>NC_088102.1:44530743-44833773 GCF_036370855.1 Dromaius novaehollandiae
GATGCTGTAAGCTAACCAGAGAAATCTTGCTGTGTTAGTATGAATGACTAAGTAGGTCAGCAGCAGGATTTAAACCAAAGTACTTGGCCTGCACTGTTGCTGGTCTGGCCTCTTTGGGCCATACTGAAAACCAAACATTTTGTTCTTTATAAATTCAGCGAATCGGTTGTACTCATACCTCATCCTCCACTGAACAACCAAATCCTGGCTCAGTTGCAAAACCTAACTCCTTCCTGGGTTTTGGTGTAAGTAGCTGAGAGCACTCCATTACATTTCTGCCCAAAACTGCTGTTTGGTCAGGGCTGTGCTGAGTTCCCTGGCGCTCAAAGAATGTCTAATCTGCTTTATATCTAAGAGGGAGGTAACAAGCTGAAAGTATCAGAATGTTATGGCTTTATCAGTCCATTATCAGGGCCATGTCTGCCCCTTTCAGGCCTTCCTGCTGCTCAGTGCTTAATTTAGCACTTTCCCCTTCTCTTTGGAGAAGTATTTTCCCCACAGTAAGTCTGTCTGCCCTGTGAAGTTAGGATTGCTATTGTCCACTTGAAAGAGTGATGCAAAGTTTGTTTTCCCATTCTCTGATTCCTCTTCTCCTCTCTAGGACTTGTCAAATATAATTGGCAGCAGTGCAACAGCTGGATTAGCATTAAATAATGAGCAAATGGCCTGCAGCTCTTTTTCAGACCCAGCAAAGCACACACCTTTACTTCTTTTCTTACATGTTTTCCTGCCCTGTTTTTATCACAGTGGTAGAGAGCTGAGTACCACATGCTGGTCTGGTCAACTCTGGGGACAGAACAGGGGGTGCTACACTGTTTTTGTCACTAATTAGTACCAGGGTGATAGCTAGAGGCTGCAAGCTGCGAGAGCAAAACTCCTTTCTCCCTCCCCTCCTCATTAGAGTTGTGGCTGAGCAGTCCGTGGCAGCTGTAAGCAGCTGGGGTAAACTGCAGCAGAGCAGGAGCACAATGCTCATTTCTTAATTTTCCTGTGTGCTCCAGGCACCAGGAGATCTGCCCTGGCAACCTCCTCCATTGTAGCCAAGAGTTGAAATCCCAGGTGACATTAAGGCTTCCAGTGCTATGTCAACCTCAGCAGCAACACAGTGTAGTGAAGTCACTCAATAGCCTAGATAGGCACTCAATAGTCTGTGAATAAGAGCCAGAGACCTGTGTCCTGACTAGTGCCCTGTCCACTGATCTCAGTTGCCTTTCTGATATTTGAAGAAATTAGATTATGTAGAGTTGCCAGAGGATTTATTTATTTATTCTGAGGGAAAGGGAAGAGGGAAAGAGGCCAAGAGGGATGGAGAATAGGGAAAGAGAGAGGGAAGAAAAAGTAAAGACAAGAGAGAGGTAGCTATGCAGTTAGCATTCCTGAGCCATCTGGACCTGTTGGCATGGCCCCAGCTGGACAGGCTCACAGGTTTATCCATAGCATGATGTAATCTCCATCATCCAGCTTTTGATTTTTCTCCTTGCTCTGGATGGCTTCGTATCTGCTGCATGTCTGGAGCGGGCATTTTGATTTCCTGTTGCTATTTGTGGACTTTTCCTGGCTGATCCTCAAGAGCAGCTCAAGCAGTTTGCATTCCTCAAGCTGAAGAAGCAAATGCCATCCTGCCGCTCGGAGCGGAGGCTAGCTCTAGCCAGCCTGTCCGCTGGGGAGCGGCAGCCCTGCACAGGGGGCCAACTGTGGTTTGCACTATGCCGCGGGCTGGAGAGAAGATAACACCTCCGCCTGGTGCTTGGACTGCTGCTGCTGAGCTCTGGAGTAGGCCAGCCTTCAGCACCAGCAAGAGTGGGGCTGTGGAGAGAGCCTGGCGGGCCATCCGTTTCCTGCCTCTTGTGGGCTTCCCTTGTCTGCTTATTGTTGCAGGAGAATGTGAGGAGAATTTTATTTGGCCCCAGACCTATTCCTCCCCCTGGTTGATGTGAGCAAAAAGCAACAGATGATCTCAGTCCCTCTTGCTGATCACAGTGCATGGGAGCCCAGTGCTCCTGGCTGCTCTGTGAATCAGGTGGGCTTCCCAGGAACATGTGAATGGGACTTAGGTGAGGACGTGGTCTGGAGCTGCCCTGTGTGCCAGGTGCTCACCCTTGCTAGATTGAGGACTGTGGTCCCTGTACCTCTATCCCTCAGTGCCATTTCCTGGGTGCAGTGTGGTAGGGAAGGCACAGCCATGTTGCTTGAGGCAGTGCAGTCTCATGGGTGGGAGCTAGGCTTGGGTTTCCTCCATGGTCTGTCAGAGACTGGCCATGCCCCACCAAGGTAAGCCATTTCCCTCTCCCTCAGTCTTTCCCAGTCCACAAAATGGAGAGGGTTTACAATTCCACCTCCACAACTACACGCTGTTTTAACATCTTTAAGATAAAAAGGCCACACAGGAGCAAAGTGTTCTTATTCACCACATAAATTCAAGGTGTGTAGGGGCAAGCAGTAGAGCCATAGGTCCCCTTCTGACTTCACACACAGAGCAACCACAACATTCCATATGGCTGGAAAGGTCTGTGATGCCCAGAGGATGAAGATGGGATGTCTCTAGTGTACCACTGCCGCAAGTAAACCTCAAACACAGTTAGTTATACAAGGGACCTGCTTCAGAGAATGCTGCTCTCTGCTCTGACTCAAGATATGTGGGTAGCTGTATGAGGAGCCATTAGACAATAGTCTGACAATAAAACAGTATTCCCTCATGATGCCTCATCCTGCCCACATGCCTTGCTTAGCTTTGTTTCCTCCAGGAGCTTGGGGACAGGGAAGTTGAGCAGAGTGACCTCCAGCAAGCAAAATTATCTTCAGCAGAGAATTCCACTGCCTGATTCAGAAGTTGTCCTGGTTGCGTCCAGAGGGAGCATGGTTCTGCTTTCAGTAATACCCCAGGGCTGTCCTGTCCACAAGGGCTTTGATGGGCTTACTGGAACCACACAGCCAAGCTTTTCCACCCAACTCTGCTCTGCTGAGCGAGAGAGTAGCTGAAGAAAACGATGGCCTCTTTATAAACTGACTGGCAAAACTCTTGCATCTCTCCTGGGAGCAGGCCAGGGATTCTGAGTCATTGCTTAAGTTGGTTGCAGCCAAAGTAATCTTACTCAAGACATTAAGAGAGAGGAGAGATCCACCCAGGAGTGCCAACAGAAAGAGAAGTAATCATAACCATAATTAATAATAATATAATGATGAAAAGATTCAGAAATGCGCTGCCCACTCCAAAAATAAAACTTGACGACAATTCAAATGCTGTAAAGAAAACAGGAGAGGAAAAGAGCCGAGAAAGACTGTCAAAGCCTGCATGTCAGCTGCAATGTGGGGAGTCCTGTCCAGCTGGCCTTGGTTCAAAGAGCTCCTATTGTCCAAGAGCATTTCCAAGACACCATTCAAAACTTTCAGAAAATGAACCCAAGATGCAGGGTGAGATTTATCACACAATAAAGGCAAGCCAGATGTGTGCACCCTTTTACAGAAGGGAGGAAGGCAACTGGGGTGCAAAGCAGGGGAGAAGGAGGCTGCAGAGGCTTGAGTGAAGAGGGCTGCATGAGAAGGGTCTGGTGTTGTGAGTACCCACACAGGACCAGGGGCTGGTGCTAGTGTGCTGGGGCGCAAAACGGGCACTTGTGAGGAATTTCATACATAAGCAGAGCTCCATACTCAGGAAAAGCCACTTGTCGTTGCAAGTAAGGGGCAGCAGGGGCAGATTTCACTGATCTTTTTCTCTTTTGCTGCACATAAAGCATCCATTGATGCTAAGAGCATATCATTGCTCCTGGTCCTGGATGATATACCTGTTAAATAAGGCTGTATCTGAAAGGATGTCCAGAAGCCAAACCACTGTAGATTTGGTCTTAATTTTCTAGCAGCCTTTGTTATTTTTTTGCAGCACTAGCTGCCATGGCAGGGTTGTAATGTCTTTTCCCACAAGAATCACTCAGTTCCTGTGCTTTGATTATGTTAAAATCCAACAATTAATTATACAGAAAGATAATTTAATCTTTCAATCTGCTGCTAACATTGACTTGTATGACTACAACCTGCCATCACTAAATAGATATCCAAATTCTCCTTGCTTGCAATGAGACCAGCACTGTTTTTGCTGTTTGCAGAACAACCTGTTAGCATGGCTATGCCATACTCCACAGATTTAAAGGTGAGTGGTTTTTCTTCTGAGGAAGATCTCTGGTAGTAAGAGCTTGTTCATCTAACAGCAAAAAGCCTGAGAAAGCCCTTTGTCTGGAAGCTTAAGCCAGACAACTCACTGTTTGAAATGACTCATACGTTCGGTGAGTGTATTTAGCTTCTACAACAGTTTTTTTTAGAAAGAGGTGGATTTATTTGAAGTCTTTAAACTGAGACTAGATGTTTCTGTGTGGCTCTGTTGCAGATGAAGATCTGCAGGAGCCATGAATAAAGCCCCTGAGCTTAGCTATGTAAGGAACCATATTTGCATTTATCAGAACAGTTTCTCCCAGCCCTACAGCCTGTGAAGCTACCCATCAGCTCCTTCTGCAGCCCCAGGGACACCAGCAGAATGTAGTCTGAAATCCACAGGTTTCTGCAGAGACCCCTGCAATGCTGGAGCACAGGTGCTTGGCCCAACCCAAGACGTAGGAGCTTTCCGGGGGGGTATAATAGGTTTACTGTCTTCATAGGAATATGGGATCTCTTCTTCGCAGTAGAAGCTTCTGACTTACCTTGAGTAAATGATCCCAATTCCTTCAGGTTTCTATTTCTTTTCACCAGCTAGAAACCTGAGAGGGAACTCAGGTCCCAGCTGCAGGGCCTTGTCATGGAGAAGTCCTGCTCAGTAAGGGTATGGCTGGAGAAGAAAATGTTGGGAAGGCCTTGACACAGGCTACCTTTCTTCTTTGGTACCGATTTTCATCCCATGGTTGATGTGACTGAGCTATCTCCGACCATCAGATCTGCATCTCTACCTTTGGAAATGTAGGTCTTTGGCATCTCACTCACTAATGTCACAGCCTTCATTTCCTATTAATCCAGGCTGCCCCAGGAGTGACGAACAGCCTGAGGGGTGTTACCACCTTTCCAGGGCTTTGGAAGGATATTGGAAGGATTTCCCCATTCTCCAGAGACTCTTGCTTCTTCAGCTCCACTGCTGAGGTGAAAATGATAGCCTCAGAGTTGGAGCCGAAGTTTAATTTCCTATCTGCTGCTCAGGGCACAGATTTTCCACTGGGATATTGGCAGGAGGTCAGAAATCTGCATTCCAAGCTGAATTGCTTTGAAAACAGTCCTAGTGCCCAGAAGCAGGAACCCCTCTCTCTCTCTCTCTCTCTCTCTCTCTCTCTCTTTCACACACACACACACACACACACACACACGCACACGCACACGCACACACAATTGCCTCCCACCTCCATCCAGGCTCACTCAGGGCTACCTCCATGCCCTGATGCCTGTGTGTATCACGTTGCCAGAGCCACTAAACAGTTCAGCAGCTGGTAGGACCCCACTTAGCCTGCTGGTTGCATAACCCAGCTGACAGCAGCTCCTTCTCAGCCTGGCCACTGAAGAGAGTCCCTGCTCTTGCTTCTGGCAAAATTTGGGGTGAAAACCTCTCGCGTGCCTGAATCACATAGTTCATCTCTACCCTGGTCCAGACCTACTTGCTCTGTAATTGCCCTTTACAACGTCCCAAGGAATGAAAGC
Source organism: Dromaius novaehollandiae (assembly GCF_036370855.1). Taxonomy (NCBI): domain Eukaryota; kingdom Metazoa; phylum Chordata; class Aves; order Casuariiformes; family Dromaiidae; genus Dromaius; species Dromaius novaehollandiae. Next base: position 44,536,411 of record NC_088102.1, read on the forward strand.
CACCAGTGATGTTTGGTATTAGCTGCATGCCTTCGCTTTTGGACTTGAACTGAGTATGACTATCTTCGTTTTACAAGGCCTGCTTTCTTTATGGCTCTCCTGGGACCTGCCAGGGGACAAAATGTGAATTATCTCTGATTTTGCTCTCTGAGTATTAAAGAGAAATAGCTTCAATGAAGCAAATGAAGCTGATCATAAAGATAATACAGATCTTTTCTCCTGCTCTGGCTATCTCTCAAAGTAGATTTCTTCTGTCTCCCAGGGCACCTTTCTTATTGTTGCTTAGGCTGCCTTTCAAGCAATGTGCAGAACAAAAGGCCCATAATAACATGGGGATCACAGGCTGTGTAAGAGTAGAGATCTGCCTACTATGGTGGCTCCAACCCAGTATTGGACAGGGCCAGAAGCTTCCAAGAAAGGTGGAAGAAATAGTGGAGTGGAGTTTATTGCAGTTCATTTCCATTATGGAATAAACTTCCCTATCCCATTGACTAGTAACTGGCTTATACGATTGCACCTCTCTAATTTATTTTTAATTGTAATGAATGTTTGTGTTGTATTTCATGTCTTTTCAGGATCCTGTGAATTCAGCTTCACGGCAGCATGGCAACATATTTCACACAGAGTCATGCAGAGCAAAGCAGTATTTTCTTTTATGTGCACTGCTTGCTGTCTTTTGTTTTGCCACGTACCCCTCTCCTCCAAGACTATACTGAGACACAAAAAGGCGCTCCCAGGTCACTGACTTCAGGCACTCTTTTAAACCACAGATTTTTCCTTGTGTCCTTAGCCCTCTCAGATACCTCATCGTTGGAGCTGATGTTCTCTGCATCATTTCTGTTATCCCCTGTCCTTATGGAGACCCTGTTATCAGAAAGGAACTCAGATGAAGCCCTCCCATAGCATGGCATAATCTTATTTAATGTATTTTTCCTAACCCATTTCTTATGCATTCTAGCCTTTTGTTCACTGTTTTGACTTTCACTGTGCATCAAGCAGGACTTTTCCCTAAATTGTCCAGGCAGACCTGCCACAAACAATTAAATCCATGTGGACTTTCTCTGGGCAGATTTTGCCTTTAGATTTGCAGGGTTGGGCCTCAGCTGCATCTTTAGGTTGTACAGGGGTGCTGCATGCAAATGTGTACGGCTGCTGAAATCCAACTGCATTCTGGCTACCGTGCCTTTGCAGGAACTGAGGAAGGATGTGTTTGGGCTTTGCAAAGGGCAAGCCTGGATGGAGGTGCATCGGGGTAACACAGATGATAGTGCCTTCTCCAAGCTGGTGGATTATATTTTCACACCTCACAACATAGAGTTCCAATTAACCCCTCCCCTTGCTACAGCAGCTGAAAGATGCATGGGCCTAGTTTACTGCATAGAATTACGGTATGTCTGGGAACCTGTTGCAAACTCAGCTGAGGCTGCCAAGGTAACACAGAGGTAAAGCACCAATTTGACAAGAGGGCAGAGAATTATCCTTCACCTGAGGGCAGTAATGGTTACACAGCTTCTTTCTCTCAAGGCTGCTGCTCATACAAAGTCTTTGCCCAGGAACTGTGCTGTCCTGGTGCTTGGGGGAGGGAAAGAAGAGACGACGCTGGAGAGCTTGTCCTGGGGGTACCTGTGTTCCTGTGGAGAATGCCTCTATTTGAACACGGTGCATCTGCCACCACCACTCAGAAATAAAGGCTGCTTTGTTTGGTAGTAGGCAGGTGTCTACAGTTCTCAGAGCTCAGGAAGGGCCTTGAAGCTCAAACTTTTTATTTACCTTTCATGGATTCCTAGACATAGCCCCCAAATGCTCTGCCAAACATGAGTTAAGATTATCTGATCTAAATGTGTCATTTTGAGAGGGTTGTGTCCACTTCTGAGTATAGCTTAAGTCCTGCTCTGACTTTTTTTTGCCCGAGTCAGCTGCAAGCAAGTTGTAAGCCAAAGGAAATTTGGGATGTTCATTGTATATGTAGTGTACACGCAGCAAAAGCTAGCTGGAAAGCAGAGGCATTCCTCTTATCCTCCAGGGTGCTGCTGCTGGGAGGAGAGATGCTCCTGTCTCTGCAGACTCAGCTAGTCTCGTGCAACAGGCAAACTACATATTCTAGCTATTTTCCACCCCGGGCCACTGGAGCCTTGTTTGCCCTGGTGGAATCTGACATGTTCACCCTCCTCCCTCACACATACCTACCTGCTCTGCATGCTGCGCCTGTGGCTCCAGGGCACACGGATGGCCACACTGCTATGCCATTTGCCTTTTGATTCCTCTCATTGTGGGGCTCCGCCCTGCCCCACAATCATTCACCTAGCAGGGTGCTTCCAGTCCCTCCCACATCATCACTACTCACAGCCAGTTGCTAATCCCATTTATGCTAAGCAAACCAAACCCAGATACTAATATACTACTGTCCTTGACTTCTCTGCAATTGTAATAGCAGGTGCCTTTAACGCCTCTTTCAGGGCTACTGGGAAATCCACTCATGGACCAGGAGATTGCAGCTTTCGATATACCTTTTTTTCTCATTTCTTGTACTTTGGGGATAAAAGTATTTAAGTTAAAAACCAAACTATCTCTGCCTCTCACTCACCCTGTGCCTGGGTGTCTCCCAAATTCTTCCCCAATGAATGGCAGACTTGAAAAGTTCGAGCTCGGTATTACATGACTGTGATTGCAGCCACAAAATTTTGATGTGGTCTGTATTGTGCGTGTGCTTTTAACAGTTTCATACATTCTGTCAGCTGCTTTTCTTTCCACTGGGGTTGTGGGGGAGGAGGAGAAAAATAGAAAACCTTTGCGTCTGATATAGAAGTCACTGCAAACCGTGGGAGTGGTATGTACCAAAAGTGGTAAGTCAGTGGAGCTCCTGAAGAGACTGGGACTACCTCCTTTCAGAGACTCATTAAGTCCCAGGGTGAGAAAGAGCCAAGAACATGAAGGGGCAAAGAATCGAGGTCATACACACATGTAATAGTCACAGGGATAAATGAGGCCACATTAGGGTTCAGCTCATTCAGGGGAAAACAGTACCAGAGTATTATTTTTATTATTTTGTGTATTTTGGGCCTGGAGCTCTGAGCTCCAGTGTTGGATCAGCAAGTCAGAGAGGACTACAAGTCCATTGTAAGAAGAGGATAGTGGGACTCAGGTAGCAAGCCCAGTTGGTGTAGCAGCAACAGAGCCTGCATAGTCCCTGAGTGAGGGCAAATGCACACCACTGACCAAGTGAACTTCAGGCTTAAATACTTTACAAAAGCAAAGCCACACACTTCCAAAACAAAGAGCAAAGCCTGGGAGAACTGAGCCCTGGTTGGAGTCCCAGGGAGGCAGAGTCTGAACTGGATTTCTATGACCTTCCTCCCCCCCACCCCCGAGATTGTTTCATGTTTGTATTCCCCAGCGGATGAAGGGGCGATGACTCCCGCCGTATGTAATTTGTACTAACATCCCCTGTCAGAGAGAAGGACAAGGTCCTGGAGGGGTTTACATGAGGGCTAGCTTTCCCTAGCCATTTGCTCAGGCAAGGCAGTTGGGAGCCCTTGAGCCAAGGCTGAGTGACCCTTAGGACTGCCCTGCATGATACAGGAGAGTTGCTCTCTGGTTCCTGCACTGCAGAAACAGTCTCAAATGCCCTAAGCTTTAATATGCCCAAGATGACCTGTATTGATGGCAGCGTGGTACTTTGGAGATGTGAAGCGCGGGGGACAGCTATGTTTAGACCCAACTGTCCCCAGGAAGTGCTGCCAGGGAACTTGGAGGCCGTGCTCGCTTGGTGCAGCACTGAGCCGCCGAGTTTGTCGCTTTGGCAGTTTGCAGCTGGTTAGTGGCTATGTTGTGTGAGTCGGCTGCAGGACTGCCTTCCCACCCCACCCCCACACAAGCACAATGACTCAAAGCCTCAGACTCCTGGGCCCGGGGGAGGCCAAGGTCTCTGGGTAGGAAAGTGAGGCAATGCTCGTCTGCCGGTGAAAATGCCTAACCACAGCCACAGGGCCCCAGCCGGCCGTGACTGAGGGCTACAGGCAGCAGCAGGGTCACGACAGGCTCCTCCATGAGGGGAGCTGCCAGGCTTGCCAGCCTTGCCCCACTGCACAGGCGGCCACGGTGCAGAACCCGGGGTGCAACGGGGAGGGAGAACCCCTTCCTCGGGAGCCTTGCCCTACTGCCTCGGCCGACGCGGGGCTTCTGGAACTTTCCTCCCCCTCTCGCCGCCGCCTAGCTCCGCGGCCCCACAGAGCCCAGCGTGAGGGATGACCCCCCGGGGACGGCAGCCTGGCTCCCAGAGGCGGCCCGGGCAGCGCTGAAGATGCGCTGCCGGCACCGCCGCAGCGCCAAGAGGCGCGGGGAGCAGCGGGCTGCCACCACGCCGGCCGCCGCCATGCCGGGCGCGGGGCGCTCGAAGCGGGGCGCCGCGGGTCCGCGCGGCCGCTCCGTCCTAACCCTGCACTCCTCCCGCGCGGCCGGCCCCGCTCCGCTGGCAGCCGCCTCCCATTGGCCCGGCTCGCGCGGCGCCGGCCAATGGGCTCCCGCCGCTGCCGGCGCTTGGAAGCGCTCCGCGGGGAGCGCCTCAACGCTCGGCGGCGGGGGGAGGGGTGCGCCCGCCGCCGCAGCGGGGGGAGGGGTGCGCCCGCCGCCCCTGAGGCGCCCTCGGCCCACGTCGGCCCCGCGGCGCCCTGCGGCCCCCGGGCGCCGGGCACGGCAGGCCTCGCCGGGGCGGGGGGAAGGGTGCCCCCGTGTCCTTCCGGCTCTGGGCACCCCTCGTCCCGAAGACACCTCCCCTCCGGGAGCTCCGTGCCCTGCAAATCGGCCCAGCGAGGCCTAGGGGTGGCTGGCGAGGCAGGGAGCGGCTGGCCGCAGGCGCTCAGGGCTCGGCTGCCTTGTGCTTGGTGAGGCCAAGGCGAGCCGCAGCGACCTGGGCTGGAGGCATGGCTGCAGCTGCCTCGCCGCGGTGCCCGGGGTAGCGCCTTCTCCTGGCGCGGCTCCCTAAATTGACTTCCCCTGATTGTGTCTTGAGCCTCCATCGTCCCTCCTAGGTCTTGTGGCGCCTAGCGCTGGAAATTGTAAATCCAGGTCCTTGGCACGGATGCTTGATGGAAGGAGGTTTCCACAGTGAGCTGTGCCTGAGTCTTGCTGGGTCTCCGCAAGGCACCGGGGACAAGCCTGCCGCTGGAGAACAACAGTGCACAGCGCCTTTGGTCTGAGGGGCTGCCTCCCATGTGGAGAGGGAGCTGATGGCACGGCTCATCTGCAGGGAAGCAGTTCCCCTGCGTTGCTTTGGGCAACGCTAAACCCCCTTCTTTCCGTCCCTCTGTGTTCGTTTTACAGAAGGCAATATGTTCTGCGCCTGGTTCCAGATCAGGTACAGGCAGGCCCTCTGCTGTTTGGAGGCGTTTGGTTAACTGTGTAGCCCAAAGTTGCAGCACTGGAAATAATCTCGGGTTAGCTGGGCATTATCTGGGAAAGACTGAGAGGTACTGCTGGTCAGGGTGCGGTGAAGTAGCATTGGATTTTGCAGATGGACAGGCCTGGAGAGCTTCAGCTGTGTCATGCAGAGTTCCAGGAATAGCAAGAGGGTGTAGGAGGTTAGTATTGAGGTACACAGGCAGAATGGAGCAGCAGGCAGCTGGAGTACCTGAGGGATGAGAAAGGAGACCAAGAGCAATACAGGTCAAGACAGAGGGGCGCCAGAGGGGTTTGAGAGCCAAGAGGTGGGTGGATGATCCCTAGTGCCCCTCAGGGTGCAGATGCACTGACTAGACTGTGAAGAGAAGTGTGCATAGCATCTGTCTGTCCTGCCTGGATCTTGTTAATGCTGTCAAGACCTTCACTTTCATGAGCACTAAAATTCACTGCATTTTAAAGAGAGCAAAAGGACTGTCTGGAGTATATGGGCTCTTCTTTCCTGGAATGTAAAGGAAACCTCGGCTGTGAAGCTGGAGTGCAGGGGGCTTCATTCCTTAGTGAAAGCAGAGAAGGGAAATGCAGATGTCACAGCTGGGACAGGAGATTTATCTTGGCAAGCAAAGAGGAAAAATACTTTCAAAAAGAAAAGAGAAAACTCATAAGAATCCCCTCCCCATCTGCACTGCCTGCCAGTATGAGCAGAACCTCCAACCTGCAAAGGCCTTTAGTCTCCTGGGCCTGGGCTGCCGCCCAGCTGGATTAGCCCCTTGCTGGTTTCTCTTTGGAGAGAGACCATTGTAGTGGGAGCAAGGAGGCTGTGAGAACTAAACTAGTCCTGAAGGAAGGTTGTCTCCAAACAACTCAGCTGGAGGTGGGAAGGGGAAAGTCACAGTCAAAAGATGGGGGTGCTAAAGGGAGAGGGAGGCACAGACCTAACCAGGGTGACCATAGAGGAAAAGAGGTGGATTCAGGGAGAGGAAGCAGTCCCCTCCTCAGCCATATGTGGTGCCACTGGGTTGTGATCATGGCACCTCAAGGCATCCCATACACAACTGGGTGGAGGGAAAGGCTCTCACCTTCCCAGAAGGCCCCCAGAAGTCTAATACAGGCTCTGAGTGGGGGGAAATAGAGAGTTTGCATTTGGATGTCTGGATGTCTTACATTAGCTCCCAAGATAACTGTTGTACAACAGGAAGGGGTGTTCGAACGAGAAATGCATGCACGCACACACAGTTTGCTATTTAGACAACCCTGAGCATGAGGTCAGGGTGAAAACATGTGGTGGAAACATGTTTGGAAGAGTCAGTGCCTATGTCAGTCACCAGGAGTGGGAGGGAGCAGGAGCCAGCGGCTGACAGATTTGCACTCTCTCCATGTGGCTGAGGTGGCCTCAGCCCGAGCAGATTCTCTTGTGGCATCAGAGCAGTTTAAGGCTCTCTCTTGGGCTTGGAGATGAGGTGATTTTTGCCTCCTCTGTACCTGCATACACTGGTATGTCCCCTTCTGGTGCTGCCTCCCCATCCTCCTAAAATTGCAATGGGGGGATGGGCAGCCAGAAATCAGGCTTGGATCAGGCAATCCAGCACATCCTCGCCATTGCGTTTCTGTCCCTTGGCTGCCCCCTCCCTGACCGCTCACTGGTAATACAGCTTTGGAAACACATCTCGTGCTATTTCTTGGCTTTGAAGCATGGTAAGGAGAAGAAAGGAGGGTGTGAAAGGGAGGGGGAGATAGCAAGAGGGAATAATGCAAAATAAGACTGTGCTGTGAGCTTTGTATCCCATCTGGAAGCCGTTTTCCCCTAGTACACTTCACACCCCCTCCCTCTGGGCCAGGATGGTAAAGATCACGTTTCCCAGTTTTCTGGTCCCCTTTGCTCAAGCCAGGCCCATCTGCATGAAAGCTACTGGAGATAACTTAAAGGAGAATCTCAGCAGAGTTGCAGAATCCTTCATGGTCACAATTAGAAATATTTGGCCAGTTCCCAGAAGAGCAGGAGCTGGAAGATGCTCCCAGGGAGAGAGTCTACACCTTGAAGAGGCTGTAAGATGAGCCTCTTCTGCTTGTGCATGTCTGTACGTCCCACCTTCACTTGCATCCAAGTCCTGTGGACTCTTGTGGACCTTCCACTTATATGTGCCCCTCCTTGTCTGCTGAGATTTTCACTTCAATAATGTTAGCAAAGACATGTGCAGGTCCTCAGCTGTGCTAGCCCCAGTCTGGATAGGAGGAAAGGCTAGTGGCTGCCCAGCATGTCCCATGGCAAGTGACTTTCTTGGAACGACCACTACAGTCCGCTTGATTGGGGAATAAATCTGCTTCTGTTTATTACACAGAAGTAAGCGCTGTGTTTGTTGTGCAGAAGTACCATGGAAAAGGCAAGCACCAACCCCCCCATGCTCTGTTATGATCCATATAGCCATGAGACACTCCCTGGGTCCCTTGGAGCCTTCTCTCTTGATTTAAGGAAGAAAACAGCTGTGGCCTTCTCTGTGTTTTGTCAAATAGGTGCAGCTCCCTCACCATATTCATGGAGACTGGATGAGAAGCAGGTGGCACATCCTGGGTTAGCTGGTTGAATCTAAGCTTATTAGCAGTGGGTTTGATGGCACCTATCCAAAACAAGCTTTGGGTGGTCCATCACACTGCCCATCTCAGTTGTATCTGGGCAAGAGGACACTTTTTCCTGTTACCAGGTGGTTATGTGCATACCTTTACTGCTTAGAAGTCTGTTCTAAGGTTAACATCTGTTGGCATCTCTCCTCTTGGAAAGAACAAAGCCAAGCCAAGATACACAGCAGTCTTCCTGGGACTTGCGTTAGCTTCCTACTTGTCCTTTAGTCTCCATTGTGGAGTTATAAAGCTATGTTGCCATCTTTTACTTTGTCCTTCCTTTCTCCTACCTTCTATTGCCTCCAGCCTCTTACCATCTTCTCTGATTAAAATACCAGTATTCAGCTCTGTGATAGCTGTGGGTAAACTTCCTATTTCAGGGTTCCTGATCCCTTCTGCCATCTTTGATGATAACCATAATTATTCCCAATCGCAGAGGATACCTAACCTTAAACACAGTATTCCCTTCTTTCCACCACTCCCATTTAGAGATGCTGAACTGGTAAATGTGTGCTTGGTGAAAGATGAAAAGGGGCTGCTTTGATGAGAAGGCATTTCCAGGATTTAGCTTTGCTGGAGGATCAGACCCAGGATCTCAGGGAATGGTACCTGCTGCAATATTTCTAGATTTCCAGGGAAGGTGTGAGCTTCATTCTCTGCTCATCACCTATGTTTTCTCCTCACTGTGCAGTCAGTCTCTGTCTCTTGGGAGAGAACAGGTTCTTGAGGAGCTGGCCTCTTGTGCATTTGGGAGAACAGCAATGCTTCCTCATTTCCAAGCAGGGAGGTCCGCCAGAGAGCCTGCTTTGTGGTGTCTAAAAGAAGTACCAGAAATCTGCAATTACTTCTGCCAATTATGTTGCCTGTGTCAAGGTTCTGATATTCAGCCCCTTGCCCTCTTTACTGATCTGTCACGCCTTAGCTGCCACTGAGGTGACTCTTTGGTTTTAAAATAAACCCAGAGACACATCTCCTCCTCTTCTCTGTGGGCAGGTCTGTCCTACAATAGGAAGACCACTGACTGACCAAGAGAACTAACTGTGGTTGGGATGCTGCTGAAAGGTAGTGTGTGGAACTTCTGCATAAGTGCAACTTTTCCCTAACTGTCTTCACTCCCACCTCTGCCTTTGTTAATGCAAAGTTGTGAAAGAAATTTGAAACACAGAAGCATCTCGGGCGGTTCTCTCTGCAGCTGTCCCATCTGGCCCCAGTCCTCCCTGAGGCTTACACGGTCAGTCTAACTTTGATGGTTATGACAGTATGCGATTTGATGGCCCATGGTGGACCCAGCTCCACTATGCTCTTCACTGTGCGTTGGCAGACAGAACTCTGAATCCCTTCACTTTTCTGCAGTTGTATTCTCACCCTTACCATACGGCTATCATGTCCATATCCTGTGTTTGCTTGTTTTGTTTAGAGAAGGCAAGACACAGAACAGCTGTTACATGAGCAGGCACTCTTTGGGGTTAGTGTTCAGAACTGTACACTCTCTCACCCCTCTCTGCTATCGGATGGGACAAAACCTGGTTTTCCAGTGCTTTTTGATAAATATCTAACACAGTTCCCTCTGCTGACTCAGCTGCCTTCTAAAAAATGGTTATGCTCGGCACAGATGGGAGGTGTTTTCTGTCACTTATTCAACTGCAGAAGTCTTTCTAGGCAACTTGGAAATGGCTGGGTAGATTTTACCAAGCTACCTCACCAACCCTGCTGCGGGTATGGCAATGAGTGGAGAAAACTTCAGCCCAGACATTGCAGGGAGGGCCTGAACATTGGGATTTAGCATGAATGTGCCTTCTCCACCTTACCTGCACATGCAGTGTCTGCCTTCCCAGGAGAGGCTTGGATGGTGTTGTGTCAGGCAGTCACTCAAGACAGTGTGAGGACTGGACAAGTGGGAAGGAAGCAGAGGGAGAAAAACTATATGTCAGGCAGAATGCAGGCAGCATGGATTTTCCCTGCTTCCAGCATGCTCCAGGGGCATCTGTTTTTTAAATCAAGTGGCTGGGGGATGACACCAGAGGGGGAAGGGCACTGCCATGTTGCAGTTTGCTGCAGCTCTCCTTCTCCCCTACCTTGTGGTGGGAGGCATGGAACTGTCCAGCTGGAGTCTGCTTCACTCCCTAGCCTCACCCTAACCCTCTCACAGCCAGTGTTCTGTTGACAGAGCAATATTGTGCTCAGGTAAAACAAATACACCTTCCTGTAGGAACAGGAACTTGCAGGATCCAGCATCCGGGGTCCTCTGGCTGACTCCTCCCTCTGTCCTACTGCTGGGGAAAGAAAAGACTGAATACACACCATGCCCTCCAGGGCTTTTCTGGGAGCCTGGCTCTCTCTTGAGCTGGGCCATCACACTGGAATTCACTGGCATTCATGTCGCTGCTCTAGGACCTGTATGCTCTCTCCCACTTTCTCTCTCATCCGTACCCTGTTGCTCTTGGTATTTCAATATGCTTCTTTCAATGCCTTTCTGCCCACCCAGATGCTTTTCCAGGCAGGGAGGGACCCAGTCTGACTTTGCTCAGCTCTCTCCAGTTCATTTAAGTTACACAGTTCCGTCTGTGTAATATAGTCACTTGAATGTATCTGTCTTTTCTTTCCTCTCCCTGAGCCAGAAGCTTCAATCTGCCAACAAATGGGATAATTTTTCAGCTGGTGTTTGGCAGCCATCATTTTTCTCCCTGCCCAACCAATGCTTTGTTGTAGCAAATGGAAAAGTTAGTGATCTGACTTCTGAATAGGAGAATATGCCTCAAAGGAAGCAGGTTCCCTGTAGCATCAGGAAGCCAGCTCTGCAGCAGCACTGGCCAGATTTACTGACTGTTGCTGGAATGATTAGTGGAATGGTTGTTTGTTGTTAACAGCCCATCTGTAATGTTTAAACTTCATTGGGGAGCAGAATTTCACAAGCATTATCTGGCTGGAGGACAGCCTCATATGGTCCACAGAGGGGCTGTGAAATCCCAGAGGAAATTAAATACAACAGGGGGCCTTCCTGTTATGTTGATCCAACTGATTTTTTTTCCTCTGATAGAAATCAGCAGCTGGTTTGGTGCTCTTTGGGGCATCAAAGTGCCTATTGCTGCTGGCAGAGAACATGAAAAAGTGCCTGCCACTAAGGACAGGTGCTGAAGAGCATGACTTTCTGCCACACTTGCACTTTGTTATCACAGGGATTTCTTGCCTTGTGCTCTTTCCTATGCTAGATGTCATAGTGAGAGGATGCTAGGAAGCGCAGAAGAGTTTCATGGGTGCTTGTTGTGTAAATAAGTAGGTGGAAAAGTTGCACAGCACCTAGGCCATTTCCATCTTAATTCAAAGTGTTTTTGACAAAACTGATGGGAGCAAGGAATAGGAACTACTTTTTCCCATCTAAACAGGGCGTTGCTGGGGTTTGGCTCTCAGGGCAGGGGAAAGCTCTCATATCCCTCTTGGAGTTCACACTAACAGTCTCTCTCCCTTGGTCCTTCCTCAGCATTTCTCTGAGAACCTGGATCACTTCTCCGACAACATGGAGGATTTCTCCAATGAGCTCTTCAGCAGTTTCTTCGATGACCCAGTACTGGCTGAAAAGAACCCGCTGCTAGACATGGACCTGGATCCACCCACTCCAGGCATCCAGGCAGAGCACAGCTACTCCCTCAGTGGAGACTCTGCTCCCCAGAGCCCCCTCATGCCTGTCAAGACTGAAGATAATGCTAACGGTGAGCATGAGACATGCACACTGCACAGCTTCAGGCACATCTGTTAGCAGAGGCTCTGGCTGTCTTCAATATATAAGGACAAACTGGCTATTCCTTGGGCTTGCGCATGGCTAATCCAGGGAAGAATTTGATCTGCTGCTTTCTGAATACAGCCCACATTTTTTCCTTCAGTTTGCTCTCTGACAGTCACATTGCTCCTTTGCTGGGCTGTTATTTATGAGAATGGTAATTGGTTGTGGTTCTGTGCTCTGCCAGCTTCTGGCAAGCAACAGGCAATACCTCTTTAGGACTCTGCAAGCCTGGGTGTGGATGCCCTAGATCCAGGTCTGTTTTGGCACCAGTCAGCAGGGTTTTGGCTTGAATATTGGAAGCATGAGTCTCAGGCTGCAGCCAGTGCTGGTACTTGTGGAAAGCTAAGTGGCTTCCTTACCAGCAGATCTTTTAGCAGGAGACAGAGAGGAACAGTCATTTCAAAACCTATTTTAAAAACAATTCATTTCAGGATAATTTATGATGACTGGATATTTTTAGAGCTGTCCTTGCAGAGAGTCCTGCAATTTGTGGGATTGTGTGGGTGTCCCAGCAGCTGATGGACACCAGGCTGCCTGAAAAAGCAGTGGCACTGGCTCAGTATATACAGAAGAAAGCCATTCCTTTGTGTGAGAGTGAGGCCTGGGACAGAGGCTTCCTATCATGGCCAGGAATGATCCCAGCTCTGTGGAACAAATGCCAGAGCAGGAGGAGAGAAGCTGCCCTCCGTTGCCTGTTTGTTGCCTGCAAAGGGCACAGCCATCAGCACTACATTCCCTAGGGGCCACTCAGAGAGGTGCTATGAGAGAGGCTTATGGCAGGCTGAGCAAGTTCTGCCCTAGCATCAAAAAGCTGTCCATTTGCACGTGTCTTTCTCATCCCAGCATGTTCTTGGAGAGCGCTTGGCCTAAACAGGCAACCCAGCAATTAACAGAAAGCAAACCAGTATCAGTGCACACACACACATGTTTATTTTGCTCTGGCAATGAGGAGGATGAGGAATGGGGATGAGAAAAGCAAAAAGCATGAGGATGAACAGTGAAATGGCCCTTGGATGAACAGTGAAATGGCCCTTGGAGTCAGGCTGCACAAAGCTATCTCAGGGAATTGTCTTGGGGACACTTGTCACCACTTCTTCTCCTCTCTTCTGTATCTGGACATGTCTCTGCTTCAGCTGTAGTCTCTCCAAGGCAAGGCCACGATGCTCCTGCACGGAGGGTGACATTCATCCTTGGGCAGAGGCCAGCACAGAGTGTGCAGGTTATAACCCAAGAGAGCTTGAGATGGACGTGGCATTTGCTCTCTGAGGCTGCAGTTTAGTTCTCTACAAGGGCATAAGGCCTGAACATTAATGTTGCAGATAGAAGGGTATCTATGCACCCAGTGCTGCAGTGGGATAATTCAACCCGTCGTTCCAGGGCTATCTTGGCTTATAATTGGATGAGTCATATTCTAGTGCAGCCCTGAGTCAGGTCCAGTATTTGTAACACTGTGCGGTCGATTTGGCACAGCTCCATCCAGTCTCCGTCCTTTTTAGACATTCACTTCAAATTAATTACCCAGGAATGGCTTTCCCTTAACATTAACTGTGGTGTAGCCTGCCTGCTTGGTCTTCAGAGCTTCCCAGGAATGCCCAGGCTCTCTCCAGGCTTGGAGCTGGCTGAGGCTTGTTACTTACCAGCTTTCTTCCAGCTTTTCTGCGATCTCCAACACTTCCAAATCCTGCCCTTTCCCACACGGTCCCCCACTAATATGGGTCAGCTAGGGGAAGCTGCTGGGTGCATTTTGACCTTGTTTATCAGTGGAGCCTGCTTTCCAGATGGTTTGCACATACGGACTGGATGCTCCACTTCTCAGTACCAGCCCTCAATTCTGCAGGGTATGATTCCATGCCAGGAGCAGGGAGAGCCGGGGTTATGCAGAACAGCATATGCTGGGCCAGCCTCAGGCTAGTGACTGTACATCTGTATGGGTCCTACTTCTTCACTGCCCTTCACTTTCCCTCCCCACCGCAGGCAGCTATGGATATCTCAGAGCCATACTTGTTCCTGTTACATTCAGAGTACCTAGAGCAGAGGATGAGTTTGCTGGCATCCCTCAGCCAGCTGGACACAGCAGTATGTGCAGTGATTACAGACTGGCCATACCTGTGAAACATCCTCTCAGGCTGCAGAACATGGATGTGTCCACACATGCCTCCTCCTCAATCCCTGGATGACCCCCTGGTGGCTTATGTATTTCTGAGTCTGTAACCCAATCGCTCCCCAGATGAAACTCAGAGGGTGGGAAAGAGATCGGGGTCAGAATGTAGACAGGAAATGGGAAGACAGCGTGTACTTATTTGGGTGTCTGCTCCTTGGACTGTCTGGACTGACAGGAGGCTGCTCTCTTGCCTAGTCAAGTCTGAACAGGGAGAATCCTTGGTGGTCTGCTCGCCTTTGTCTGGTAACTTGCTTCAGCAGCCGCTCCCACAGGCAAAGGATGCCCCACGCCCTGAAAGAAAGAGAAATGCAGAGCTCTGCAACAGAAAAGGAGGATAGGCTTAATCACAGTAAAGAAACTTCAAGTTAGGCAGTAGGAAAAACCTTCCTGTAGTGGGCATAGTGAAGCCCTAGAAAAGATTTGTTGGGGAAACCGTGAAGTCTCCATCACTGTGAGTTAAGATAAAGAGGACAACCCTCTGTCAGGACTGACACAGGTATAGTTGAACTTGCCTTGGGGCAGGGGAATAGACTGGAAGCCCTCTCAAGATCCCTTAAACCTTCATCTCAATGACAGGCTGTGGTCAGGCAGAAGAAGTCCAAGTTTTCTGGTTGCAAATACTTGTGGCTATGCACTGCTTTCCTTCGCTCCATAAGATAGAGCTGTTAGCATACTGGGGCAACTGGGACGTTATTAGTTGTGGGCTTGGTGTCCTTAGCAGGACAGAGGAAAAACAATTCAGTCTGTGTCTGCTCAGCAGCCTCTCCATTGTCATGGCTGTGCAGTGCACTCACACACCCATGCCTAAGACGCTCCCTGGCAATGCTAGCCCTGGTGCGTTCTGGGAAGCTCCCCAGGAGCGCAGAAGCCAGGGCACAGCAGCTTGTGTCTCAGCTTGAAGATGTCCTGCCACAGTGGGAGCTGGAAGGAAGGACCTTCAGCCAGAGACACCTATCCAGACAGCAAAATAAGAGGTGCCAAACCAAAGACAGGAAGACAACGTATACAACTGGCAAGGACAACACTGTATTAAATGATAAGATTCCTGCCTGAGCTTTAACCCCACTACGTGCATGCAAAAAACAGAGACAGGATTCTGCACTATCTTTCCTGAGGGGCCATATAGCCTAAGATGGGCAAAGATGAGATCAAGCTGCCTTTAAGTTTAGTTTAGATGGCAGCTCCTGCATGAACAGCTGCTGCCTTGTGCCCTTTCTTGTGCAGGCTGTTCTACAGCTGAGGAGGACCTTCCCCCCCCCCGCCCTTGCCAGGACGTCTTCTATACCAGGAGCTGCACTGAAGAGCTGCTTTGGGCAGCTGACATCTAGGCAACTCCCCTGAGTCCATGGGTGCTCTAAGTGGAGAGAGCAGTGCAGAGGGTCTGGCAAGTGAGCCCAAATGTGGCCTTGTGCCTTGAGCCAACTCGGACACTATCTGGTGACACACTTAGCAGAAGTCTGTCATGTGTCAAGGCAAACGCACTTCTGATTGTCAGATAAAAGAGAAGAGGAAGGGATGAGGATTAGGGAGGAGGATGTAGGCTCCAGGCCAGCTAGGAGTAGCTTTTTGGCAGGCTGAAGTGTTTGAAGAGCAATGAGGGGACCAAAACTTAAAAGCTGAGCCCAGGCAGCTCTCCTGCCTAGCTGTTTTTTTTCCCCATCTGAGCTGCAGCTAATCTCCCGCTGCCTACATCATAGCTCAGGGAGCTCTGCTGCCACTGGCCAGGCAGGTTTGTGTCACAAGTGTGTGTGAGGACAGAGCAGGCAGGGGACAGCAGAACATCCCCACACAGCTCCATTCAGTTTTCTTGAGACACTTCCTTTCTCTCTACGCTGCTCCTGACTTTGCTGGCAACTGCAGCCAGGCATAGCTGTGCGCAGCAGGCCCTCTGAGCAGAGCGGGCAAGAGAAGGGGACCTCTGAGGTGCGACTGATGGGATTGGCCATGCAAGAGGTGCCACACTGGATCCTTCCACACAAGTGGTCCTCCTTCCTCTCCTGCTGTCATGTGACAAAGCTTGCTCTTTGTCACAATGTTGTCGGCAGGAGGCTGGAGCAGTTCATATAGCCTCCTGTCAGCCTTTTGCTGTCTTCACATTTGCCCTCTTGCCAGCTCTCCAGCACAGAGATGGTGCCATTGTTAGTAACAGATCTGGCACCTCTGTGATGCTGGCCATAACTCCTAAGGAACAACAGCCTAGCCTCCTCCTCTCACTGAGCTCTAAATATAAATAAGCTCCAGAAGATCAGACCAAGATATCACTGCAGGAAGAAGCCCCACAGCTGTCCTCCACCACTCTGGCTGTGCAGGGAGAGGAAAGCAGAGCAGAGACACGATCCCTCTAGCTCCATCCTGTCTGATCCTTGCATGCTGGGGGTTCATTCCTTTTTGTGCTCTGTGTTGTGGGCCTGCGCATGCTTGTGTGGTGACAGTGCTAGACTTGGAAAGGCAGCCTCCCCAGACGAGGGGGGAGGCTGTCTGCATGGGTCTCTCTTTTTTGCCCTGTTCTTGCTGGAGTTTGACTCTCACATTGTGCATGTTTCAGAGCTGGAGAATGGAGTGTGGTCTCTGGGGCCCAAGCTCTGCTCCATCATGGTGAAACAGGAACAGAACCTGGCTCTAGACCTGCCTGAGTCCCAGCTAGCTGCCAGCTCCATACCAATGCTGAACCTCAACCCTCTGCAGAGACTGCCAGCCCCTGAGGAGGTGAGCCCATCTAAGATCCATTGGGAACCAGGGCTCTGACAGAGCAGCACCCCAGGTGATGTGGACCCTGCCATGTCACTGCAGAGTCCTGTTAGGTGATTAAGCTGCTGGGCAGAAAAAGGAAGGTGATACAAAGCCAAAGCCCAAATATTGCATTATTTGTCCTTCTTCTCTCGAAATGGCAGTTAGAACAGTACCAAACATGATGCTAGTTAGAAATGTGTTCTTGATCCCTTGAGTGAAGGTACAAGGCAGCTTATCCTTCCAGAGAAAATGATGGAAGGAGGATTTTCTCCAGCTTTACAATCTGGGTTAAATACAAGCCTATTTCCTTGGCACAGAACCCAAAGGCTTTTAAGCTTGCATGTGCTGGAGGCCTGTCCCCTCCAATCTGCCAATATTTCTGTAGCCACTCTTAGTTTATTTTCATCGACTAGGGATTACATTCTGCGTGGGAGGACAGTGTCAATTAATTTGATGCCAATGACCCCACTGCTCCTGAGCACAGACCCCTTTTCTGCCACTGTCTTTTTTTTTCATGGCCTTGGGCTTATCACACTTTTCTAAACTGCTCTCTGGAAATGGTGGTCCCACTCCAGGTCCCGCTTGCTTTTGCCTATGAAGCAGCAGGACTATTATTTCTAAGAAGCAACAGGCCAAGTCTCTTGCTAATATCTAAGTTCTTAAAAAGTTTGTTTGTGTGAAGCAGACTCATTTATGCCATTGGTATGTGGGAGGAAGCTGGGGCTCAGTTTGGCTGGCCTTGAGTTCAGCTGTGTTGGAAAGGAAGGTCTGGCCAGCGTCACCAGACCTGGACTATCTTGTAGCAGCTCTGTAGATAACAGTAGAGCATCTCTGGGGTTCACTTCCTTTTTTCACTCATACTGAGCTACTTCCCTTTTAAACAACCATCCAAAACAAATGGGTACTTCCAGCCAAAACTGTGCACAAACTTCCTCCGTTATTTACACAGCTCGAACTTACTGTGCCCTCGAAGCTCCGCTGTGTGTGCTCGGCAGCTGTACCATGGTGCTCTCTCAGCTGTGTTTACAGTCTGGGGCAGTTTGCAGTGTATCTGTTCAGTGTAAAAACTCCCCCGGCCTCTGGTGGGCTGGGGGCTGGCGAGCCTGGGAGCTGAGGGGCAGCACAGCCTGGCTGGGAAGAAAAGTACCCTTATTTAACTCTCAGTCCCCTCTGATTGGAAACAGCTGCCTGGTGGCCCTGCTAAAAATCATGTGAGCAGGACAGGGGTTTTGTTCTTTTTCTATCCGAGTTCTATTTATACTCCCATATCTAATGAAGGCAGATCAAAGAGGAACTTCCCATGGTAATGCAGGGGGTGGTTTAAATTGCGTTCTCTGGGCCTAGCAAGGGGAGAATGGCCAAGGAAAACATGTGCATTGGTTGGCTGCATATCTACCTGCCACTGCCTCTCTCTCAGCAAACGTGTGTTTGCACTCTGTGTGCCCAGCAATGGAGACTTTGTGGGGGTTATGTTTGGACTTCTGGCTGCTACTGTGTGCAGTGGGAGGTGGGCTCTGGGGCATAGCTGTGAGATGCGGCAGAACAGAGAGCAGGGAGCAGCAGCTATGAGCAGAGCTGGTGGAAGCCCTGTGGGCAGGGCAGATATATGACAGTGCCCAAGAGCTCCTTCTGCTTCTCTTCCACAGACTCCCATAGAAATGACTCCAGCACCTGTGATCAAAGCTGAGCCCAAAGAGGTGAACCAATTTCTAAATGTACCTGCAGGTAAGAAGACAGAACTTGCTGGTTGACAGACATCCCTCTAAATTACCCAGATCATTCCTACAAAGGGAGGAGAAACAATATCTGAGAACAGAGCAATGCATACCAGGTGTTACTGGGGTACAGACTAACAGAGGAGTGAGCACTGATCCAGCTCAGATCAGTGTCTGGACCAACGGCCATGCACAGGGTTGTTCAGACAGGGACTCCCAGGCAAAACAGGCTACCTCAGAGCTGGAAATATGCAAAAGTGCCTTTAAAATCCTCACAGGGACCTTGTTGTTATCCAAAAAAAAAACATTTGAAAGTCAGGAAATTCAGTATCCAATTTAATTTGAAAGAAACCCAAGCATCTGCTGATGCACAAATGAATGTGGTATAGGAACTCCCACTCTGCTCCTGAGAGACGCTCCTTTTGCATAGTCACACCTCCATTAAGACTCTCAGGGCTCTCCGATACAAAGTGGGGACAATTTTCAAGTGCTTGGCAACCAACTAAGTGACCAGAGCCCCTTGAGTCAAGTATGCTGGCAAGTATGCGAGCCCTGTGGTGCTTTTGGAAGAGCTCTTCTCTTACAGAGCTTCCTAAGCATGTGAACAGGCTATGGAGCAAAACACCATAGGCTTTGTACTCTATTTTGTTTGACATTGGGGTATCTTACTGCTTTGTAAATACCCTTAGTGTCTTGGCAAAGCCCCTGCCAGTTGTCTGATGCCTGCAATTCCTAGTTCAGCACAGTTGAAATCAGTCTCACCTCTGTCCTGGGCAAAGCTCAGCCCAGCCTTGTTCTCTGACCACCCCTCTTGTGAGGCTCATCACCTTCTCCTTTCAATCCTGTTTTATGGCAGTGCCTTTCCCTGTTGCTACTCCCAGCCCTATGCCTGTCACAATAGGCTGACATGATAGCAATTGACTTGCTCTCTTTATTTTTCAGTAGACGACCTGGTGCAGATGCCTCCAACTCCCCCCAGCAGCCATGGCAGTGACAGCGATGGATCTCAGAGCCCCCGGTCCCTGCCTCCCTCCAGCCCAGCCCGACCCACTGCTCGCTCTTCTACTGCCATCTCCTCCTCACCTCTCCTCACAGCACCACATGTAAGAAGGCAGCAGGACATCATTGAGATACAGGGCTCCTTCATGCTCAGAGTGGGCAGGAGGCTTGCTGAGGCTCATGTGGGGCATCCTGTCCCTGTTAAGGTCTCCATGCTGAAATGTCCTGGCAAAGCAATGTGATATCCTAGCATGAGGGTGTGGGGACAGTGTGGTGTTCACAGTAGTCAGAAGAGGCCAGTGAGTCTTGCACAATGCCTACCAGTGGCTACCTTGTTTTAGTAAGTACTGTCTTTCATCCCATACTTTGGGAAATGACCCATGCACTGCGCGGCTCTTTCAGGAGATTAATGGAAGAAAAAGGAATAACCAAGAATTCCCATAACCAGACCATGTTTTAACCTTTGCCCAAAAGTTCTTTGGCAGGGTGCTGCAGCACAAGCATCTAGCCTGCCACACCACAAGGGAGCAGATGCCCTCCCAGGTAAAGAGGAAGGCAGCTGATGAGTTGTGCAGGAGCTGGAGGCTGAGGGCAGGGAAGAACACTGCCTATTTGTTGTCTGATCTATTTATACTAAGCCCCCAGCTGCTCTGCAAGGCTTTAAGGAGGACCACTGGGACGGGACTCCTTGCTGACACTGATAGCTGTTCCCTCTGTATTTCAGAAGTTACAAGGGACTTCTGGCCCTCTGCTCTTGACTGAAGAGGAGAAACGCACCTTGATCGCTGAGGGCTACCCCATTCCTACCAAGCTGCCCCTCACCAAAGCAG
Organism: Dromaius novaehollandiae; assembly: GCF_036370855.1. Classification (NCBI taxonomy): domain Eukaryota; kingdom Metazoa; phylum Chordata; class Aves; order Casuariiformes; family Dromaiidae; genus Dromaius; species Dromaius novaehollandiae. The sequence goes on from NC_088102.1 coordinate 44,556,634, forward strand.
AGGAGAAAGCACTGAAGAGGGTCAGGAGGAAAATCAAGAACAAGGTGACTGTTGCCCAAATACTTAACCATGCAGTTCCCATGATCTCAGAGCATTCTCAGCCAACGAGCGCTATAGTTTCCCCAAGCTGTGGTGCTGCTGAAGGGGATGGGACCCTGCCTTTAGTGCACTGGCAAGACCTCCTGGCCTTCAGGAATGATTGCTGCGGGGTGAGGCTCTGCACACAGCTGGATCTAAGGAGTCTGCCTTCTAGCCAGGCTCCTCAGAGTGCATGGCCCCAGTGGAGGAAGACAAGAACCACTGCATGATGGAGGACATGGGTGGTGCATGGAGCTCATCAGCCAGGCAGAGGCTGTGAGATTTTAAGACTTATTAGCAATCATCCTGTGGGAGAACTGATGAGACCCTGGATTAGTCACCCAGTGACTCAGAAGTGGTCTGGGGCAGAATCTGCCTAGATAGCCATTGCACGTACCTGTGTGAGTCAGAGGAGGTCAGAACAATCTCAAGGATGCTCTCAGCAGCAAGGGGTTCAGGTGTACTCCCAAAAAAGGTTGTGACCTACAAGCCAAAGAGGACTACATGACTGCAGTTTCCATTCCTCCCAGTTTTGGCCTGGAAACTGGTAGAAATGGCAAACTGTGAGGTGACTTCCCCATTTACTTCAGGGTACTATGTGTACAGGGAACAGACAAGATGAAGGACCCACAAGGAAGTGTCTTGAGACTTCTGATACTGACTTTCTAATGGCTCCCCTCCTTCACAGATCTCTGCTCAAGAGAGTCGCAGGAAGAAGAAGGAATATGTGGAGTGTCTAGAGAAAAAGTAAGTGTCATCTTCTCAGAATTACCTTTGAAAAAGGAGCCCTGACCCTCCTCAGCCCCTGCTTTCTAGTACTTTTTGGCTCTGATAGCCCTTTTGGTCCCATTAAGCTGTAATTATTCTTCCCCACTGCGTCTCAGCTCAAAAGTGGCTTAGTCAGGGTCTAGGCTCCCCCTGCCATTCCCTGTATGGTACAAGGATGGTCCCAAACCCTCTTCTCCCAGTGACAGTAGCACTCCAGCACTGAGACTGACTTTGAGAACCTCTCCTTATCAAGGCTATGAAGTTTAAAATGTCAGTGGAGCAGCAGGGGTGTCAGTTGTCTCCTTGTGAGACTCAGCACCCGATCCTGTCCTGGGACAAGCAGTGGGAAATTTTCAGCAGACACTGGACTTGCAAGGGGACTACAGAGAAAGAAGCTTCTTTTCAACACACTACACTACTGAATTGCTCAAATAGTACGATTCCTTGCAAGTCTGGCTGCACAGAAGTTTGGTTTGGGATCCTGCCCTGACTCCCCTCCCTCCTAGAAATCCTCTTGCAGGATGAAGATTGCTCTAGAAGCCTTGTGTTTCTGACTGCTTAGTTTGGCTGGTCTCCTGCTGAACACAGGCCATTTTGGCTCCTGGCAAGGTGGGATTTTGGATAAGAGTCATGTTTCCCCACTGGAAGTTGCTCCCATTTTGCATGTGCCATAGGGAGCAGGCCATTTCAGGGCACTGAACACAGCTTTCTCCCCTCGCTCTGTGAGGGTGGACACAAATATTTGATAGCAAGAAAAACCTTGCACTATAGTTATTCCCCACAGTCACTTCCATTCCACCCTGCCCTGCCTGATCTTTGGCTTTCTGCTTGCAACCCTCAGTTCCTGCCTATGTGGCAGATGCAAGCCTAAGGTGACATCACCTGACACTAACAGGGTAGAAAATAACCCTTGAGGGCCTTATCCTGTGATTCTCTCTATACTAGCAGCCCCCAACACAAGAGTCTCCCCAGTGGGCTTTCCCAGCAAAGAAGCATGCAGGGATCCAGGTGCAAACTCACACTTCTGTTTAAATACCATGTTCTTCCCTGTTTATTAATACCACCTGAGAGCAGCAAAATGGAAAGTTGGGGAAAAAAACAACCCCCAAACCTAACCTTAATTAACTCTTTTCCCTGATGATATTTGTTTGTCTTGTCTAAGTGCACAGAAATGCCAAATGAAAACAGATGACTCAAGGCACCTTCAAGTTCTCATGCCGTTCCATAAGTGGCTCCTTGGTGTGCATGTGTGTCTAGGAGTGGAAGCACATCACCTCCTCCTGGTGGCTCACATTGAGGCCAATATCCTGCAAGTTGAGGCCCCAGGGAACTGACTGGCCTCATTTGAGTGACAGGTCAGGGGCTTTCTGTGCTGGGCCTCTTCCCCAGCTGTAGCTGTGGTGCCTGCATGTACTCAGCACTTTGTTACAATAGTGCATTGCTGTGACAGTTGACTTTCAAACAATGACAGGTTAAAATGTGAACCAAAAGCAGCAGTCAATATTTTATTTTAATGCAACAAGCCTTTGGTCAACTTGACTTTCTGTAAGAGCTGGTTTGTACAAAATTTGCATTTGGGTGCTTGACCATTCAGTTTGAAACCTTCATTGTATGACCAGTTTTTACGTGGAACTCCTGGTTTGGAGGCTGTACTGGAAACCTCCCACGTGATCGGTTGTGTTCTTGGCTGCTCGTCTTCCTCCTGGAGATAACCCCTTCTACTGTCCCAAATGCAGCATAACCACTTTTCCCCAAGAAAGGGTGGGAGGGAGCCTGCAGGTTCTCTGCTGCCCTCAAGTGCCTACAGTCAAAGCTGGCCCAACATTTGCACAGAACTGCCTGGTTTTCATGTGCAAAGTGCACAGCCAGAGCAGGTTTTCCATTTGAGTGAGAGAGATCTGGTTTTGTCCCCCTGTTCATTTCCCATGCTCACTAGGGGGTTTTGGAAGTGATGGAAATGTCTCTGTAGCCTTGGGTCCGTCCTGACTTATTGTGCATGTAACCCAGTGCTAATGGCTCTTCCAGTCCTAGTGAGAGCCAGAACAAAGGTCTGTGCATGCACTGTTGTACATAACAGATTCCACCTGCAGTCTCATCTCTGATCTGTTTGGCTGACTGCAGACAGACTGGTCATGAACATTGGGCTACAGGACCATATCTGCAGATGATGGATGAGGCTGCTGAGCCTCCACAACCCAAGAGAGGCAAGAACTACATTTGTTTCATCTTTCTGGCCTTCAAAACTAACTGGCTGTGGGTTTTATCTCTGCAGGGTTGAAACATACACAACGGAAAACAATGAACTCTGGAAAAAAGTGGAGACCTTAGAAAATGCAAACAGGTGAGCAGGGCCAAACTCTGTGGGGTGTGTGGGCAGGAAGGGAGGGCATGGGAGTGTGTGGGCAGGATGGTGAGAAGAGCAAGGCAGTTCTCCCCCATCCTCTGGCAGGATGGGTGCTGCTCGGTGAGGCGCTGGTTTTCGGCCCGTGGCAGCAGCGAGGCAGCTGGGTTTGGTTAGCGAGCCTGGAATGTTTGTGTTGGGACGGCCAGGCCACGCCGCAGTGAGAGGAGGGAGGGAAGAGCTTTTTCACATCTCTTCCTCCTTCTCCCTGCCACCCTTTGGGCTCCTGCTGCCCTCCCTACAGCCCTCCAGGCCTTTGGCTGTCTCCAGGCTAGCTGCACTGAGGGAGGCCCCTAACACCAGCCTCTCAGACCTGCTGTTTCAGCTCTCAGGCTCTTGGAAGAAGACAAGGCCCTGGGCATAATGTGGCTGTTTTGGGTTTCCTTAGAGAAAGAACTGAACAGACTTGGCAGACATGAGGAAAGTGCCTTCCTCTAATAGGGGTAGAGATACCAGCTCCTATGTAATCCAAGGCAGCTCCCTCTGCATCTGAAACCAGTGGGAACCCTGCAGCTCCCCAGCCCTTGGCCTGCCTCTTCCCCTTGCAAAGGAAGCCTGGAGGATCTGACTCCCATCTGCTGCTGTTGCTGCTCACCCAAAAGGAGCAAGCTTCTCCTGCAGCCCCAAAGCAGGTCTCTGGCTCCCTCGCCTGAGAATCTGGTGAGCGCTTGTGCTCCCAATATGCAGAGCTGGCAAACTGATTGCCAGGTGAATTTGCTTATTTGGAAGCAAATAAGGAAGACTCATGCCCCTGCAGTGGGAATGGCTGCAGAATTTGGAGGAGGGCCCAGCTCTTGCTGGATATGGTAGGTTTGAGCAAGGGCAGGATCAGTTGCAGGGGTGGTGAGGGGGAAGCCCATTTCCATAGCCCCATTTCTACCACCCTGCCAGCTCTGATCAAAGGGAAGAAATATAGTCAGGGAGACAGTTCCCACCCCCCCGCCCTGACCCTTTCTTGCTGCTAGAGCTTGCGAGGGGCTGCAGAGCACTCCCTGAGGGTCTGTTACCTGCCTTTCCTCTCATTCATGACATGAGTGCTCTGACCTCAGCTTCCAGGCCAGATGCTGTTCCCAGGACCCCAGGGCTGTCAGGCAGGGCCTTGGTGAGGCGTGTGGGTGGCTGGAGCCTGCCATCTGCCGGAGACATCACCACCCAGCTTCGCTCACAGGGCATGGCCTGCCTCCCCAACTTTGCTGAGAGCACAGGCAGCCCCCAGTGTTGAAAAAGCGCGAGCCCCACCCTGCAAAATCAAGAGATTGGCCTAAAAGGCAGGAGATTTTTTTTTCGAAATACACACTGTGTTGTTTCTAGTTGGGTTTGGTTTCTGAGTGCTGCCAGGGGGACTCTCTGTGCTTCTCTCCATATGTACAAGGAGCAGAAGGGGATTTGGAAAGAGACAAAGCTGGGATTCTCCTGTGACCTCCTGGCTCCAGGACCTGGCATTTTATAAAAGCTCCAACATATTTGTATAAAACAGCCAATGCTCCCAGGAGGAAACACTCAGAAGTCTGTATTTTGGTAATCTGGGACCCTTGGGAGCTGCGTGCTCTGTAGTTAGTCTCCCTCATCCCAGATTTCTTCACCAGTCCAGCAAAAGGTTCATCTGCTCTTACTAACACACCTACCACTGTTCTGCGTTTGTGTGTGCAGATGCCTGTGTTCATTTAAATGGGGCAGAGAGACCTTTGCATGCATTCCAGCCAGGCCAGCCAGAGGATGAATTAATTTCTGAACTCAGCATTTGGCTTTGCCCACATCCTTCTGCAGAGTTTGCCAAAAGTGAAGAAGCTGGAGGGGATCAAAACTGTTTTTTATTTCTCTCTCCACCATATGGTTCGGGGGACAGGTCGAACTACAGAGCATGTGTCTCTGAGTGGAGTGGGAGCAGGCTGGCCCCTTTGCTTTGTCTGACCCTGACTGCAAAGTTCAGCCTCCATCCCAGAGCTTGGTTTTCATGGTAGCCCATATCTCCATTGCTTTGGAAAATTATTGACTGGGCTTTGAGGCACCCAGAAATCCTAAATGAATGGGACATCTATACCCATGGGTAACTGTAATGAAGATTGTGTTGGGTGTACCAGTGAGGAGACTGAAAGAAGGTGGTGCAGGAGGTTACTATGGCACCTCACAGGGTGTTTCTCCCCCAGTTCTTGCACAATTCATATTTCAAATTCACTTTTTTGTTTAGTGCTTCCCAAGCCTGTTTGGTGGGAGAACTTGGGCAAGATAGAACAACGGGGAGAGATGTAATGTTGTAAGAAGTGAAAACCGGGTTAAAGCAGGAAGGGGTTAGTGATATTCTTGCATCTCTCACTACCTGTCACCTCTTTATGAAGTTTCAGTTTTGTTTTTTCCTATCTCAGGACTCTGCTTCAGCAGTTACAGAAGCTGCAGGCTCTGGTGGCTGGGAAGGTCTCCAGACCTTACAAAATGGCTTCCACACAGACTGGGACCTGCCTAATGGTATGGGCTTCATTTTCTTCCTTGCTTATTGGCTGTGCTTCCCCAGAAGGCTTTGTCTGATTGCCTATCTCTGCCCAGCCTCCATCACCCCGCCTGTTATAGCTGTTCTCTCTTTTTGTGTTACAGTGACCAGAATCGGGCTCTATGTTACACAGTGAGTGCTGTCAGTTGTTTATGCAGCAGCATTAGAATAATTCCTGCATTTTCACTATCTTGTTCTTTGGGCAAAAGATCACTTGGTTTGCTTTTCATTAGGTATTGGAGAGTCAGCAAAAAATCTTCAGTGAGCTCCCATCATAATGGGTAGATTTTTCTTTTGCTGAGTTGGTAATGCTTAATGTTTAACTCAGCAGGATGGATGAACTGTTTGAGTATTCCTCCCAGTGGGCATTACCTTGTGTTTATCAGCAAGAAATGGCATCTGCTCTTGCTCTGTCTGCACATCAGGCTGTGTTAAATCCAGCTGGAATTCCTCCTGTTTGCTCTTTTGACCAGCCAAAATGATTTGGGGTCATCCGTTGGTTTCGGTAATCCCTGCTTGCCTCTCATTTCTCATCATGGAGAATCATCCTTAAGCAATCTTGGCTTCACTGTGGAGCTTTAGGGCATGCCAGTCTGTGACCATAAGAGTCGACTGTTTATTCCTCATCTTACTTTTTGCCTGGGGGACATTTTCTGACCCAAGATAAAAATAACACTCCAACCCTGTGATGCCTTTGAAGGATTGTCATGATAGCTGTTTGTGACAGCTTTTTCAAAGCTATCTAGTCATCTAGTTATCACTTCTATGCTGGTAACTGTGATGAAATACAGATAGCTAGTGAGATGTTTGCTCCAGCTTCTCAGCACCCCCAATGTCTTGAGAGCTTACTGGTTCAGTCTTGATTCAGTCAGTTTCCTTGGTTCCAGAGCCCCTGCTCTGTAACTCCCAGCACTTTCTGTTTTCAAAATCTGCTCAGAATTTTGTTACTCTTTGCTGCCACCATGTCAGAACAGATTTTAATGAGAGATTGTCTTTTCTTCTGGCTGCTCGATTGCTACATTCCCAAGTTCTTTCCACATTTTTGGGTGTGACCTAGCTGGGCCCAGTGACTCATTGCTCCTTAATGCAGCAACTCATCAGAGCACCCCTGGCTACAGCAGTTCTTCATCACTGTTACCTGAAATGAGCAAATCCAGGAGAGGTACCTTCCAGACATCTCCTGTGCTATGGGCTGATAAGATACCTAATTTAGCTTCCCAGCAATGTCTTATCTCTCCTTGCTGCTCCCTTCATTCCACAGCATCCCAGCCCACACACGAACTCTCTAACAGGCTTCTGAGCTTTGAAGCATTTCAAGAATTTGTAATTTGCTTTTCTCTTTGGTTAGTTCCTCTTGTAGGCCTCCTGGTTCCCATTGTCCATTTCTTCTCCAAATAGAGCACTCTTTGTCACAGCAGATATGTAGAATAGCCATACCTTGTGGCATAGGAGTGGAGCAGAGGACCCTTCCCTTCTATCCGTATGTCATTCCTTGTGGATGTTTGTCCAACCAGTTCTTGAAGGTCTGCAGTGGTAGAGTCCAGTGCTTTGCTATCTTACGCAGATAAAGCTTTCCTGATATCTCATCTGATTCTTCCTAGCAGCTGCTTAAGCCTATTATAACTTCTTCTACTCACTGGAAGCAGGATCAGTTTATCCTCCCTTTGTGCAGCTGCATTTTACATATTAGAAAACTATTGTTTTCAAGCAACTACCTTCAGTCTGCTCTACTAAATCATCACAGTTTCTTCAGTCTTCTCTTGTAGGCAGAACTTCTGAATCACTGCTCATTCTCAGGTCTTTTTCAGGCTTTCTCCAATTGCCTCACATATTTTTGGAAATGCAGGGTCCAAAACTGGACAGAGCATTCCACCCAAAGGCCTGTGCAACCAGTCAGCCAGAAGGCTTGTTCATACGCCCAAGGCTGAGGTTTGCCCTTTGCAGAGTGACACTGACCTGTGTCCATCTTGTGCTCCCCTTTAACTCCCAGATCCTCTTCTGTAGAACAGCTGCCTGATAATTTATTCACAGTCATGTTTCTTCTGTTAATCTGTCTTGCCACCTCTCAGGCCTCTGCGTTCATCTATGTGGATCTGCCTTCTGTTCTCTTGGACCACTCCTCCCCTTAGTCAAGATCATTTTTAATTTTAATCCTGACCAAAAGCCAGTCTGCTTGCAATTGCTCCCATCTGCAGATTTGACACAGTCTGTTGTCCAAGTCAGGCTTAAAAATGTTGACTCTTGCAAGAGCCACAGCAGATCTCTTTGCTACTCCATCTGCTGCATCCTCCCAGTTTGACTGTGAACAATTTGATAACTACTCTCTCAGGACTTATTTTTTGATGAATTTTGCATCCACCTTTCTGACTGGTTTTGCAGTAGTTTCCTCTAGATTAGTTTCCCCATTTTTTTAAAAGGACGTTATGTGAGATGGTCAAAAGCAAGATGAACTGTGCTCAGACTCAAAGAAAGAGCTTTTGTTATGAAATGCTGTAGAACTTGAACCAGAACCGAATCAGAACAACATCACTCAAAGTTAACCTGAAACAGAACAGAATAAAGACAATGAAGGGTTGCAAAGCCCTAGTGGAAAGCCTTGCTAAAGCAAGATGTTACGTATTCTGCTCTTTCCCTGCCCATAAAACTGTTTAGTTTTAGAAGAGAAGAAAAGGCTTCATGGAGCTGGCTCCCCTTTCTGAAGGCTGTATTTGGCTGTGGTTATTCAAAGCAATATCTATTCAGAGTATGGTGTTTTTTTTCCCTTGTCTTCACAAGTTCTTTCTTGGGTAGAGGGCTTTCAATCCCTTGTGTACCTGATGTGACGTGCATAGACAGCATCCATGCAGCCTATGTTTAATTGACTTTAAAACCAGTCATGAAGAGGAAAGTTAAACTTCTGCTTTGCATAGCATAGTATCACTGTGCTATTATTTGGTCTTCCACATCTGAAATCCACTGGTGGTTAATCTTATCTTGATGTACCAGCTTCTGTGTGTTACTTAGGCATGAGCTGAAAATAATCGCCTCATTGGTACACTAGAGTTGACTGTTTCAAAAAGCAATCAAGAAATGCTGCTTGGATCCCAGTCCCCAGAGGTGACATTTAGCCTGTTTATATATAAGTAGTAGAAATCACAACAGATGCATTGCCTCTTTGGACTTTCTCAGGCTAAGCACTGAGCTGGAGACAGCTAGCATTATGCCACCCATGGCACATGGGTATTCAGGTAATAAGGATTTGGCTGTGTATCATTTCTCATGTGTCCCCTCTTGCTCTCCACTGGTAGCTCCCTGGACTCTGCAGAGCCCTTTACAATCACCACAGGCTTCTCTTTATGAACCTTGACCATTTCGGTAGGATTTACAGACAGGCAGTCCCAGGTGTAGATTTACCAGAGGGAGATTTCCAGGGAGCTTCCCTCTGCCATTCTCCTTTTAGCACTGCCCAGTAGCTCTCACTGATCTGCCTGTCAGCCAAAAGGCCCAGACACATGGCCGTGCAGATCAAATCTGCAAATGCTTCGTAGCCATTCTCAGCACAAATGATAGGTTTGGCGTATCTCCAAGGCTGCACATGCGCTGCTTGCCTGGACTGCAGTGCAGGTACTGCCCTGGCAGATGTGGGGGAGCCCTGTACAAATGTGTCCATGCCCTGAGCTGAAGTGATAGCCCCATGTCCATTCCTCTTTCAGATCAGGGCTGTGCCTGTCCCTGGGAATACCACCAGGCAACTCTTGTTGTGCTCCCATGAGCAAAATATCTGGGTACGCCCATCTTTTCTTTCTGCCAGGAATTTGCAATCCCCTGGCTTTGCTTGCAACTCTGTACCAAGCATGGAGATCACCGGAATTACTACTCCTGATCTAGCACTTACTTCTGTTCAACCTTCAGCTGACAAGTCTGTTACCAGCAAGATCATCTGGCTTTGCATAGGCTCACAGGGCTGAAAATTTTCCACTCAAGAGAACAAGCCAGTCCGATTGTTGCTGCTGCCACTAGCCCAACACTGTAGCTGGCCCACCACTGTAGCTGGCAAGCATAAATTTAACCTTTTTTTTTGACATTCTGTTCATGCTGTCAGGTGTTGGGCTGCAGCGCTGCTGTCGTTTCTGTCCTAGCATACACAATAGTTTCACTTTGCTGTATGCTGTGGTACCTTACAGATTTTTCCTAATGAGCTTGTTTTCTTGCAGCCCACTTCAACTTCCCTTGTGCCAATGGTTAGTCAAGGCAGAGTCCATGTCTTTTGTTGAGCCTCCCTCTCCCTCCTTCCCAAATTGTTCCCCAGCTATGCCTTCCACCATCTCTCATCAGCTGGATGGGCAAGTTCTAACTGTTGAACCAGAAATACTTCAGAGAAAGCAACAGGAGAAAGCTTCTGACTTCCCCCTCTTAAATTTTCAGCAGAGATTAGCAGAGCAAGCCCCTTCTTTTCCGGGAGGACCACGGTGACCCAGTTGCCAGCTGACCACATGGCCTCTCACAGCCTCCTGTTTGTGTGCTGGGGGGTGTGTTCCTTGTGGCTGGCTGCACTGACTGTGTTCTGATACCTCCTTGCTAGGTGCTGGCGCTCTGTTTCGTTCTGATCCTGGGATCCATGATGCCCTGTCTCCCTGAGTTCTCCTCAGCATCACAGACAGTGAAAGCAACACCAGCACCAGACATTTACACAACTAGTAAGAGTGAGTCTAATGTAGCACCTCCCATTAATCCTCTCAAAGCATTTCCAACTCTTCTCCTGACACACAGAATTCAGGGGTAGCATCCTCCCCTCAGCACCTGCCCTGTCTGCTGGGGCCCTGGCAGGGGGAGGTTCCTGGCTTCTTGGTGGTATGAGCCCTGATAGCAGCACCTTGTCTGGACCTATTTTCATTCTCTCCTAGTCATTGTCCCAAAACATGACAGATACTAATAGATAGATCATAAAAGTCAAGTCCCAGGGCAGACTGATTGTCTTCTGGAGAGCCTGTGTGTCCAGGGGAGCATTTGCCTCACAAAACTGGGGGGAGTGGGGTATCTGGTAGAGCAGGCCTCCTGCACGGTCGCACATGGACTAGGCTGTAGCTGGGTGAGCATGTGCTAACCACCACCATGACCCACACCCTGTGCATGAGCCCTTGTCCTTGCTGTTAACCCACTCTCTCCTTGTTTCCAGTTCAGTCACGGAGCCTCCTGTTCTATGATGAGGGTGCTGGCTCCTTAGAAGAGAGCTATAGTTCCTTCCTAACCATGGACCATCCTGAGGGGTGGGAGGCCGAAAAAGGGCAGTCTGAAGAGCGAAGGCCTCATCTGGCCAGGACACATGAGACAAGCAAATATCTGAGCAAATCCCAGCTGGAGGGTCCTGACCAGAACCAAACTGACCCAACTCTCACCCACCTCAAAGAGCAATTCCATGAGAGGTAAGCAGGTGGGGGCCACCCTCAGAGCCCTAAACCACATCATGATGGCTGGGAGGGACCACCAGACATGTCCCCTCTCCTCAAAGCTAAGGACAGTTGAGCTCCCTGGGGCAGGCAACTAGTTAAGGAACAATGGCTTGGGGAGGCTGCTGCTGGCAGGGGGCATAAGAGCAAGTTTGTTTCCCAGAGCAAAAATCTGGGACTTCCATAAAGCGATGTCCCCCTGGCATAGAGCTGAGAACTAGGTGACTCAGGTGGTCTCAGGTTTGCTGGTCATTCACTGCCCTGGGAAAGGGCTCCATCCTGATCAGAGCAAACCAGCTGGGCACAACAGCAGGGAATATGCCCACGAGGGTGCAGTGAACCTTTACTGATGCTGTGTCTTTTCTTTTTCCCAGGGAGACAAGCTCCAGTGAGACAGCTGAATATTTGTAGCAGCTGCTGGACCTCAAGGCCTCATCGGTCTGATTGCAGGATTCCCTCCTCACCGAGCAACTGAGGGAACTTGGCGGGAGAGGACACTGCATTCGGATGTTCCTAAACTGGCCTTGGGTTCAGCTCCTCCCCTTCCCCATGGCCCCCTTAGTAGTGATCTCCCTGAGGGGAGTCACAGGACTGCCAGAACCAGCAATAAAAGACTGGCAAAGTCCTGAGACACCCTTTCCTCCTGGCCTTGTCTCCTGCTTGAATGAGCACTACCCTATGGGTGTGGGCTCACCCTGGAGTGGAAGGAGGTCAGAGGGAAGCCCCCAAAGTATTCAGCACATTCCCCAAAGCCTCCAGACCAAGGGGGCTGTCCCCAGGCATGTTCCCCTCGGTTACATCAGATGCACCTGAAGGAGAGAGAGTGAGTGCTAGGTTTACTACCCTGCCTGAGGGACTCAGCAGTGGGTGATCCTGGGGTTGGAGAGATGACTCTGGAGAGTTCGAGCTCATTCCTTCCCCTCCATCTGTTAATATGCTTCTGCCTCCATTGAGAGAAAACATTGTTCTTCATTGCTCTAGTTTTCTCCTGATGGACGTGCCTACGTAACTTCCACACCAACTATCTGCAAAGATCTGCACACAAACGGAGTGGGGGAGACAGATCCCAGACTCAGATAAACCACCATGAAAATTAACTGGCAGCTTCTGGGCAACCAGAGCTCTCAGAGATAGAGAACAATTTCCCCCTACAACCCACTTCTTCCCTTCCTCAGCACCCTTGCTCTGGTAGGGTGATATTTCCCTTTCTGTCCCTAGCTTGGGCCCTACAGTGCAGTGCTAACCAGGTCAGTGGCCTTCCTGCTTTCCATTCTGCAGCCTGCCCTCTGAGAGCAGGTGGGAGAAACCCGTTCCTGTAAACTGTTCCCCCTCCATTCCCAATTCTGCATCATGCCAAACAGGGCCTGTCTAGGAACCACCAAGAAGAGCTCTGCAACCCCTTGCAGGGCTGTCACTGGGAGCCATCATTCCTCTCACATCCCCCGGGCACACAGCAGAGCGTTGTGAAAGCCACTGAGGACATTATGCAGGCAGCTCTGGTGACAGGCGCTTCCATCAGGAAAGAGGTGACAGGCAGTGGAATTGGCTGGGGTCACCAAAGACTTTTAGGCCTTTTTCTTATAAGTGCTGGCACCAAAGGTAGCAACCTCTTGCCATACTACCCTTCAGGCCAGACTTACTGAGTGTGGTGCTGAAACAACCTCATCTCAAGCTGGTGCCATCCCCCTATAGCACCCAGACATTCATTTCTGTCCCTTCTCCCTCCCGGGAAAAGCCCTGCTGAGAGACTCAAGTGTCCCCTCACTCCTGTTCCCTTGGCTGCCTTTTGTTGGAAGGATAATGTGGGACACAAGCACCTTAGATCAGGGATGTGCCTGTTGCTCCATATTTGTATGTGGGGAGTCCCTGTGTGCTCTGCCAGGTCTCACAGCAGACTCCTCTTTGACTTGTTTCTCTTGAAGCATGCCAGGCTCTCCCTGCATTGCCACAGCCTCTCCGCCAGCCTCTCTTCTCCCCTCAGACTGCGAGAGAGGAAGGCTCCCTGGAGAGGCAGCATGGGATCGCTGTCACCCAAGGACTGGAAGAAGTGAGGGAAGGGCTCTCAGAGCCTTCTCTCTTTTCTCCCCTTCAAAAAATGGTTTTGCCCCCTGAAGCCATTTGGGACAGATTTGGATGCAGCTAGCCACAGTCATATATGCTTGGCCAATGGGGTGGGGAAGAGGAAGGCCTTCAGCACAGCTCTGCTCCTCTCAAGGTTCACACAGATCCGCTGGTCACCACATACCATTGCACTCCCTGTCCTCTTCCTCCACCCCAGCACAAAGAACCATTGCTGGGCCCAAGCACGCCCTCCTCCACCCCAACACTTCCACTGCACATGCCCCCATGCCTCCCACTCACACCGTTGTACAGAGACCAAGAGCAGAACTCATTTGTACATAGTGAACCTTATTTTGTATTATTGCCAATCCCTTAAGATATTGTATTTTGGAGACTCTCAGATCCTATTTTCAGTATTGTATTTTATTAAGAATTAGTGCAGGCTTTGCATCTATGAACTTCTTTCTTGTTAGCAGCTCACTTTCCCCCTATACTCCAGCAGCTGCTTCTTTCCTCCATTTTGTTTTGTTTTGTTTTGTTTTGTTTTGTTTTTTCAAGACACCTTTCTCCCTCCTCCTGTCACTTGCTCTGCATTCGCTTTAGAGAAGCAAAATAAAAATAAAATAAAAAGATGCAGCATCAGCCCTGGGTTGACGGGTCCTTTCATTCAGGCGTGGTTGTCATGTGAGCCCACATGCACAGCTTCTCAACTTGTGCTTCCTGTCTGTCCCATTCTCTAGTTGTGTGCAGAACTGCTTCAGTTCTGGGACCTCATGCACAGTGCTCATGGCTAGAAGCAAATTGAAAACTTGCACTGTGATTTCTTTTGCAGTTCTGGACAAATCAATAAGGTGCAATGAGCCCCTCTGATGAGAGGGGAGTCTGTGCTGTGCTGGAGTCTGTGTGGCAAAGGCAGTGCTAGTAGTACCGTGACTCTGGCGCCATCCCCTTTGAAGCAAAACTTAAATCTCTTAGTTAACTGTAAAAGTAGAACAACAGTACTCTGTTTGCTGAAGGCTTGAGGCTTGGCTGTCTGTGAACTTGTACATCTGATAGTTCATTTACATCTGCAAAAATTGATAGGTTATATCCTGATTTCGTGTGAAACACAGGCAATAGGGAGCTGACATCTTCATTTTTATGCAAGCTCCAAGTGGGTTTGTTAAGATCTGGGCGCTGAAGCAGCTCCTCTCACAGTCAGCAACTCCACAGCTGGAAAGGAGCCAAATCAAGAGGCAGTGGGGTCTTGGAGATGCTAAAAGGGGCTCTGTCTCCTGCCTCTACATGGGCTGGTACAGCTCTGCTTGTGCCATCTCAGCAGAGGGGTTTCTTTGCCATAGGAGGGGGATATGAGGCTCAGGGCTTGCAACAATCTCTTTCTGGGGATTATGATTTCTCTGTAGGGATGAGTGAAGCACTAATCTGATGTCACCCATTTATGACAGGACTGGCTATAGAACAGGGCTTGGGAGAGAGAGAAGCTCTCTTTTCTTGCTGGATCTGTACTGTCAAGCAGGGGTTTGATGTAGGGTCCATGTCTGGTTAATCTGACACAGGTTTTTCAGAGCTCCTGAAGAACTCCCTTCCCCTACACACACCCATAGACACGAGGATATGCCTGTCTTTCCCTGCAGTTTGTGTCCTGGGCCAGAGCCGCATTCTCGGGACACCTGTGAGCAGGTGCTGCGCAGGAGGTGTGTGACGGTGTCATAAGAGGAAGGCAGGCAGGCCGAGGAGGAGAGAATGGGGTTGACAAAGGGAATATGCTCAGTGACCCTATTGCAGCAGCTCCATTTCCCACTTGGATCCTTTCTGAGAGGCATATTTTCTGCAGGACTGAGCTAGTTTCAAGTAAAGGTTCTGATGTTTTCCCTATAGCGAAAAAGCAGCCCTTGTCCAAAAGCAGCCTCCTAGCCTTGTGTTAGTGCAATGCTGATCCACCTTTGCCCACTGTGTGCCATGGTTTCTCCCTGCACTTGCCAGATTTCATCTGAGGGAAGGGTCCCTGCCTTCATTCCCCCTAAGAAATGTCAATGAACTCTTCAGACATTACCTTCAGGAGATTCTGGCCTTTTTCCTTTGCACCCACTCTGAAACGTCAAGGGAAATCAGTGCAAGGGGAGAGCTCTCAAAAGGATGTATTCTCAGGCTTCTGCCCCTTTAACATTGATGTGGCTCTAGAAACCGGAACCCCCACCCATCAGAAGCAAATTTCCCTTCATCTTGACAAATCCTCTTGATTCCGCAGCCTACTGGATAATTCTCTGAGCTGCTCAAAACAGTCACATTAGGATCTTTGATCCCTGCTACGTCTCCCAGAATGCAGCCAGCCAATCATACCTACCAGTTTGGCTACAGAGACTAACTAGAGCAGAACAAGAGAATTAGCAAAGCAAGAGGGCATCTTCTTTACAAGTCACCTTCAGCCTCAGTCAGTTATGCTTGGTCTGCTCCAAATGCCCAGACATAAACTCTGCCACTCCAAGCTGTTTTTTCTCCCCATTTAGGGTCATATTTCTTAACAAGCCTGTGCACTGTCAATACGTACAAGTCCCGAACAAAAGAACACTAACGGAACAGTCTTCATTTTTCAGAGACAAATTATTCCAAACTGTTCTCCGTTACCAGGCCAACTCGAAAAAAAGAATTGACTTTGCAGCTCAGCGCTGCAGAACGGGCCACTGGTGGTCTGTGGGAACAGCATAACTGGTATATCAATTCATTCTAAAAGGACACGTGTTATTAGAGTTCTCTGTAGAGCATCTCGTCTCTCTAAGTCCAGCATATTCCCTCTTGGTGTTACCATTTGGGGTTGTACCTGATAGTACACAAGTCATCATCAGATAGGCAAGGTTTGGTTCCGCTTCTTGGCAATGAGCCCGTGCTTTTGGACATCTTTTGGGGAGACCAGAGTGCAGAGCTACGAACAGTCATGACAGCGCATGTAATCAGGCAGTTATCACAGCTCTTAACACTCCCCAGGCTCACCTGTGCTTTTGAGGGCTTGTTAGTAATGATGGCATCCCCGGCCAGATGCTGGCCAAGCCTACAACCTGGTTTGGACTTTGACCTTGAGTGCTGATATGGGGTTTACAGGTGAGCAAGGTGGAGGTCTCTCTTCCCGTGCCTAGAAGAGAAGACAGTACACTCACAGAGCTTTACTCATGGAGAAACACTGCTTACTAGAAACCCGGTACCCTGTCTGTCTCCTGAAAAGCAGAAGGGAGGAAGGGGTCCATATTGCAACCCTGAGCTGTCCTTGTGCAGTCCCATGTGCCCACATAGAAGGAAATCCATGCTCAGGGAGCTGGAGAAGTCCTTATCCACCTGGGCTCCAGGTGAGTGAGTATCCCAGGCACCGGGAGGGCAGGACAGACTTCTGGGCCACCCTGTCCCCAGCTAATATCTGCCTGCTTTCCTAGAAGCCAGGAAATCAGGGAGCTAATAACAGCCTCCAACTGAAGGCCAAGGTAAGAGTGTTCCCTTCAGTAACAAGAGACATGAAATCTCCTGCAGAGACAGCAGGACAGAAAGAGATGCAAAAGCCTGAGCAATCCTTTACCTCCCCCTCTTATGGGCTATTATATCCCATTATGGCTCCTTTTCTCTCTGATACCTAACAGGCCAGACACATGCAAGCAAAATCTGAACACGTTGCCTGTATGACAGCTGCAGAGTTTGGCACACGAATAGAAAGGGCAAAATCCTCTGTTCACCTCTCTTCCCCTCTGAAGAGGTTTTCTCCAGCACATGAACAGCCCCTATGGGAGGGCAGAACATACCTAGTGTCTTGTTCCTCTCTCCTCCTCAATGAGAACTGCTGAGAAGCCAGGGCATTGCTGTACCTGAGCTCTTGGGAGGTGTCCTGCCACGTGTACCTCTACTTCCCTCTTCAAAGCTGGTTTCGTATGGCCTCAGCACAATCATGAGCCTGGCTTCAGTGCAACCATCAGCAAGAAAAAAACATCCCAGGGCACTTTTCCCTCCTTCCTATAGCTGGTGCTAATTCATCTGTCCCCCATAAGCAGCACCTGGAGGGTTCTGCCAGTCATGTGTACAATTCGCTCCCAGTGTCACAGTTGGGCATCAGTGGAAATGTCACAGCACAGGCAGAGCACTAACAAACTTGCTGCAGGGATGAAACTCAGAAATTGCTTCTCAGCACCCTGGCAGCGTCAGGCCAGGGCTGAAGGCTTGCACCTTGGCTCCCTGAGCACCTCCTGGGAGAGGCTGGGAAAAGCAGGGCCCCCTCGGGGTTTTCCTGCCCTGCTCCCCGGCCAGAGCCTAGCACAGCAGCTTGCTCTGCCCACCTGGCTGGCACCCCGAGGAACCGGTGGCAGAGCAAGTCCCTGCGCATTCCCAGGCCTCTGTCCCCATCCCCCAGGGAGACCCTGCCACCTGCCTGGCGGGGCTCTCCAGGCTCATTCATAACTCTGTAAATCACTCTTCACCATACATGCTGTCTGAGCACCTCACTGCTGCTTATAAAACAGCTCTGGGTTGGGAAAAAAACTGCTCTCACCACACTGTGGGGGCTTTTGCTCCCTTTCCTGACTGGTAACTGTCCCCGGCCCCACAGTCCAGCCAATGCCTTGCTGGGAGCAGAGGGGCCATCCTGGCTCAGCCTGCGGGATGAGCCACAGGCTGTCTCAGCGCCTACAGGGAAGGCACCTTCCAGCTTGTGTGGGATGACCTGCCAGTGGCCTGGCTGTCCCCCTCCTCAGCATGGCAGGCAATGGCTTGTTCAACCCAAAGGGACAAATCAGACTTGTGATAAAATCCCCAGGGCGTGGGAGGGTGGGTGCAGCATTAACCCCTCTCTAAAGCAGCCCAACTCTGCTCCGCACCTGTAGCCCAGCTGCCAAGCACAGGCAAAGGCTGGGTAGCTGCAATGTAACTTGTGGCAAATGAGGGGACACCCCACACTGGGGGACTGTGAACGTCAGGGCCAGCAGAGAAATATCACCCAGGGCCCCACAAGGGGGTAAGAAACAGCAAGATACGACTCAGCTCTGACTGCTGGGACGAACCAGCCTGCACACTGGTCCTGCTGTGGGTGGTGAGCCCTGGCCCCAGTGGCAGACCCTGCGAGGGAGGGCAGGAAAGGGGAAGGAGCTGCCAAAGCCCACTCAGATCTGGGGGCTTTGCTCTCCTAGCACCCCTCTCCCCAGCTCTGCCCGGGTTCCCTTAACACCATCAAGGTACCTGCTGTTTTTCTTTTCCCGCAGTCTTCTCCTGCTCTTGATTTCCAAGTTGCTTGTGAGCAACACAAGGCAGTAAAGCACAGCCATGGTGCAGGGTGAGCAGCGAGCACGCTGGCAAGCTTGCGGACAGACCTCGGTCCCCACAAACAGTGCTGCTGAGCCTGGCAGCAAGGGAGCAGCAACTTCCCAGGTGCGAACTCTGCCGAGCGAGGGTGCCTCAGGGAAGGCTCACCAGGAGGCAAGCCAGGGAGGGGAACAAAACCTCTGTGGGGGCTGCCATGGCTGAGTCACGCTGCGGGAGGGGAGCATGGCTCCCCAGCAAGTCACGACTGCGCGGGGGAGCAGCCAGGGGGTTCGGGGGCTGGCAGTGCCATCTCTGCAAGGCGCAAGGACCCGCGAGGGGCAGGACGGAGGGATAATGTCATCGTGACACTTAAGACCGGACAAAGCTTTGGTATCTTGAACTGCAGGTGCCCATCATGGTTCCTGGGGAAAAGCACGGCCCTTTCATAGTTCCTACTTCTTTCTGCATTTGGGCCAGGAGAGGTGTAGGAGCATCCCCTTCCACAGCTGCCCAGAGCAGATGTGCAACAGACAAGCGTGGATGGGTCAGGGAGCTTGGTGAGAGGGAAAAGGTGCTAGTGAGGACTCCCAAGGTGAGCAAACAGTAAGATGAGGCTGGAGACACTCTCCAGCTCCTGTTCTGCCATGGGAAGACAGGCAGCATTGCTGGGATTAGAGGTGACAGTAATATAGTCTTGCTGTAATACATGATTATAGGACTTTGCCATGGGCAACTGATGCAGGGGGTGGCTGTTACAGACTTGAGGCATAAATATCCCAGTGCTCAGTAT
This sequence comes from Dromaius novaehollandiae, assembly GCF_036370855.1. Lineage (NCBI taxonomy): Eukaryota > Metazoa > Chordata > Aves > Casuariiformes > Dromaiidae > Dromaius > Dromaius novaehollandiae. The sequence goes on from NC_088102.1 coordinate 44,575,911, forward strand.
ATGAATCTGGGGAAGAATAAATCCCAGACAAGAAGCCATAAACATACACAGCTTTGCAAGGATCTCTCAGCCCAGCTGGCATCCTGCAGCACTGACATGGGTAAAGCTAGGGCAGGCCAGAGACGGGACTGGGGTCACAAAGTCCAGTCCCAACGAAGGACCGGCATAAAGTACAACTCTCCTGATGGCTGTGGGCAGAGGCCAAAAGGGCCTTTCTACAGCTGGACACAAGGATGGAGAAGAAATGCCTTAAATTAGCAAAAAGCAGGGATAATTTGTCCTCCCAAGTGGCAAGGAGCAGAGTAAGCACGTCGGGAGGAGGGAGCCCATCTATGGCGACACCTCTCCTTGGGTGCCACTGCCCAAAGCCAGAGGACCCTGGCCCCAGGGAAGATCTCATCCATTTTGGACAGGGGATCAGAGCAGCAGGTAGTTTGTTCTGCTTGGGCTGCTGTCATGCAGCTTTTCAGGGGCTCTGACTTCACCTGAATGTGTGTATCCGGTTAATGTGAATGGCTCAGACCCACCTTGCTGAGCATCCCTTGGAGCATATGCCAGCCTGGCTGCAAGCAGTGAGGGGCAGCTGATGTTGTCAACCTCCTCTGTCTCTCTGGTCTCCAAAGGGTTAAGTGCCAGTTTCCGAGTGTCTCTAAGGTGACACCACACTCGCTTGCTCAGTGTAGCACTCCCCCTCTCCACGCACACACATGCACACACTCACGCTCTCATTCTGCTTTGTCTTTTGAGGGCTGCTGCAGGATCGGTGCGCAGGCACCTTCCTCGCTGCCTTCCTCTCCCTGCCTTTTGAGTTTGGCTGCTGCTACAGGAGAAACTGAGCAACGTGCCTGGCCCTGGGGGGGCTCAGCCCTGGCCCCCACAGAAGTCATCCTGGGCTCTTCTTTGCCTGCAGAGAGCATTGACCTCCCTGGACTCACTCTCTCCTAAGACCCATTTTCCAATCAGGATTGTGTTTTCTGCTCCCTCCTCGTGCCCCTCCTGCCCTCACAGTGGCGGCACCTCTGAGGAGCAGCACCGACATTTCTAGGTTTCTGTGAGTTATTCCTCCCCTCCAGGTTCCTCCTGTTTCACTGTGGCAGGGCAGAGGAGACAGACGGAGGCTGAGCTGCGGAGCCTGAGCTGTGCAGACTGCTATCAAGCGGCCGATAAATATCACTGCAAAAAGTTGGACTGTTGCTCCACTGGTTTTCTCTGTGATTCTGCATCCTCAGGAAATTAAACCTCACCAGGATCATCCCGAGGCCGTGGGGAGGCAAAGCAAAGGAGTGCTGTGGGACCGTGCTGGGCTGGACTGAACTGCCAAGCAGTTTGTGGCAGCAGAGCAGGATTCCCTGCCTGGAGACACATCTCGCCTGAGCATGGCTGAAGGTCCCAGGAGCTGGAGAGACTTCACCCTGGCCAGGGGCGATAGTGAGGTGGCCAGGGGGGCCACGGCAAGCCTCCTGGGAACAGCAGATGCAGAGAGCGCTGGGCGAGCACAGTGTTCAGGCCTCCACAGCGCAGATCCTGCCTGGGAGGAGATGAAAGGGGCCCAGGCTGCGGCGGAGGCGGAGGAGCAGTTCCTGCACTTGGCCATCAGAAAGCAGGTCTCTTACAGGTAAGAGCCCCCGGGTCCCTGAGTGCCCTGGGGCTGGGTGGAGGAGTGGTGCCAGCACCGTCCTGGGGGCTCTCCCTCCCAGAGGGCCCGGGAGCAGAGGCAGCTCTTCTCAGTGGCCGCTGGTACCTTCCTCACATGAAACGTCCTGCGTTGCTGAGTCATGGTCGTTTCTGAGGAAACAAGCCCTTCAGGGGCCTGGCACAAATCACTACGTGCCTATCATGGTCTGTAAGGGCGACAGCCTGTCAGGCAGGGGCCAGTGAGGACTGGTGTCTCTCTGCACATGCTGAGATTCGTCCCTTTACCTCTAAAATCTAGTGCTAAAACCAATGCGCTCCTTATCCCCAGCATCCTTTCCCCATCGCAGCCATCTGACCACAGGGACAAGGGAACTGGTTAGTCCCTGCCTTCCCCACCCATTCAACAGCCCTGTCCCAGTGGCAGTTTCCCCCTTCTCACCCTTACGGGCCCCTTATTTTCCTTCTAGCCAACTCCCTTTTCCTGTCCCGGGGCTGTGGTGTCTCCCAGGCCCTTCTTCCTGTGGTCTGTGCCCAACAGCCCACGAGCTCTGGCATGATGCTCTGGGCTGGACAATTCCCTCTTTCTCTGCAATGCTGGCTTATTGTGGGTTAGTTCATTGCATAAAAGGAACTTCTGATAAAATCAATTCTCCTCTTCCTCCTCCACCCCAAGGATCTTTGCTTGGCTCCCAGGTCCAGAAGCCTTGATCCCACCTGGGGAGTCAGAGCAGTGATGCAAAGATGAAGGGGCTGAGGTTGGGGCTCATGCTGGAAAGACTTTGGGGACACATTGCAGCAAGAAGAGTATCTGTCCCGACTCTTGGTGTAACTCTTCTGCCACGACTGCTCTGCTTTCAACTCACTTGCCCCTGCTGTAGTCAAGCAAAATCAGTGGAGAAGAGCAATTTTCATAGCTCCCAGGGAGCTTATGGGAGCCCTTGCCTTCTTATGCTCAGATGAGCTACTATTCCTAACTCCAGCCAAGCTGTCCAAAATCCTGCTTGGGTCAGCTCCTCCAGGAGTGCAGCACTACTTTTCTCCTGCAGGGAATAAGCTCTTGTGTCTCATTTTCTCCTTTCTTACACCATTTAAGCCCTAGACTTTGCAGAACGGCTCTCAAGTCTTCCTGGTGTAAGTGTAGAGAAATACTTCAGTCCTGCACCTGCCCAGAGCAAAAGTGAGCACATACACCATCACCCCTGGGCTGCTTGTGACTGTCTGGGGGACTGAGTTGGGAGGAGAAGACAAGAGCTGCCTCCTCACCTTTCTTCTGAGCTGGCTTGACTCAGGGACGTCTTTGCATCCTCCCGGGTTCAGTGTGACAGTGGGTCATGCAGTGCTCAGAAAGTGCCAGATAGTTTACGAGCAAGCAGGAAACCTGCACCAAAGATCTCGGCACGATGCCTGCTGCCATGGAGGCATGTGCCGCAGAGGCTGGACCAGCACTCCGGTTGCTGGCTTGGGGTTCAGGGACTCGGGTGCGCAGAGCTCTGCTAGGAAGCAGATTTCCCGTGTGAGCTATCAAGCACACTTCGTCATACACTGGCTCTGCTCCCATGAGTGTAGCAGCCCTTCTCCCCCCTCGCAAGGGCTGCGGTATAAACTGTGAGCAAATTGCTCTCTAATACTGCAATAACGGGAACTAATGGGAAGCTATATTAGTGCCCGCAGAGCAGGAGGGGCCCCAGAGCTGACTCATCTCAAGCAGTTGTTATTCCTGCAGTGGGTGGTCAGCAGGAGCCAGGGGTGGCAGAGTCCTTTGCCACACAGCCCTATATCCTTGAGCCTTGCTGTGAGGTGGGGTGATATGCTGAGCTTGTGACCCTAATTTGGTTCCTGGGGCTGTCTCTAAGGTGCCAAGCAGACCTGCGAGGGTTTCTGCCCTGATGCCGGGAAGGATGAGGGATTATTGTGCAAAGTGGAGGGGGCAGAGCAGGATTTTCTTCTCTTAGCTGTCTTCCTCCAGATGTGCATGGTGCATCTCATGAACGGATTAGCCAGCTGCAATTATCCAGACTCCCCAGAGAGGAAGGGAACATATTGCAACCTAATTTGATCAGCCTGAATTTTGTCCAGAATTGTCTAATATTGCTGGGGATTGTTTACATCCTGCTATTCCTACCCCAGCGTATCCACACATGCAGCTCTGCTGATATGATTCAGTCTGTGCTGCCTTTCCATAAAAGAGTTCTGTCTTTCTGTCCCCTCTCAATAGGTTTCTTTGCAAGAGGCTTTGCTCTGAGACGCTCTGTCCAACACTGGCTTTGCAGTGGGCAGTCAGGGTTAAAGGTGTTGCCACAGTTACCTACAGCCCCTATAGCGAGGGGAAGAGGTGGTATTCAGGATGAACTGCTTCCTCTACTGTCCTTTTCAGGCAGCTGAGCAAAGGGATGGGGAAACATGGGAGAGGAAGTGTCTCAGGGTGGAAACCTGCCCATGCCATCCTGTGATGCTCACACATGGTCGGATCTGGCTGCTCCCTAGGGATGGCGTGGAACAGGCATGGGTTCACCATGCAAAGGGCAGGCAATGATGGAGTCGTTCCCCAGAGCCAGGCTAACTTTGTATTGGGCACTCCTCCCTTCAGCCCCTTCAGCAGCATGGCTAGCCCCGCAGTGGGAAAAGCCCCAGGGGGTGCCCAGCAGAAATACCCTGTGGGTGCTGCCAGATACCCAGCTTTGGCGGCACTTACCGAACTCCTCTAAGGAGTTGGAGGACCTCCTCCATGGGTGGTGGCCATTACAGGTGTCCTCAATGTTGAGCGAAGGTTGGAGGCCCCAGTTCCTGTGCTGCCAACCTGCCTGTTCCTGCTGTCATTCATTAGTCATCACAAGGGGCAGGCAGCCTTAGCCGCTATATAAAGGTTTTGAAATGAACAGAAATGATATTAAGCCTATGGAAATAAAGTTCCTTCCATAAATAGCTTCTGTGGTGTGTGGAGGTGCCTTGGGCGGGTGGAACAGCGCTCAGTGCTCAGGTTATATTTAGGCCTTTGAGTAGCAGTTTCGTGCCAAGCTTGTTAATGATGCTGGCTTGTGCACCAGATTTGCAGATTCTGGGACAATTTTCTCAGTAGGGAGGTGCTTCTGCAATGCCAGAAGGACCCTGTGCTCTCCCTCACTGCAGTAAAAGCTGAACAAGTGCCAGGCACTTACTGGAGAGTCACAGTGCTCCATAAACATCATCTAGGCTGAAGTGCTCTGTCAAGGACTCTGAAGTTAGGCCTAGCTCCTGCTATGTTTAGGTGTCTTCATTATGGTTTTGCAGTGGGACAAGAGCATCTCTAGCTTCCAGAGGGTGTAGCACAAGCAGTGGAAATAAGGGCCATTCACTGGCTTTATTGGCTTTACAGGCTTTGTTCTAGGACATATCTAAAAAGAAGCTTTACAGGAGTTGGTGCTGGGGAGTCCTGGGACACACAGCAATGGCAAAATCTCTGACTGGCCTTAGCAGCTTCTGGCCAGCCTGCAGCTTCTGTGTCTGGGCTTGCCACTTGTAGAGCTCAACAGTTTGGGGTTGTCTTTGGCACTTTCTCAGTTGCTTTCAGAGTGACATTGCAGCAATGGCCTTCTTCCACTACTAGCAACTCAGCCTGTAGGGATGTTTACCCAGGGGGGGAAACTGCAAGCACACAGAAACCACACAGGCTCCCTGCAGGCTATGTGTACGGGAAAGAAACATGCTGGGGAGCTAGGCCATTCTTCTTTTGCTCTCAGCCATCACTCTTGCCTTCTCAAGGCCAGCTCCTGAGGCCTCCCTGAGTCCCAGGGCCTGGCACTGCCCATGCACAAACAGAGCTGGGCTTGTCACAAGCGTCTTGTGGCAGTCAAAAGAGGGGTTCCTGTACCCCTCTGTGCCCTCCAGCCAGGGCTTAGCTCCGCACAGAGCAAAGCCCAGTGTCCCCTTGCCCGCTCCGGTGCCTGGCATGCAGAGAACAGGGCCTTGGCAACTTGCAGGCCACTAATGAGATCTGGGGCATCTCAGCTCCTGGGCACAGTCACCCAGGTGGCAGGTAGGACGCCACTAATGCATCTCACAAGCTGTTCTATGCCAGGAAGCTAAATATAACCTAGAGAGCTGGAGCAGGGGGGGCTGCTTTGTAATGTAAATAGCAAGGGAAGACAGTGCTAGATCACAGGCCACTCAGCACAGATGCACACAGGGTAGAGGGGGAGAGCTGGCAGGGCCTGCTGGGGAGAGGAAGGTGGGAGCTGTGCGGCCTGGGGGAGCTGACTGCATTTGCAGCTCTCCCCTGTGTTCTCTTCCTCCTGCCTTCAGGTCTGGCTGGGCTCTGGCTGGGTCTCTCCCTCTCAGTGCTGCTCACTGGCTCCATCTCACCTCATTAGCTGCTCTGCTACCTGCAGGACAACCCCAAACACATGGGGAATTCAAAAGCCTCCCAGCGGCAGCTGCCAGAGGCTGAACCCACTCTCCTCCAAAGCTACAGACCATTTACTGTGCTCGCCTGCTGGACGCAGGTAGCCAGTCCCTAGGCAGGGCCAGTGACAAACAATTCATTGCCCCTGGTCCTTTTGCAGTGACTTAGACCAAAGGAGCTGCTTCTGTCACTAGGAGGACTGCCTCTGCCTTCTGGAGGACACCAGGACACAAGCCCGTCCCATGGGGATGCAGAGTTGAATCTAAGCCTCTGCAACGGCAAAGGATTTGGGGATAGGAGGCTGTGCACTGAAGCAGGGGTTTATTCCACCACTCGCATATGGACAGGATGGGCTCCACTGTAAGTCACAACCCCTCCACTGGGACACAGGAAAGGGAGATTTCTGTGTGGCCTTGAGCCAGAGGGTGTGCACCTCCTCTATCCCAGCTGGGCAATGCAGGGCTGGAGTGAAAGCCTGCGTTGCAAGGAAATGAGAGCCTCCAGCTGTGGGGAGAGAAGGGCTCTGCAGAAAAGGTGCCTTACACATAGAGGCACTGAGAGCTCCCTCCAGCTCAGCCCTTCCTCTGAATCCTGCCTGCTAGCCTTTTAATCATGCTAATCAGGCTGTGCAGAGGAGCATAATCAAATTCCCATTCATTCCCATCAAGCCAAGCCTGTGTCGCTTTGGCAGAGACATCTCTCAGCATCCCTCTGTGCAGCTGGGGAAAAGGAGGTGGGTGGCACCCCCCCCTCCCCCAGCACTGCTTGAAGGAGGCTCACACAGCTGGGAAGACCTGGTGAACACAGGTAGGGGGAGACCAGCATGTGTCCCCATGCTTCCCTTGTGCCACACTCGCCTGCTCTGGCCCTAGCTGGGATCCTTATGCATGGACAGAGCAATCCCAGCATGCGGCATGGGCCAAAGGTTCGGGGGGGCGTTTCCTGCTGCCTGGCTTTTGCCCTGACTCTCCAGCACCGGAGACAAGTTTGCTCCCTGGGCACAGCACTTCTGAGAGCTCGCAGGTGCAGTGGCAGTCCCATCGCTGGCTGTTTGCCCCAAGGTCCAGCACAGGATCTCGCTGATGCAGGAGTGGGATGGTTTTGGAGCCAGCATCAAGCAGTGCCCAGTGATGCTGGCATGTACTTGCTCCCTGGCTCTTGGCCTCAATGCTCCTGGTAGCAGAGGCACAGGAAATTGGGATGCAGCAAGTTCAGCCTATGATAGATGGAGATGTGGTGAGGCAATGGGCAGCCTTTCCAGGGTTTTTCTTCTCTCTAGCTGCACTGTCTGCCCTGCCTGATGGTGTAAATCAGGATTGGCCCTTATGTAGAGGATATGGGAAATATTCTGGGAGGCAACTGTAGAGAGACTGGGAGACTGTGGGTGCTGCCTGGCTATACAGGGACAGGCACACAGCAATGCCCCAGGCAGAGGAGAGTATCACAGCCCTGAGCCCCATGCTCCCAACACGCTTCCTGGTTTAAGCTGATTAGACACACTGCTGCTACCAGAAGGGATGCTCCTGTCCTTTCTCCCACTGGCACTTTTCCACCCCTTTCTTTGCATAGGATTTATCCATCAAGTGGGCCAGGTCAGCTCACTGATGCAGTAGAGGACTGATGCTTTGAGTTAGTTTTCCTTAGTTTCCCACACACCTGGTAGCCTGGCAGTGGCATTATGGGAGGAACGGGTGCACAGCTGAGAGTATGCAGGGAGAACCCAAGTAGGACTCCCTCCTGAGACCACAGCCAGCAGATAGATTAGATTAAAGGTAATGCAAAACTGCACCCTCAGGCTCAGAAGTCCTCTGTAAGGAGAGTTGGGATCCCTGAACTGAAATTTCCATTGACTCCAGCCCCAGCAGTCCCCTCCCTTATCTGATCCCAGTTAACAATGGGATGTTAAATGGCAGGTATTCTTTCAAGTTTGCTAGCAGCTTAACTCTTTCCTTTATTAGGGCATCGCACACACTAGCACAGAGAGATGGGCCAAAGGGAATATAAAACCCTCTGGCAGAACATTGTTCCATCCCTCCCTGGTGTTGCCTGAGGCTCTGGGTGGGGAAGCCTGTGGTGGCAGGGTCTGTTGCCTCTGGTTTTCTGACCAGAAACAACCAGAATCAGACTTTCTTCAGGATGCTCCAGTGTTCTGAGCCCAATGGATAGGACTGTGGAACATGTACTTACATGCTGACACAACAGAGACAGGATACTGGAAGGTCCAGAGACCTTGCTGCTCAGCATTTGTGTTGCAGATTCACTGGGCCTTCCCAGGAACTGAGAGACGGATGCACGTATAGACTGGCAAATGCCACGAGACTCCTCGGGAAGCCTGGTTTGTGCTCATCCTAACTGGGCACACAGGGAGTGGGAAATGGTGAGGGATTTCCCTGTGATCTGGAGGGCCCTCTGGGTCCTCAGCTGTGGCCTGAAAGGCAGAGCTCCTGCCTTATACTTCTGAGTCTGCCACTCTCTGGGATTAGATTATCCTACGCCTCAAAAATCTGCAAGTGTTACCTCCTGGCTGGTGTTACCTCCTTCTCACGGAGATGTGGAGTCAACCCATTCACATGTGTAATGAATCCACAGGGAAGCAGGGGGGATTCTTTCCTCTGAAGCTGAAGTGTCTCCCAGTGGGAACTGACAGCCATGACCTGTAGGCCACATTTGCACTGTGCAATGTGTTACTTCTGTTCTAGCCTCACCAATAAACTGGTGCTGCTTTCCAAGTACTGCAGTACTGGTCCTCCTGGTAAGAGGACAGGACGTTAACGCCACGGGGTAGAGTTTGAAACATGAAAGGGAAATATCTGCAAGCAGAATGCAAAAGCAACCAGCCTATCATCATATGCAAAATGGTAGAGATCACGAAGCCTTTCAGTAATAACAATACCTCTCCCATCCAATTTCTGAGCGGGAGATAGGGATTCAGGACCTGCCTCTTCCACCCTGTATATGTTAATTAGTGAAGTGGGTTGTGTTCTGTTTCAGAGCTGGCCCAGCAAGATCAAGGTCTTTGTTATTTTTCTTTGAATGGTGGGATTCTAAAGCAAGAATGTGTACCTCTTCAGAAATAACATCCATGGGGACTGCAGCACAGCATATAGGAACTGGCTTTGCTTGGCTGCCTTCCTTGAGCCCCACAGAAGCAGTCCATAGACCCCTATCACTGATCTAAAGGTCTCCTGCAGCCAGAGCTGCCTGAGAGCAGAGCATCTGGTTATAAAGAGCTGTGTTTTCTGGGTTTGGGATATGCTATGCCTCCCAGGCTCATACTCTCCCCTGCAGACCAGCTGATGCATAAAGAATTTCAGGTACTTTCTTCACTCCTTGGAAGCTGAGCCATAATTTCCTAGATGCTTGGACTTTCCACAGTGCCTATATGTGGTTTACCTAGCTGCCTTCTGAACCACTGCCAGAGCCTGGCTTAGGGCGAGCAGATGCTCTCTGAGCAAGGATGGAATGTGTGATCGTACAGCTGGGATGCGCACAGCCAGGGGGCCATCCTGAGTGCTTTCTGTGAGCTGTGCCTTTAAGCGCCTCCAGGCTCTGCCTGCCTGCAGGAGCACTGTGTGTGCGGGGATATGGGTGTGCATGGTACAGGGGGGTCTGGGAGCACAGCCTCGCTGGGCCTTTGAGACTTCGCCCCTTTTGCATTGCTGAGTCCCTTCAGCAGTAGTGCAAGTTATCGGATCTGAGGGGCAGTTTCCCAAGGCCAAGGAGAGATCCTTCTCAAGCCCGGGAGCTGATCCGTTGAAGGAGCATGTACTGCTTGCTGCTGTCTGCAGCTGAAGCCTGGTGGGCTGCAGAGGAGTCAGCTGCCTGCCGTGGGTTTTTGAAGAGCCATCGCGTGGGAGGGGCAGCTCCTCATTTCACAGCCCAGTGCGCCAGGGCTTGTTCCTGCTTGCCACAGCTGGGAGAGAAGCTTCTCTGGAAAGGTGCCTGGGCGCTGGGGCCTTGCAGAGAGGTTTGCCTTGTGATGTGGGCTGTCGGGAGAAGAGGGTTATGCGGCAGGCTGCAATGACAGCCGCGCTCACACTTCCAGGAAGTGCAGAAAGAGGAACCAGGTGGAGGGTGCAAACACAGCTCCCGGCCCCATGCGCTGGTGCTAGCGGAGCGCTGCCAAGGACCTGCCCTTGGGATGACTCCGGAACCCGGCCGCCGGGGAAGGAAGAGGGAGAGTGAACCCCGGGCAGGCTGAGGAGCATCCGCTTGTGCTGCGGCAGATGTGGCGGCACCGGTCATGGGACGTTCCCCAGAGCCCTCCAGGGGCTGTAGATACAAGGTACCTGCTGAGCTGGGGCTCTGCTACCTTCCTCTTGCTCTTGGGGGTTGTGGCTCTGCTGCTGGTGCTGACAGCCATGCTTCAGGGGGTGGGGTAGAGGTTTCTGTAAGATTTCCCGTGTTTTCCCGGTTCCTTGCCTGCAGTCCCCTCCTCTTCTCCTGCTGCCTGGGCTGGGCTTGTGCAGCACAGCCACCCAAGGGGAGATGTCGGAGGGCTGTGCGGTCACTCCTGATGTTGATCCCACAGGCACACCGACAGCGGGGGACTGTGGGGGCTGTCCAGTTTCTTGTAGAGCTGGAGATCATTTGAAGGACTGCCCCCTCTTCTCGATCCCTCAGGCTGTTCTGAGAAAGATCTGTGCTTCAGGCTGGCAAACTGGACCTGCCTAGAAAGGGGTTATGGGTTAACACATGCAGAGCATACTGGACTTGGAGCCTGCTAGATTTGCAGTGGGGAGTCTGCCCATTGCAGCCTTTACAAACTCAGCCTTCAGCACAGCTTTGCGCCTTTCTGGGAGAGCGGGGAAAGCAACTGCCATATCTAACTCATTTTCCATGCAAAAAAGGGCTGCCCATCCCTCCTGTCAGTGAAGAACAGGGAGAATTTCCTTCGTGAAATCAACCTCTCCATTGCCAAACACAGCCACAAGGCATGCCTCTGTCCCGGCATGTGTCTGGCCATGGGGCATGCCAGCACACACGCAGTGTTTCGCTAGAAAACCACGAGGAGAAGCATGGCATGCAGTGTGATGAGAACAGAGGCCAGAGTGAAACCCAAACCTCCCGTGCCACCGGAGACCCTCGGTCTCCATTGTGGCAGTGGCTGTGCCTCCAAGCTTTTTGTGTCTGCCCGACAGCTGCTCGTGCCAGGGCAGTGTGAAACACAGGTGCATTTGCGGGGTTGTTGGGGGAATGGACCGACAGCCAGAAACTGTGGGAAGGGGAGAGGGGAGTAGGAGGAAGCTGAAAAATAGCAAGCTGGAGGAATTCTTCCTTTGTGTCCCAAGAGTATTTAAGAACTGTCTTGAATCAGGTCCTGTCGGGGGGCTCATTGGCTGGGTAGGCTGGAGCAGGTTGAGGCAGGCTAAGGGGCTTAGAGGCCGAAACTGGAGCTGTTGTAAGGATGAAGACTGTGGAGGGTCCCTGCTGGAGCCCTGTTTCTCCAGGCACAGGTGCTTGATCGGGCACTTGTCCGAGGTCACAGGCTCCTGGGCCTCGCACTCGAGCATGGCACGAGGAGAGCCGCGGCGCCGGGCGAAAGCTGCGACAGGGCCTCACTGAGCGGTCCTGGAGGCACCACCGAAGCGGGGCACAAAAGCCAGCGGGTGGCCCGTCCTTCGTCACCGTGACCCTCGTGTGCGCCGCCTGGGCACTGTGGCTGTTCCCGTTGCTGGCAGAAAGTGGGAGACCCCCGGAGGGACCCGAGATCAGGTCAGGCCATTCCAGAGGGGTGGGAGGTGCTGACAGAAAGTGTGAGATGGGGCAGGAGATGGGGAAACAGAGGAAATTTGGGGAGACCCCGCCATCTCTCTGGGGCTTTCCAGGGTCAGCGTGCAGCCAGGGCGCTGACTCAGGAGCCCCAGTGAACCAGCCCCTAGGGCACCCCAAAGGGGCGAGGGCTCCAACCGAGGGCCCCGCTCGGCTGGGCTCTGTCCCCGCTGCGGCCGCTCCTGAGGCCCGAAGCGGCGTGTGGGGCGCTGGGGCTGATCTATGCCTAAACGCTGCTCAACCACAAAGCGCTCTCAGCGTAAGCGAAGCCGAGGTACGACACAAGTGTGACGAACAATAGGAGGACAAGGGAGGCTCTGCTTTTGTTTTCTAGCTCTTTCCCTGGTGTGGGGGCGGGAGCATGGCTGACACTTGACTTCCTGAGCGGGCAGGCCGGCTGCAGGCGGGGTGGGATCGGCCCCCGCTCAGCCGGGCCCCAAGGCCAGCCCGGGGCCTTGCTCTGACACCGGGGCCGGCGCCACGCCCAGCTCGGCCCTTTCCTTCCCTGCTTCCCGCCGCGGTAGCGCCAGGCCCGCCAGGCCCCGGGGCTTGCCTCGGCCGAGAAACCGAACGCGCGGCGCCGGCCCGGCTCCGTCCTCCGCTCCCGCCACCCCTTGCTCCAGCCCACGGCGGCGGGGGTCGGGCCGGTGCCCCAGCGTGGCCTCGCTGGGAGCGTTTCGGGGAGGGGGACAGCCCGGGCGGCACTCAGGGCTGGCGGGCCGACGGCCGGCCGGCCGTGGGGCAGGAGCAGGTGCCCCTTCGCCGGGTCAGGGAGCTCCGGGGGCACGGGGCGGCCGGGACCGGCGTGGCGGGGGGCGGCCGGGGCGAGGCGGGGGCGGGAGACGGCGGGCGGCGGGGCCGCGGCTCGGGCTGCCGCCGGGGCCGCTCCCCGCCCCCGCCCCCGCCCCCGGCGCGGCAGCGGCGCGGCGGCAGCGCGGCCCCGACGGCGGCAGGTGGCGCTGGCGGCGCGGCGCGGCGCGGCGGCGGCGCGGGCCGCTCGGCGGGGCCTCAGGGGCCGCCGGTGCGCGGCGGCACTTCCTGCCCGGCTGCCGGGCCCGGCGGGGCGGGCGCCCCGGCCGGCCCGCGCCGCCTCCCTCCCCTCGCTCTGCCCGCCTCTACTGTGCTCTCGCATGGAGCCGCGGCGCGGGCCGGCGGGCCGGCGGCGGTAGCGGCAGCAGCGGCAGCGTCGAGCCCCGCGCCGCGCCATGGAGGCGGCGGAGTCTCCGCGGGGCTGCTCGCCCTCCTCCTCCTCCTCCTCCGCCGCCGCCTCCGGGGCGTCGGACGGCGCCGAGCCCGAGCGGGGGCCGCCGCCGCCGCCGGGCCGCCGGCACAGCAACAAGCGCTTCACCGGCCTCAAGCTCTTCGGGCGCAGGTGAGCACCGGGGCGGCGGGTGCCCGGCCTCCGGCCGCCGAGCGATGTCTGTCGGCGCTGCGGCCCGCTGCCGCCCCCGGGAGACCGCGCCGGGCCGACGGGGCCGGGCAGCGCCGGCGCACCTGGCGTCGCCTGCCCGCGCCGGGCCGCGGAGGTGCCGGCGGCCTCGGGCAGGCCGAGCCGGCCGGAGGGGATCGCGGGCCGCGCCTTGCCGCGGCAGGTGGGGACGGGGAGGCACCGCCACCCCCGGACTGGGCTCTCCCCGCGCCTCGCCGGGCCCTTGGCCGCACGTCCGTGGGGGCAGCTGGGGGTGCGAAGCCGGGCCCTGCCCGGGCAGCGCAGTGAGGGCAGCCTATGCCCCCGGCTGGGGCTCCCTGTCGCCCCGCGTAGCTCCAGCGGCGGGGATGTGACCGTACCCTGCCGCCCACCGGGCTCACGTTTGCTGGGGCAGCAAGCGGTGTGTGACCGCTGAGGGCTGGGCCCCCGCTGCTCGGCCGTGGCCGCCGGGCTGCGTGCGTACCCGCGCTGGTCGTGCACCGTGGCCCGGGCTAGTCCGAGGTCGGTCACCTGCGGGAGGAGGGCAGAGAAATCATGCCGCGCACTGGTGACAGCGGGCGCGTGGCGTGCGCAGGCCAGCGTGCCTCTCGCCTGCCCTGCCTGGCTGCCTGCCGTCAGCCCGCAGATGGTATGCCGTCGCGGCCGGCTGTGTGACCTCCTGGCTGTTTCACAGTATGTTGCCGGTCCCGTGGCTGACCTCCCAGCGGTGGTAGCAATTGTGTGATAGGCAGCAAGTTTGTAAGGCAGAGGTCAGCAACCTGGGGCACAGGCGCCAGGGGAGGCCGATCCCCGGTGGTGGCGTTTGGCAAGGCCAGCTCTGAGCTGAGCATGGGGAGCTGGAGCATCTTGGAGGGGGGCGTCAGTGAGAGGTGACAGCTCGCAGCTGCTTCTGCTTCCCCCGTGCTTGGGAACTCCTGCCTCGCTTGGAGGACAGAGTGCCATCAGTCAGCCTCCCTCAAAGGCAGACTCTCCCAGTTCCAGGGAGGTTTTGGCAAACAGCTTCATTTTAAGTTGTGGCACTGGGCCCTGGAAAGGTTGCTGACCCTGGTTACAAAGTAGGCAACTGTGGCAAACCTGCCAAGGGATGCAGAACACAGCATGGTGATGGAGGAGGATGAGTTTGCATTTCTGTTCTTTTGAACTACTGACATGAATAATAGGAAGTTGGGAAGCATTGCCCTCAATGACCCCTGCCTCCTCCCCAGAGAAGTCAGAGCCCCATGTCTGGAGGATTTGTTTCCACATAAGCAGAACTCATCTCCATCCCCATACACCCTGCCTTTGCTGCAAGATCAGTCAGGCCTGCAGCACCTGGGAAATGACTGTGCTAGTCCTGGGCTGTTTGCTGGGATCCCAGCTTCCAAGGAGCTTAGGTACCCCTTAGCTGCAAGGTGCTGGGCTTGCTTGCTGCACCCTGATCTAGTGTCCTCGACTTTTGTGCTGCGCCTTCACCTCCAGGGTCAACTAGACTTCTTAGCATTGCTCCAGCCGTGCTGTTTTGCCTGGGTGTTTCTGAGATTCCCAGCCCACGTAAGCTTGTGCCATCCAGAGGCAGGTAGAAATGCAGAATAACCTACAGAGGTCCCTCTGGACCTAAGTTATCTAGTCCACCCTCCAAGCAGGACCAACATTGCTCAGGATGAACAGGGTGTGGAGATTGCACTCTGGGCACCTGCTCCAGTGCTTAAACTCTTGGTGAAAAAAATTTCCTGATGTCTGATCAGGCTGGACAAGCCCAGTTCTCTTAGCCTCTCCTTGTATGTTAGGGCTTCTGGCCACAGCCATCTTGGTGGTCCTCTGCTGAACTTTCTCCGGTCTCTTTCTTGTGCTAAGGGGCCCAAAGCAGGACACAGTGCTCCCAGTGTGGTGTCACAGGTGCTGAAGGGAATGGGGGAGTAGGCTCTTTCCCCAGCCTGCTGGCTGTGCTCTTGCTGACAGAGCCCGGAATGGCTTAGCCCAGAAAGCTTGGTTCAGAGTTTCCTCTGCTTGTTTCCTGTCCCCTTCCCTTCAGGAGCAGGAGCCGAGAGTGAAGAGTTTCCAAGGTCATTCCATCACAGGACTAAGTGGGAGAGTGAGAGCTGCTTTCTTCTTCTCTGGTTTCAGTTTTGGCAGCAGTAGCTGCATGAAGCATCTTGCAGTCTCTCTCCTTTTCCCAGCCTTGAGTACCTAGGCTGCCATTATTGCAAAGTAGATCAGAGCCTACACAGAAAGGGAATGAATAAAGTGTGTCTGAATGGACTTGTGCTGTGCAGACATGTTTGGGAGAAGCAGTGGGATGAGCGTGAGCAGGAAACAGCAGCCCAGCGCACCGTGCTGTCCAGTGCAGCTGGAATTGCCCATGTAGTTGTTTGGTGCCTGTATTCTTCTCTTGTTGTGCTTCCACTGGTTGGGACTCAGTTCCCCCAGCTCAGGATGACAAACACAGCACTCAGCTGTAAAAAGGTGTAGGGGGCAAGAAGAAATTCCCATGGGCCTTGGAGAAGGAGGGAGCTCCCACATGTGTCTGTGAGTGGGTAGAGTTGGTGGAAGACTGTGGAGGATAATTGGCTGTAAGCTGCTGAGTGCTGTTGAATTTGTGCCCACCTGAACGTTGGAGTGGAAGGTAGCATGAAGTTCCACTTCATCGGAGGGGATTGTGGGGTAAGGTGTGTGTTTGTTCTTTGTTTTGGAGAGAAGTACAGTCAGTCCCTATCCCTGAAACACAGTGATTGGTGGAGAAATTTGTACCCCCTTGGATTCTGGAGCTTAGCCAGAATATATTTGGCCAGGAAGTCTGGAGGAAACTTTGCACTTGGCAATGAGCAGGAGCTTGCTGTATCTGGAAAAACATCCCCTCAAGCACCAGTGTTCCTGAGTCTCTGGATTTCCCTGACTTCAAGGAGAGAGGTCTCCTGAGGTGGGCACGCAATGCTCGCATTCCTTCAAGGATGCTGGTCCTCATGTTGCTCAGGCCTTTTGCATGAACAACAGAAGGCACAGCCACAGCCTTCGTGAGTGTAGTCAGATGAGTGACAGATCCAAGAAACGGTGTCTCTGAGAGAGACTGCACTGATACTAAATGCTTCTTGACTTGTTTGGTTCCCACAGTGCCCTGAGAGCCCATCTGTCCTTAGGGTTGGCACCTGGTGCACTACAGATGAATCCTGAGGGGTTTGTAAGCAAAAGAGGAGGGATGAGACCCCAAGTTCTCTCTGAAAGCTAGAACTGCAGTAAGTTAGTCTCTTGTATTTTGCAAGCAGACTTATTTCTGTACCTTGTAATTGCCTTAAAGGAGGGTGGAGTAATTGGCTCCAGCACTGACAGAGACAAGTGCACAATACATGCATCCAGGCCACAGATGGGTAATTTGTTTAACTGGGCTGATAAAGAGATTGGAGCTGATCAGATAATAGGTGGTTAGGATTAAATTTCTTTCCTAGGTGCCCTGCTTCTCTTGCTATAAGTGAACAGCAGAGTTTACCCCTTCCAGAGAGGACCTGGGAAAGGAGTACCATATAAGTGGTGGGGATGAAATCCCTTTCCTGCTCTCTCCCTTGCTGGAGAAGTAAACTGCTGAAATGGGTCTCTTCCTATGGGCTTCAGGGCCTTTAACACATTCCCCTTTACAGGAGGTATGTGGGATGGTCAGGTCTAGGGCAGGCAGCATAGACAGCGAGGGCAGCGATGATCAGCAAAGCCTGGAGGCAGTAACCCTGCGGAGAACACGGGACCAAGTTTTCAGCTGCAGTTCTTTGCCAGGCTTGTCACTGTAACTTGCATGTGAGCTTGGGGATGCATACATTACCCTGGGGAAGGTCTGTGGGTGGCACAGCATGCGGGTAAACGGCACTCTAGAAACTGAGCTGAGCACCCGCCTACATCTTTCTGAGATATTGCTTGTCACTGTCTTTCTGCTTGATGCTCACACTCATGTGAAAGCTGGGGGAGAAGTGCTTCTGTGACTGTCACCAGCATGTGCTGGCCCCTCGCCTTCCCCATGCTTGCTGTGCTGATGGTACCACAAGGATCTTCTTTAACTAGTGGGCCCTTCACCTGTGAGCTGAGCTTGAAGGCTCAGAGCCGGCCCCAGCGGCTGACCCAGACCTGAGGGCTGCCAATCCAGGGTGCAGGACTGTAGATCTGCTTCTCCCTGGCACAAGTGTGGTAAAGTAGCTGTGCCATGAGGTAAATCCCAGGTGCTCTGAGGGGAAACTAGACAGCTGTGGCAGTGGCAAGAACCCTCAAGTTTAAAATCTGCACACTACCAGAGTCAGAGCAGAGCTTACCTCAGGACAAGATTTCCACAAAGCACCTTGCTGCCAGCTAGCTCTTGAGCAATAGAGGATACCTCCTCCGCCGCACATGAACACTTTGATCTAATTGTGACGCCTCTAGCTCTGAAAACTTCCAGCCTCTGTTCTCCTTTCATTTCACAGGTGAGCAGCAGTGGGAGGAAGGCAGGGCGACCCCAGCCAGGCAGCCCTGGGGCTCCTTTAGCTGGGCCGAGCCGGGCCAGCAGAACTGGGCCTGGGCCAGCTATACCTGTAGGAGTCCCCAGCTGCTCTGCTTGCAGCAACACCTGTACTTGTTTGCAGGGTAGATCCAATGTGCTGGGAGACCTGTTCCCTCTGCTGTGTTTGCTCTGTCCTCTCTGTTCCAGGCCTGACCTCCTGCGGGGTGGATCAGGGAGTTTTGATCTTGCGTGGAAGAAAGTGCTAGGTGAGCAAGTCGTGCACTAGCAGGAAGCACAGCCTCCCAGCAGAGCAAGGCTGGGCCGGGGTGGCTGCCAACTCCTTGTGGGGCTGTTGTGACAGAATAGGTGGTGTATGCTGGGGAGGATCAGAGCGCTTGTGATGGTGGGCTGGGAGCCTGACTGCAAGCGCTGCTGACCTGAGGCTAGGATCCTCTCTGACTTCCACCTTGCTCCCTTCTCTGCCCTCTCTGACTCCAGGGCACCCTCCAGCTGGTCTGGCTACAGAGATCAGAGCTGAGGTTGCTGTGGTGCAATGCACCGGAGCTGGAGAAGGTGACAAGACCTGTAATCTGATTAGGAGTTACAGTATCCCTTCCAGGAAACCACGTAATCTCATCAAGGGGATGAGAGATGGGGCGGAAGGAGGGCAATGGACCTCTTTCCTCCTGGGGAAAAGATACTGGGAAGAGAGAAGGGCAATGAAGGGGTAGGGAGAGGCACTGGTATGGGTGCAGTGCATGCAGATCTTAGCACTAAGAAGGCGTTCAGAGCAAAGAGGCAGAGCAATGAGTGATGTGAGGGGAGAGAATCTGGGAGTGGTTTGATTGTGTGGATCTTGCTGGAGGTGAAGAACAGCAGATGCTCGTAGGGCAAGTCCAGCCTTCTGGGATAGGTAGTGATGCTGTTGTGGAAGGCGACCTGAGCTCTGGCAGGTGGTTGGGGAGGCAGTGTAGGATTTCTCTCTGTCATCGTGGTGTCATGCCCGGGGTGCAGACAGTCCCTCTGAAAACTTGGCAAAGCCTCTAAATGGATAAACTTCCATCTCCATTCTCCTTGGAGCTCTGGTTTCTTTGGCTGCCATTCCCAGATGACTCCTTGAGCTGAAGCTCATGAAATAGCTCACAGCCACATATTTGCTTGCTTGCTTCTGTAAACAGGTGCTGATTTTGAGATGCTGAGTCCCGAACCAATGCTAGGACTTCAGACTGATGCTTAGACTCCTTGATCCTTGGGATG
The DNA here is from genome assembly GCF_036370855.1 of Dromaius novaehollandiae. Classification (NCBI taxonomy): domain Eukaryota; kingdom Metazoa; phylum Chordata; class Aves; order Casuariiformes; family Dromaiidae; genus Dromaius; species Dromaius novaehollandiae. The sequence goes on from NC_088102.1 coordinate 44,594,814, forward strand.
GTAAACCTTCCTTTTCAGAAGAGACTGGGGACTGGAAGGAGGTACACTACTTCTGTGGGAGACTTCTGGATATAGGGACTCTGCAGGACCTACTCAGGGTCATGCACAGTGTGTGGAAATACAGGAAACCTGTCTTGCTGGTTTTTGAGCTGGCACCAGTCTCTGAGGGAATAAGTGCCACTTTGTGATTCTGAGTCCAGGGAACTTTCCCCAGGCCTTGCTCTATAGTATTACAAAAGTACCATCCCCTTTCCCTGTGTTTCTGTTGAAACTTGCAGGCACGGCAGAAGCTGCAGTCTCTTCCTGGGAATTCAGAACAAGGGAGGCTTTTCTCTCTCCTTGCCGTTAGGACTTTAGGCAGATGGTGAAACTTAGCTGGGGCACATGATGATGCTGCACTGACCTGGCAAGCTGCATAAGCGTTACTGGTGCATAAGGGAGATGGAGTCCTGTGGTCCATGTCAGATGCATGTGGTATTTACCATACACAATTTAGGGGTTAATGCTTGGGGGTGGTAACTTTGCAGTTAACAGTGAACTCTTTCCCCAGGGGGGTGGGAAAAGTCTTCCTCATCACACTGGGGCAAGTGTTTTCTGCTAATTCAAAGAACCTCTTCCTTGTCCCTCGTGTCCCAGACGGTAGAGGTTAATGGGCCTCTGCCTAAGCCCTGCCTGCTGGCCAGGTTGTGCTGTCTGGGTTAGGCTGGCGATTCCAGTTTCTACCTGTTGCCGTTGCTCCTGTGCCTAGGAACAGACTGCCCGAGCTTTGCCCATCTCATGGCTTTCAGTCAATTCCAGTGATTCAGAAACTGGGGAGATGAGCTAAACATCTTTCATCTCTGAGGAGTCCTTCCGATGCAGCAGCGACCAATGAGACCCAGGGACAGGGATCTGTGTATGCTGCCCAAGCACCTCTTACCTGTGTGGTGGTACGTGTTGGTAGGCAGGCAGCACGGGCTTGGGAAGGCCTGCTCTGGAGAGGGCGTGCAAGCTTTGGCCAAGTGTAGGCCTACCCCTTGGCTGAAGACTGTCACTTGCCTTCCCCATCCTCATGGCAGGCTCTAATCACAGTCTCATGGGGGTGGCTCCCTGTCAGAGCCCCTTGGACGCCTAAAAGTCCCACCTGAACCTGCAGAGAGGAGCTCAGGGCTCACCCCTTCCCTGGCTCCTGACCACAACGTTCACCCCATCTCCCTTCCCATGCATGCTAGTCAGAGCTCACCTCTGTGTGAGGCGGAGCAGGCTCAGGCTCCAAAATACTCTGTGGCTTTGCTGAAAGCCACGTGACCCAGCTGGTTTTCTGTCCCAGGAAGTGGGAGAAGCTAACAAAAAGGCTCGTTGCAGAGGGATTTCCCCTCGTTTTGGCACAGCTTGGCTCCCACAGGAAACGTGGGTGCCGGAGCAGCTTGTCTCTTGCTGGTTGGTAGCCCAGGTGCAGGTCTGGAGCTGAGAGCTTGCTCTGGCTCCTTCGCCAGGCAGAGGCAGGGAGCCTCCTTCCCTGCCCCTGTGGGAGAGGCCTGAAGTTGTGAATCATCCTCGGGCTGAGGAGAAGCTCCTGGGGATCCTGCCTGCTTTTCTGGGGCAGGGCCCACCTGAGTGGGAAGGATGAAGAATCACAGCTTTTGAGGTAGCTAAAGTGGTTCAGAGGCTGTATGTGAGCTGCCAGGCCCCCGAGCGCAGCCCACAGCCGCCCCCGGCTTCGCGGAGAGGGAGCGGAGGCTGGCGCATCCGGCCACGTGCCGACCCCTCCGTGTGAAAGTTCCCTCTCAAGCAGATTATCTGTATCTCATCTTGCCTTGCCGTTCCTGGCCTGGCCCGTGAGCTGCTCGGATTCAGTGCTAAGCCTCTTACCGCAAAAACCCGAGGTCACCACGCAGGGGAACATCGTGTGGGGCGGTCCGACGGCAGGCGCCCGGCAGCTGCCGCCTTTCAAATACAGAGGGGGTGTTTTCTGCAGGGATTTCACACCCATTGGAGGCTGGCAGATGGCAGGATTAAGAGATGGCCCTGCTGGCAGGGGCCCCTCTGTGCCTGCCTGTGTGTGGGGAAGCAGACCTGTCTCATCGGGGCTCCCAGGGCACACGATCGGCAGCACCCCCTTGGGCAGCACAGCTCTGACCAGGGGTGGCAGCTCGTGTAACGGTTGGCGTGGAGCCACTCCTTGGCGGAGACGGAAGGGCTAGGCTCCATTTTGGGAATGATAAATCCATTTAGTGACCGTTATAGTGGCCTGAGGGAGGTGTGAGGGGCTGGCGACCCAGAAATGTGTCCTGTTTAAGACACGCAGTGCTCTGACCTCTTAAAGCTGTCAGGCTGGCTGTGTTTTAAACTTGGCTTTGGAGGGTGTGTTGCGTAGGTTGAAATTGAGGCCGTCAGGCCGGGCAGAGACTTTCTGTAGTCACCTCTGCTGTGGTTTCTTGCACTCACTTCACTATGCTCTGCAGCCTCCTGAGAAAGCGGGAGGAGGGGCAGGGAGCTGATGGAGGGGAGGACATGTCTTAGCAGAGGCTGCCAACAAAGATCCTGTTGTCTTGGCTTTTGAGCGATGGCATCACCTGCTTTCAAATGTCGTTGTGGTTTGAATGCTGGGGGAAGCAGACGAGGCCGCAGAGGGGGCTGGAGGGGTGTAAGGAAAGCTCTCCCCGTCTCTGTTGGATGATGAACTCGCTCTGCTCCCCAGCCCCTGACTTGGGGGGTTTGGGGCTCTCTGGGCCATTCCCAACACTGTTTTGAGTGGGCAGATGTTCTGCCTCCTTTCCCTGCAGACCCTTAGTGCCTAGTACAGGGGCTGGGGTTTTCAGAAGAGGCAGGCTGCCCTGCTCAAACAATTCTCCTTCTGCAAGGTTTGGTGAGTGCCTTCATAATTTATTTGAAATTCAAATCCATATCTGGGCCCAGCAGGCAAGGCAAAGGCTGCCAGGAGCCAGGCTGGCGTAGCAGGCAGAAGAAGGGGAGGAGGGAAGGAAGCATGGCTCCCCCCTTCTGCTAACCTGGTGCTAGTCCCTGAGCCATGCTGGCAAGTATCTGGGTCATACACACCTGGGACCCCTCAAGGTGCATGACCTGGGCACCCTCAGGCTCACCCTGCTGGCACCCTTGTGGCATGAATCATGGCTGCTGCCACTCTCTGCCCAGGCAGCCCCGAGTGATGGGGGAGTGTGGGAGAGGTGCAGTCTTGCTTCATCTGCCCTCGGCAGTGGGTTTTGGGGCGTGCTGAGACCCCTGAGGAGAAGCTCAACTTACTGTTAAGTCAGCCAGGTGAAGAATAAAGTGGATGTGACCTGCTAGAGAAGCATCCTGGGTCTAACCCTCTGGGTACAATTGAGGTTCTTTGGCAAAGGGCAGTGAGTGGTTCTTGCTCTGTTTTGGCCTTGGTGGCTGGATCAGGCATGAGGTGACTCTGGTCCCAGCCCAGAAGCCAGAGCGTGGTGCTTGGCATTTGCTGACTGCCTCTGAAGTAGGAAAGAAGACCTACCCTTTCCAACCAGGTTATTGTACCACCAGAGATACTGATCCATGCTCTGCAGGAGCATGGTGACAGCAGGGGTGGTGACACAGCAGCTGCAAGGACCCTCATGGGGGTCTGTGAACGCCGACACTGTGGGAAAAGCTTGGAGGGTGGAGGGCCAGAGCCAGAGCAGCAAAGCCACGGAGGGGGAGAACAGTGTTGTGTGCCGGGTGGCCAGATCTGTTTGTGGGGAGGGCTCGCTGACCATTCTCTTTGTGTCCCTAGACTCCACCTGCCCCACAAAGGTGTCTTCCCTTGTCTCCAGGGCAGCCAGCCCGGCCGATGGGGATCCAGGAGGATAAAGCACCGGCCGGCGGTGTATAAGTATGTGGTATTTTTATTGGCTTACATAGGCTGTGCAGTTCCAGCAGCTGCTGCATCGTTGCTGCTCAAGAGCTCTCCTCCCTCCCATCTACGTCTCACCCCACGTCACCCTCTTGTGTCTGCACTAACCAAGGCCACCAAAAGCCAGGCTGCCTGCCTGCTGTGTGTGTCACTAACCTCATTCTAGAGGGCAGCTTGCTGCTGGACTTTCATCTCCTAACGTGGCAGCCCCAGCTTTGCTGGTGTTTGGGACAGAGACCTGTCCAGGCCTTCCTCCTCCAGTTCCTAGCTGTCGTGGCCATGAGGGCTGTAACACCTAGATCCTATGCTAGCTGAGCACTGTGAAGACCTGAGATGAGAAAATTGAGGGGGCAGTTTAGCTGAATGGCCAAAGCATCCTGAAATTCAGGAGGGCTGGGCCTGCCAGATGTGGTGGAAACCCAGGGCCTGGAACATAGCCACAACTGCTGGGATGTAGTTACTGTGTGCAAAATGATACCTAGGCTAACAGTGGTGTTGGGGGCTGTGTGTGATTCCCAAAGAGATGTGGAGGTAGGGGAAGTCCCAGATCCTGTTCCTAGGCTCCCTATACCATAGTCTGTGTGGTACAGCACAGCGGCCTGGTGAGAATTTGGCTGCGCTTGTGTGACTGCTGTGCAGAAACAACAGGAAGACCTGTTCTGAAGACTGTTGTTTCCTGGTGTCTGCTAAATGGCTTCTCTGGGTATTACCCCATCTGCACAGTGTCCTGGGCCTTTCCGAGTTTCCTGCTCCTTGCCATGAGCAGTGTGTTTCTGATCACAACAGTCTTCAGCTTGTCCACCTTGTAGGCACAAAAGGCTTCATCCTGCAAAGGGAGAAGAACTCTTCTTGGTGCCACTTGGGAGTCTTCTGGGTGGAGATGTTATGGATAAGACTCTGTGTTTGGGTAGCTCTCTGCAAACTGGAGGTGGATGGGGTTTGAGAGTCCCAAAGTGCTGTGGGTTGAACACCAGAGGGCATGATCACTCTTCTGTACTGCATGCTGAAGGGATGATGGGGAGAGAAGAGCTCTTCAGCCCAGTTCTGGTCCTTTTCCTGGGGCTTGGTTCAGCTGGATGTTGTGGGATGTTCCCCATACAGGCACCTTGGCCCTGTCTCTCTTGCTACTGCGCCTTTGCTGGTTTTTCTTTCCTCCCTCCTGCAGGGGAGGGCTTTGCAAAGTGTCCACTCAGGGCTTGTTCAGCATCATGATGGGTGAAATGAGCAAGCTTGCTGGCGTTACCTTATTAGCCCCTGTCTTCTGTGTTCCCTAATGATCAGAGGCAAATCTCCAGCCAAAGAAAGGTCTTAGCTCACTGCTACAGTGGGTCTTATATCTTGTTGACCCCTCAGTGTTGTGCTACAGTATCTATCCAGCCTTTGTGCAGTTATTGTGCCTGGAGTCTGGATTGCTTTCCCCCCCTCTGATGATCTCCAGAGCACCCAATGTCGCCTGGTGCTACTGGGATTAAGCAAGCGAAGGTGTCAGACTGGGTGAAAAGCAGTAAGGGTATATTGGTGAAGTAACTAGTAGCTGTGTCTTCATAGCCAAGGCTGTTTGTGCCCCTAATGGCTTTTAGCTCCTGGGTGAAAGCTGCCAGCAGGAAGTTTTCAGAGCACCCATTGCACAGTCTCCATGCATTGCCTCCCTTTTCGAAGGAGTAAAGTCAATGTTATAGCATGGTAGGAATAAAGAAACTCAGTGAGCAGAGCTAGGCAGCACTGTGCTACCAGTCTGCATAGAAGGGTTAGCCCACATCAGAAAAGAGAGAGAGTGTTCTGCTCTCTGAACCAGCAACGCCGTTCTCCTGGGATCTCCTCTCCAAAAGACAGTGCAAGAAAAGAGCCCATCAGTGAGACTGCAGAAATTTCCAGGCAAAGGAGTATCAGGAGGAGAGAACAGAGAAGAAAAGGAAGCACATGAGATCAGATGTGCTGAAGGCACACAGAACAAAAAGGGTGGAGGAAAAAATCAACTTCTCCTGCCCTTCCATTTATAACAGAGGAACAAGTTGACATTTAGCAAAATTGAGAAGTGATAGATTTAACATTGCTAAAAGGAGTGACTTTAATTTTAATGTGAGGGGGCAGAAAAAAACTTGGAAACTCACTGCCACAAATTGAAAAAGTGAAACCAAAAATTAGACTTGATATCAGTAATAGGGTCATGGTTAAACCAACAAATGTCTTTCAGGTCGTAAGCCAGGGCGTGCTTTGCTTAGTCATGGGGTTCTGATGAAGGCTTGGGATGCAGAAACAGGAGGTGTCTTTCCTGTCTCAGCCTCAGGCTTTGTGTGGGGGATAGATTGGTCAGGACCTGGTTTCTCAGAGATGCTGAGCGGTGCCCCCGGTTTCCAGCCTCTCTCCTTTGTTGCAGACAGCTGTAGTGACTGCTGCTTGCTGTGTGGCTTCAGGTGTGTTTCCCTGAATGAAACAGGGGCCTCCTTGCTTGGAAAGCCTGACTCAAGGCTGCGTGGGGGAAAATGGTCGCCTGGAGCATCTTGGTTCAGAGCTGTGGTTTCAGCTTGAACACATCAGACTGAAACTTGTGATGGTGACACAGGGAGCTGATGGTCTCCCTTGCCTCCCATTCACATGCATGCACACATGTGGGGTCAAGGCTTAGTAAGTCATGGGGGGAAAGGGGAGGACAGCAGCAGCAGCAAGGTTGACTTGAGGAGAGAGCTCTGGTGCTTTGTTTTTGAGCTGCCTCTGGTGGAAGGGACTTGGAAAAGCAGTGAACTGGTCTCTTGCTGGTCCTGGCTATTTTGGTTTCCCCTGACCCTGTGACTTAGAGCAGAAAGGATTTCAGGGCCTTCCATGAGGCCTGCCTGAATCTGCACTGGGCATCCATCTGGGCTGTTTCCGTTTGGGTCCAGGTCATGCCAGCCCAAGACAGAATTCAGAACATGGTGCAGGTGAGAAGCAATAGCTGTGTCAGCAGGCAGGTCTCTGCTGTTCGTAGACTGCTAGAGATGGGAAGATCAGGATGGGCATGGAGCTGTAGCTGTCAGAAGGAAACACATTTGACTGGGCAAGGGAAAGAACTGTACAGATCTCTTACCATGTTCCTGTTTGTTGTGATCGGACATGATTTTAATTTCCTCTTCAATAAATACATTAGGAAAATATTCTGCCAGTCCCAGTAAGTGGATCTTAGCAATGGTGAACCTGCTGCCCTTCCTGGGGAGCCCTTCTAGAGCTTCTGCTCCTCAGCCATCCTTCTCCTGTGGTCACAGCCTGCACCACAGCTGCCCAGGGCCTGCGAGGACACAGAGACCAGCTCAACTGCTAGCGACAGCTAGCCCTTTCCCTGCCAGTGTCTTTGGAATAACGGGCAGAGTAAGGTAATTGCTGCCTCTAGCTTCTAAAAGCTCCAAACAAGTGCTTCCAGACTGGAAGTAGTCCAGAACTTTGCATCCGGGATTGCTGCAGGGCCTCAAACTGTCAGGGGAAGGAGCAGGGTGATTAATTGTGGGGTAAGCCCTGGGATCTTCCTGCAGCAGCCCTGAACAAAGGCCTTTTGGCACTAGGGAGGGAAGTAGAAATGAAGCATACTCTATGTAGGGAGAGGGATAGAGAGCTCCATCTTTCAGCAGTTGCCGGATTTGACAGGCAGCCTCGGCAAGCAAATGTTTCCTGCTGCCTTCCCTAGGGCGTCTCCAGCTCCCCTTCCCGGCCAGTGGTATGAGAACAGGGCTGAACACAACCACAGCGACGAGGTAAGCAGCAGCTTTGGTGGCGAAGGGATTTGCTAACGCATTCTCTCACACCCACGGCTCCTGACACTTTGCAAAGGCCACTTACTCCTTCTGCCGTGATAAAGACTGCAGCATGTAACGGTAGCTCAGCCTTCAGGCCTGGCTCCCCTCTGGTTAATGGTTTCCTGTGAACTGTTTTCAAGATACCCATCAGCAGCGCTGAAGCGGGAAGGCAGGTGGCCGTGTTTGATTTTGCTGCTCTGGCAGCAATCTCCATTGACGTTTTGTTATTATCATTTTACTGTATTCTTTCTCCAGTCCCCGAAGAGCACTGGGCATGGGCCAAATGCACATATGCACACTCACACACACACAAAGAGATCCCAGTCTAATTTTAGCTGTGACATGTATGCAAGGGGAACAAACAGTCAGGAGGAGATAGGGTGTGAAAGGACAAGGTCCCAGCTGTGGAATCGTGTGGTGACTCACTGCAGCCGAGTGCACTTCTATCAGATCTAATTGCCAGTGCTCATTTCTTAAATAAGAATAACCAGTGAGTCATTCCTTATGGGCATCGTAGAGCGAGCCAGTCTTCAGCGCACCTCCCCTCCACCGAGGCCCCATGCTGTGCTTACCTGCTCAATGTCAGTGAAGCTGCATGTGGCCTGGCTTTTGTGGCTCAGAAAAGGAGCTGGATTGCATTTCACCTGGAGCACTGGGAGCAGCAGAGTTGGTTACATCTGCCAGCTCTTAGGTACTCAAAGCAAGCGAAGGTCACCAAAGTCCCTAGGGTGGCTGAAGAACTTGAATTTGAGTGGCGAAGTGTGACGCGGAAAACCCCAGCTTGGCTGTGGGATCTCATGAGAGGTTTACAACATCGAAGGGAGATAAAATACATCTCTTAAATCTCTTAGTGGAGCCTGCTTGGATCAGATGCTCTGGAGCCTGATTTGTTTCGAGTTTCTGAAGCAGATTTGTTCTTTCGAGAGAGATGTGAATGATGATGTCAGTGGCAGGGGATATGAGTGTCTAGAAGAAATTCCTGGGGAAGAAGGCACGCAGCAAAACTCTGTGTTCATGCATATCCATTGTGTGTGCACATGTGTGCAGATGGGTGTGAATAACTGCTGTTAGCAGTGGCTGTAAGAGCCTCTAGCTGGTACTTTCTCTCAGTACTGTGTCCATCATCAGTCTTCCTGGATGCCGTGAATAGACAGGCTCAGCTTTTGGGCAAAGTGCACTACCTGCCATGTGGTACCAAGAAAGTGGTCTTGGTGGCTCCTTGCAGGAGGATGGTGCTTCAGGACAGGTCCTGGGCAGCTAGATCTGCCCTTACTCTCCCTACTGAAGGAGCTATGGATGCTTTCCTAGCACTTCAGCAGCAGTGTGTGAAATGAGAAAGGATGTTTGCACTGATGCTGTCCGTGCTGGGCTTGTTCTGTGTATAGATATAGTCTCCATGGCAGTCAGGTCAGCTCTGATCAGGCATGGAGAGTCCTTTATTTTTAATGATGCTCCAGAGAGGCAGGAGAGAATCACTTCTGTGGTAGATTCCTCCCATGATCTTTTTCGCTGCTTCAGGGGAAACTGTTGCATCCCATAGTGGCAAAAGTGGGTTGGCTGTGAAAGGTGTGAGGATACAGCACCTTGCTGTGTAGCCGTAGAGTGTCTGCTTCCAACAGGAGCTCCCTCCCCACCCCTGCCTGGCATGGCTTGCTGTGCAGGGAGTGATCAGGGCTTGCCCTGCACAGGGATACGAACCCAAATGTCAAAACAAGTTCACTTCCCAGAGGCAAGGTAGCTCTTTTCTCTGGAAGGGCGTTTTGCTGGTGTAGGCACAGTGCCTCTCCGTGCCCTCAGAGTAAGTCTGATTCAGTGGAAAGGTTGGTGTGGCATGGCTGGGGCTTGGGCATTGGTGCTGTTTTGAGAGCAGAGTGCATGGTTTGGGAGTGTGGGAGGCTTCCCGGGGAGGTGAACGGTTGCTGAGGCTGTCTGCAAGCATGACGAGGGACAGGCTGTGTGGAGAGGCCTGAGGAGAAGTGTCAGAGTGGCTGTAGCGCTGGATGAGGACATGGTGCTAATGGGGTAGGAGCTACACGTTATGCGTGCGCACGCAGGCTCACACAGCGCTTCCATGCACCGGCCCAGGGCTCAGGCTGTGCAATGCCGGTGTCCTTGGGGGCTGTGGGCTGGCACTCAGAGGGGCTGGGTGCCTGGCAAGGAGGGGACCACGTTTCTTTTTATGCCGTATCTCTCGGTCTCTCTCGCTGGGAGAGAGCCTGCCCCGGGACTGCTCAGAGAGGAAGTGCAGTTGGTTATTTTAATGAGCGCTGTCACGCTTTGCAGCATAAGGAGGAGGCGGAGGGATAAACAGAGCTCTTGCTCTCCAAACTAGGACTTGGTCCGCGAGGGCTGGCCCTCCACTTCTGCGCGGCCACCGCCACCCGCTCTTCACCTGCAGGGACCTCAGCTCCTCCGATCCAGATCAGGTCACAGAGGCTTTTCCCCCCCGCTCTCCCCTTCTTTCTCCTCCTTGCCCCCCCCCCCCCCCCATGTTTCACTCGTTTGGTTTGTGCTGGGTGGGGGATGGGAAGGGGCCAGAGGAGTGGACCTTCAGCTTGTGGGTATGGTCTGAGCAGGTGCCATGATCCACCATGCCTGTTACAGGGCAGGGAGGAGCAGACCCCAGAGCCACCTCTGAAACCCTCAGCCTGGCTCCTGCTGAGCTGTGCTCGCTCCCAGGGGCTGGAGATGGTTGCAGCAGTCCAGTGGGGCTACAAGCGTTCCCCAGGGCTGACACAGGGGCTCAGCAGTCCTGGACCCTGGGAAATGCAGCCTCAGTGGTGTTTTGCTGCACATGGCTGTTGCTTCCCTGTGGGAAGTAGGGGAGGGATTTTCCCTGTGAGAGGCAGATTTCCAGCTGCACAGTCTGCTTGTTGTTACAGCATTGGCTGTATGTTGCCAGCCCGTGGTCTATGTGGATGGAATAGCGGAAACGGCAGGGAGAGATATGCAGCATGGTGAGGACTGCGTGGCCTGGGGAGCTGGCCTCTCTGCTGCTGGGCTCCCTGGTCCCAGCAGCTTTGCCCCAGAACAGCTGGGAAAGAAGGACATAGATTTCTGGGCTCTCAGCACCTCCCCGTGTGCTGGTGGCTGTGGGACACTGCTTCTTCTGGGAACAGTAGGACAGACTCTTCCCGTTCGCAGTCGCAGGCTGGAGGAAGGCCTGCAGCTCCTTGTATCCTGCTGCTGTCTCTTATCAGATGGCTGTAGCTGAGTGTCTGGGACTCTGCTGGCTTTGCTACGTGCTTCTGGGAGGTCTGTGCAAACTTCTAGCCCTGGGAATCGCTGGGGCAGTTTGTGCTCTGTGTCCGTCACATTGGAGCCTTCTGGGAAAAGCTGCACTGCTCTCTTTATACCCGTTTCACTGCCTCTTCCTTGGGACTGCTGCAGTGACGGATGCTGCATTCCCCTGCCCAGAGAGGCACTGTGCCAGGAAGTTTTCCCCCCTCGCTCCCTGGGCACAGGGGGAGAACCCCAGGGATGCTCCAGGAGTTTGGATCAAACAGCTGGGTTGTGGGACTGGCCTCCCTTTAAATAGCATGTCCCTTGGGACCCTCCTCTACGTGAGGCGCAGAGCTGCATGTACCAAAGGAAGGCATCAGCTCTGGGGAGGAGGGTGAGAATCTACTAAATAAAACACAGATTCAGCCTTCCTGTGCACCCAGAATGCCAGGACCAGCCTGCCCAACTCACCAGTGCTTTGCTTTTGTGCGTGTAACGCTGCAAAGGGAGCTTTCAGAGATAAGGAACTTTTAACATCCTTCCGAGCCTGAGTCACTGCTAATGCTGACGTGATTTAAAATAACAACTATATGGACTGTTTAGCTCCCCATCCCCTGTTTTTGCTTGGCCCCTGCATGCTGATGTTGTTTGCTCTTCCTCTACACTTCATCTTGGATAATTCCCTGGCCAAGTCTTGCTTTTTGGCTCTTGGCACACCAGCCAAACACAGCAACAGATTGTTTAAATCAGAGCTGTCCAATTTCTTGATAACCAGGAGGCAGATTATTTAGTATAGTGGCAAATAAACTTCATAATGTTATGATGGTGGAAAGTTGTCAAGGGATATAAATGCCCAGACCCAGCCCAGGAGCCTCCAAGGAGACAGCTTCAGTTTAAATTAAGACAAAACACTGTCTTCCATGGATTTTGGGATGGAAATCACATTGTTGTAATGAGAACATTACTCTGAGCCTTAGGGTTGGTAAACTCTTGACTTTATGAAGCATAAATAGAGGGCCTGAGCCAGTCTGACAGACAAGCCTGAAGGCAGGCCTGAGGCCTGGCCTCCAGCAGCATGTTGAACAGGGTGTGTGAAGAGAGGCGAGGGTGCTAGGGCAGCAGGGTTTGCAGTGGTGCCGCAGGAGCGGTGCTGAACACAGCACTGAAATCCTCTCTGTGGTATGAGCCTTAGGCAGGTGCAGGCTGGGATTTAGGAAAGGAAGAGTGAGGAAACTGCAAATCATGTCACATCAGAGGGGCTCAGGGTGGCCTAGTTTGTGCTGAGAAGGCAGCGAGGGGGAGGGGACACCAGAACATCATGCAGAGCTTGGAGAGAGGCAGGATGTGGCTGCCACACAGAAAGATGGTGGAATTATGCTAAGAACTGTGAAAAAAGTGTCAGATCCTTCTACTTGCAGCTCCTGCTCTTCCCAACAAACTGAACTTTGAAAACATTTTCTTGTGAAGGGCCAGACAGGAGAGTGGGACAAAGGATCCCGTTCGTCTTGATCGAGGCATGGCCAAGCAGTAGGGACAGTGCCCAGGTTGCCGTGGGAAGAAATTGCTTGGGCAGTTCCTTCCACTTTGCCCTTTAGAGAGGTATCCCATAAAAATCTGCAAAGCAGCAACGTTTGGCTTCTTCAGCTTGCCTACAAACCCCTTGCAAGGCAGCCGCTAGCTCACGGGCAATGCCTCTGCCCCTTCCTTGCACTTTCAGAGAAAAAAGGTTAGAGGGCTGCATCTTCTCTGTTGAGTGGAGCTAGTTCTTGCAATGTTAAATCCTAGTGCTGCAGGAGTTTTTTTCTTTCTATATCCGGGTAAATACTGGCTATTTTCCCTCTCTCTAGGATTTAGTCTAACAGACTAATGAGGTGGGAACTTAGCTGCATTGTCCCTGCTCCAGAATTTTGACAGGCTGTCTCTTGAGTGACCTGTATTTGAACAGTGAAGATGTGGCCAGGGGCTGTGGAGGGGTGAGTGAGGTTGCAGATAGGTGGGTTGCAAGGCCTGGAGTGGAAGGGAGGAGTAAATCGGTTTAGCAGCACTCCCCAGAGTCAGGGCCTTCCTTCCTAAGGGCAGATGGGAGGCTGTTGGTTCTCTGGCATGCGTGAGGATAGAGAGGATCTGCTTAGCCCCTCTCCAGGCCTGGTGCAAAGGAGGAGTGAAGTATTGTGTTAGCTGGTGCTGTTAACTGCCAGCTCCACAGGGCCAGAGACACATTTTTCAACAGCTCTTAATTAAAATGTGTCAGTGAAGGTGCTTTCAGCCGGTGCCTTTAGTCTCCCGGGGACTCCTGGGTGCAGAGGGGATGAGGGGTGGTGCCAGCCCTCTACTACATGCCTAGTCTCCCTTTCCCCCACCTCACTGATGCAGTGGAGCACAGGGGGAAATCTGTTTTCCCTCCAGGCTGCAGAGCTTTCTTGACTCTTCATGGGAGTCCTATCTCCTCCTCCCAGCACACATGCATGCATGCATGCAGAGACATTCGCCTTTCAGCAGGAATCAGGTTCCCGTGGCATGATGAAGTCAGCCAAAGTGAGGCACCGGTGTAGAACTAGATGGTGCAGGATGGAAGGGGGCTAGAGCTTGGATGTTTATGGGCTGCTTTAGGAGAGGAGTACAAGAAGGGCTTTTTCAATGGTGAAGTGTTTCCTTTGGACTTTTGGTGAGCATATGGTTTGTGTTTAAGCATGTGTGTTTAAGCACATGTGACTAAGCATGACAGGAACTACCTGAGTTGACAGATGAGCGTCCTCTTCTCTTGGACATGGCAAGAGGGAAATGGTGAGGGTCCTGTTTTAATCTGCTTGCTGGCTTTGTTGATGGCAGGATCAGCTGGTTGGCATCCCCAGCTCCTGGAAGAGTGAAAATATCCAGAAAGTCTATAAATGGTGTGGGATTCATGTTAGTGGTGGCTGTCTGCAAAGCCTTGTCTCATCCCTGGTGTGTACTGTGTAGTAATCTGCCCTGGGCATTGGCAGTCAGAAATGATGCTGAACTGGTACCATTTCACTCACTGCATTGCTGTCAGCCAGGGTGTCTGGGGTGTGCTGTGAGATTCTTGTCCCCTGAAATAAAGCATGTGGGCAAGTTTTGCTTCTAGCTGTCTTGTGCAGGGATCCCTCTACCCTTTGGTGTCTGGAATGTGTCAGACCTTGCGGTTGTTAGGATCAGGTCCCTGTGCTGGCTCTGTGGTGATATTGTAGAGCAGAAGCTTGTCTGTGCGGGAGCAGGGGGCTGGGAGTTTAGTTCTTGTTTAGCAGAGTGCTCCACAGGAGCAGTTAGCAGCCTCTGCGCTAGGTCTGCATGCTGGTGCCCTCCTGTCCAGTCTATGTGTGCAGACCTAGCTGCAAAGTGCCCTGACTGTTGCAGCAGGTACACCTTTGAGCTTTACAGCGTCACCTTCTTCTTTCCTCTGGCATGGAAGCAGGCTAGGAGGAACACACAGGCACCAGAAGGGAAGGAAAAAAGTCTGGGAGAGAGTTGGTCTGGGGATGGAGGAGGGAAGGGAGCTGAGAGAAGTAATGAGACAGAAGAAGAATGACAGGAAGGTACAGAGAGGTCAGACTGACATTGCTGCCTATCCCTTCTGATGTAGTGCAGCCCAGGCTGTGCTCCTTGGGCTACCTACACTTCTATTTTAACAGCAGGCTGGGTGTCACGTGTCTGGTAGTCAGTGTGTAGCAGGTGACCAGCAGCTGCAAACTGGTGACTTGCACCAGACAGGAAGGGAGGGAGTCCTTGAGTTTGGTGAACCGAAGTGCCCGGTAACACTGACAGATTTCTTATCAAGTTAACAAAGCCCTTAGAGGTTGTCTGGAGTGACTTGCTGTCACTGTTGATGCTCAGGCATTCCTGACAGGGGCTTCCAAGCAGCTCCCTGCAGAGACGGGCACTGTGGCCCACACGTGCTCAGACTTTGGAGCTGCGGGAAGTCCTCTGTAGCTGAACACACGTGACCAGCCAGTCAGTTTCTAAGCCCCTGCCTTGTTGTCTTGCTAGCAGGGAGGTGTGAAGTCTCCTGGATCAATGTAAGGGCTCACTTGGAGATGGATAGGGACCTGTTTCCCTCTGAGTGCCCTGCATTCTGCTGCCTTGAGGGGTGACCTTCATATTATGGCGGTAATCTCCTCCTCCATGGTGTGAGAGTGATGGTGCAGCAGAGGATGTCCTTGGCCACACTTTGCCCTGGGAATACTGTGCTCTTGTGACTCAGGAGCTAGGGATCGAGGTGCTGTGGCCCATGTAGGCGGTGGCACTTGCTGCAGTTTGTCAAATGAATGAAGCTTAAAATAGAAGGTGAGCACAGCCTGTAGTTCACCCCCTCACGCCACACAGCTATTTTGCACCCTGCTTTGAAAGACTCATAGTTTGGACTGAGTCTTCCCGCCCCTGTGCTGGAAGTGCGGGGGAAGCTGTTTGTCATTACTAATACTGGAAGGTGGTCTGTGTCCCCAGCACCAGGAGACTCTGGGCTAGCTCAGTGTGCTTGCCTCAGTCTCGTGAGTGGCAGCTGGGTGTGCAGCGTTAGTCACACATCAGCTGTGATGATGAATGGGAACTGAGTAGGGCTGGCTTTGACAGTAAACAGGAGAGCTGCTGCACACGAGGTAAGTGTTGCAGTCCCTGCTGTGAAAGCTGTTGGTGGCTTGTGCAGCCCACAGACTTTCCACCACTGTGTCAAAAGCACAGGGGAGGGCTGCTGCTGTTCTGCCCTCCCTTCAGAGGTGTGTATGCTTCAGTGCTGGCTGGAGAGATCTGCCCAGTTAGGTGAGAGCTGGTGTTCCCTGAGGTAGTGGTAGCTGTACTCAGTAACAGGTTGTTCTCATACCTTTTTGCCCTTATTCTCATGAAGTTGCCCCCTCAGACAGCTTCTGGCTCTCTTTTATTTGCCTGATGTAGGACAGATTACAACTTAGATGTAAATTTTGTGTAGAAACAAACTGCACAGAGTTTGGGAACTTGCTGATAGTTGCTCACCTCACCGCAATCAAAGCCCCAAAGGATGTCTTGACCCATATGCTCTCTTCCCCATCTGTGACAGGGGCTGGTGGTTGATGCTTCTGAGAAAGGGACACCTTCCTTGGCAAACCTAATCCATGTGGGTTGCTCTTTCCTGTGTGTTGGAGAGGGCTGGCTGGGGAACCTGAGGGAGAGGAGTATTCAGTAGCTAATGTGTGGGAGCCAGAAGGGGAGCAGGGACAGGGTCTCAGTGGAGGTGGTATGGAGACAGCAGAGTATGTGGAAAGACTTGAGTATCAGAGCACTGAGAGGATGGGGTAGTGCAAGCTTGTGATGGAAACAATGTTGGAAGGCAACCTGTGGTATCTCAATGCGGTGGGGGATGTGATGGGGCTGGAAAGGCAGCCTGGAATCTCTGTTGCTTCTGGGTCCTGGCAGGAAGAGGCCAGTTCACTGGAGGGGGGCCAGGGAATAATAATGAAGGGGAAGGACTGAGCAGACATGTGGCACAGCATCCATGTACACAGCTAAGAAGGGCACAGAGGGCTTGTTCAGTACAGTATACAGGGGTTTGCTTGAGGCTATTGGAACAAAGCAGAATAACAGGAGCTGAGTACCAAGAAGCTCTCCCTGACATGGGCAAAGCCTATGCCTGATGGACAGTTCATGTTTTGGCCTAAGAATCAGCTTTTCTGGTTTCGGACCTACCACCACCATGGAAGGCATGGGTGCTGGATATTTTGGTGACTCTCTAGAGAGCGCCGTCCCCTTATCAGGTGATCCACCAGCTCTGCATCCACTGAAGTTACGAGATGCGAAGTTTTCTTCTTAGATCCATTGGACTTTCCAGGGCTTTTAGATCCTGCCACTGAGGTTAGCTCTGTCCTGAGAGTAATAGCTTGCAGCCTTCTCTCAACCCCCGGGGAGCTTCCTGCAGCCCCTTCTCAGCTCTCAGGGGCAGCACTGCTGGCTGTCCGTGGTCTGGGGTGTGTTCCTGCTTCAGCAGTCTCTCTCTGCTCACTGATGCTAGGCTGGGAGCACAGGCAGGAGGTTGAGGCTGAGGAGCACTGAGGGGTCAGGCTAGAAAAAAACCTCCCAAAAGCTCCGATTGAAGATTATGAGCACACCAGAGCTGCTGACTTCTTCCTCATTCACAGCAGCAGATTGTAATGATAATGTAAAGCTGCCTGTAAGTAGAGTTGGTATCCTAGTGCATGCAGCATTATTTGCTTTCCCTCCCACCCTGCAAATGCTGGACTGCCTCCATCCAGCCTGCTTATCTAACTTAACTGGGTGATGCAGTCTGCAGAACAGTAACAGGCACTGCTCCTGATCCATCTTGTCAGGTGCAAATGGTCTTTTAAGAGAAACCTGCAGATCCCAGGAATGTGCAAGTGTTAGGCCAAAGGCTTTGAAGACTTAGATCTGGTTGGACTCCTCTCCCTGCAGTGCGTGGTTCTCTTGCTGCTCTGCTCACGGCTCTGCCAGTGCACATCAACCCTGGGCAGTCTATGCCTCGTTGTCCTCAGTCCCCCTGCTCTGCCAGCAGCAGCTCTCAACACCCAAGATATACCATTTGGCAGCTCAGGTTGCAAGTAAGATGCAAGAGATAGAATGGTGAAGGATTTCCCCATCTGAGCTGCTGCATGGTACCATTATGGGCTGTCAAATGATTTCCCAGTAATACCCTTCACCACTGGGGGCTGGAACAAGAGTCTGTGTGCTACTTTCTGACAGCCCTGAAGATAAAAAAGAACCCTAATCAGCTAGTCACCAAAACATAAATGTCAGGCGAAGGTTCTTGAAGCAGATTTCTTCACAAGACCGTGGTGCAAAAAGGAAGGAAGCTGTGTTAAGAGATCTTCCTGCCCATAGCAGCAGCTTGGCCAGCAGCACACCAGCCTAAATGTTGGTGGAATATGTAGGACAAAGGGAGCACCCATTCAACTCATTTGGGATGTCGTCTGGCAGTACATCTCCCCTGGCAACTAAACATGGTTAAAAAGAGTCTGTTGCAGTTTGCATTCCCAGGCAGTGTTCTCTGTTTTTTATTAACCTGTTTCATCTGTTTAGACAATTTTTAGGACTATTGTTGATAATCTGGTTTACTGTGCTATCCCACAAATGATGGGGGAGGGACATGAGTAGCACATTGCAGAATCAAGGACAGTCTGGAAGCAGAGTGATTGGCAGAACATGCTTATGCCCCCTGCGAAGCTGTGCAGGCCTGGGTGGTACGATGGTTAGATGGTTAAACGTGCTAGCGATCAGTTAGCGCTGGGCGTATCTGCATTGTTCGCTGTGGTGGAACTTGAGAAATTCCTCTGAGAAGATGGCACTCTGGTTTTACTTTCAATTCAGCAAGGCTTTAACTCCTTCGGTGCTGCTGTCTGAGCTGCAGATCCCTCTGGAGAGTGTTGCTGTACTTTCTCCCCTGCCTGGACTATGTTGCTGAATACAGTAGTAGCACAGGGAATAGCAGTGAGACTCCAGAAACTACAGAGCTAGCTTCCTTGCCTACCAGGCTGGGGGGGACTGAACCATGTCTTGTCCTCCCCAAAATGCAAACCTGGCTTTGTAGTCCTCTCTAAAAGAAGTAGAAGTACAGCCCAATGGGTTGCTTGCGTTACAAGAACTAGCAAAATCTCCTGTTTGGGATCCAGAAAATAGCACCCATGTGCTCTCTTAATGCATATCCCAAACAAAAAGGGAAGCATCTGTCTGACAAATCTACCTCTTCCCATGGCCCCCAGGGCAGTTGAGGTTTAGGCCAAGATGTTCTAAAGGTCTTCTAGTACTGCTGACCAGCAAGTGAGTGCATGAGAAGAGAGGAAGACAGAAATGAGTGCAGCTAAGCTTAGTGCAGTGGTGAGTGACATGGCTGTACACTCGTGATGGGTAGAAGAGCAGCCTTGTACAGCATGGAGAGGTTGCTGCAAGTGGCAGTGATGGCTTGTGTGTGCCTGCAGGCTGCGTTAATCTGGAGCGCCCTGGCTCTGTAGCACTTGAAGAGCCAGAAATCTGTTTCTACCAACCTGTGAGTGTCAGTGTCTCTTGAGTTGTCCTCAGATAAACCCTTTCTGTTTAGAGGTTGAAGACAAGCAGTGGCCAGAGGGTCAGAAGAGAAACATTCACTCTAGAGCGGAGGAGCACTGGAATTAGTCAGATTCAGTCTCTTCCTTTTAAACCTTTGCTTGCCAAGCTGAGAATGCTTAAACCAGTGCTGTAGCAGCTTCCATCTGTGGCCCAGTGCTTTTCACGGACAGCTGCAATGCCCTGGCAAACTGTCAAGCTTTGAGAGCTGGGCAAGGAAAGCTCGAAGGTCATGTTAAAGCGCTTTCCACCAGGAGGGAATTTCTGAGCAGGACAGATAAGATGATTTTCCTAGCCCACCTCCACTCCAGCTCCCTCTGCCAGCCGCTACCAAATCTACATGCCCCACTTCTACTGGCCTTGTTTTTCTTCTTGTGAATTTGTAAGTGCTTAGTTTTCATTTGCATCCAGTTCTGTGGGGCTGGTGCTTAGGCAGAGTAGTTACCCCTGGAAAACCAGGAGGGCCAGCACAAGGGGATAAATGAGGGTGATGGGGGGTAGTGAGCAAGGGCTGATCCCTTCAAGCAGTGCAGGGGCTATTCTCCACAAGGTCATCTAGAGGAGAGCTCAACCTCTGCAGCCCTTGGAGCAGTCCAGCAGGTATTTCTGAGCACCTTCTCCAGGGGAAGCCTTGCTATCCTTACCGAAGGCATCAAGTGCCATGTGCCTTTGTTCCATCCAGTTCAGCACATGAGATTGTAGGAGAGGCTTTGTCCCTTTTAATGGGAGCCTCCTCCCAGCTGCTCCAAGTCAAGCAATTAACCCTTTAACACCTCCAGCCCCCTAAATTCGCTGTTTCTTTTTTTTCCCACCCTCTGCACCCTCTCACCTTCTCTCCTCTGCAGGGAAGTAGTTGCAGGAACCAGCTGTCATCCCAGTGCTGACAGGAGGCTGCATTTGAATGCTGAACTTTTTCTGTGCCTTACAGTGCTGGGAGCTGGGAAGTCTGAAGAGGGCTGGGCTGGTTTCTGAGAAATTGAAAATGGAAGCTATGAAGTGCAAAAGAGGGGTTAGGACTATGTTGATCCTGCCATGGTGAGCATGGGATCCAGAGGGAACTAGGAACAGCATGTGATGCCTGCCCTGCCATCACAGCACCCTTGACTAAGCTGTGAAAATAAACCTAGAAACTGCCTTAAGAAGAGGGACAGCTTTGTTTGTCTCTAAACTCAAGAGGACAGGGTGCATTGTGGCCCAACTGCTCCTGCGGTGCTTTTAAGCAGCGAGTAGTGTGTTGTATATCAGAGGCCAGTCCCAGTCTTGCCACTTGCTCCAGGTGGAGGCATCCCAGTGTCCAGCTGTTTGCTCATTGCTACCCGCTGAGGCACCAGATAAGGCCTTCAGACCTCTCCCTATCCTTTTCTGCCTGTTTAGAGAGGGCCGAGGTGGGGAGAGGCAGAGCTCGGCAGCAACCATATAGGTCTGGCAACTGAAGTGGGTTTCTTGCTGTTTCACCTTCCTCCTGCCCTCTCCCTTCTTCTGTGCCCTGTGAGCTCTGGGCCATCCCCTGGCCTGTCACTGCTTTGATCTTTGTAGCCTTGCCAGGAGGCTCTTTAATTGTTGGTTTCTATGTTAACAGCCACTGTTCAGCTGCCACCCTCAGTGCTATGGAAACCTTTTTTAAGAGGCACTTCCAGAGGAAGGGGCTCTCGGGGTCACGGCATGCCAGCGTGGTGGCAGTGCCCACAGGTAAAGCCAGGCGACGCTCCCAAGTGGGCCTGCCCTCTGCCTCACTGGCCCAGCGCCGAGGCAGGTCCGGTACGGCCCTCTCCTGCCTGGGCCGGCCCCAGCAGCCCAGCTCCCACTCCCGGCGCCGCTCCAGCACCACACCGCCATGCCTCAGCCCCCGCTTTGCTGTGCAGAAGAAGCGCAGGGGTCAGGTGCGATCCATCGATACCCACTTGATGGGCCCTTCCATGCTCCTGGCCAGCCTTATCCAAATGAGAGAGGAGGGGAAAGGGGTGCCCTGTGCCGACAGCTCCGGATCCGAGTCCCTGGAGGACAGTGGCAGCAGGGAGGAAAGTGTGGCCGCTGGGGGAACGGAGCCGGGCAGGCATGGGTGGCGGGCTGAGGAGACCTGGCTCTCCATGCTCCCTGTGCTGCGGCCGCTCCACGTCAGGCCACTGCTGAGGGGCCCCCGCTGCCTGCGTCGCAGATCCTCCCATCGCCTGCCCACTGAGTTCGTGTATGGCAGGGCTGCCTATGGCCTGCAAGGGCGCTACCGCCGCCTCAGCCAGCACCGGCGTTCGAGTGATGCCATGGGGCCTGGGGCGCTGCTCTCCCCGGGCCAAGCGTGGCTGCTCCCCAGGAGGTGGATGGGTGCAGCCAGAGCCAGGCACCCTGCTGCTGCCCTCTCCGAGTGCCTGGGATCGGAGTCTGCCTGCCCTGCCGCCCCCGACAGCTGGAGCCCCAGGCTGCTGTATGTATGGCGGTATGTGACGTTAGCAAGGCAGCATCTGAGAGAGGGGAAGTGGATGTGGGGCTCCAGGTTTGCCAGGACTGTGATGGGGAAGGTGGGAAGGGGTAGGGGCTTGGCTTGAGGCCCCGAGGCCTTTTGTGTCAAATGGCCAGGGTTGGAGAAGGCTGTGCTGGGCCTCGCTGCTGTTGCCTCCTGCTGCTGTCAATGTCTTTGCAGTGCTGTTTGTGTCCCCAGAGGAGAGCAAGGAGCCAGAGTCTCCTTTGCAGGTCGCTGAGGGCTGAGATAGTTTTCTGTTTCTGTCTGATGCTCTCACCACAGCCCGTTGGGGCTTGCCTCACATCCCCTTGCAGCTCATACAAAGTACCTCTGTATTCGCTGCCTTCTCCCAGCCCAGGCATGAAGAAAGGTGTCAGGGCTCTTTCTGGGTTAGAGGTGGGTATTGTCTAATTTCTTCAGGTGACTAAACCCGCTGGTCCTGTCCTCCACCCTGACATACCTGAGGGAAGCTCATCAGCTCCCTAGTTCCAAACAAGCAGCTGCTTTGCTCCAGGCAATTGTGCTGGACTCTGAAAATGCCCCAAGCTCTGAGGTGCCTTTGTATGTGGTAGCTATGGGGAGCCGCATTGGGGCAGAGGCTCCAGGCTGCCCCTGCACACGCAGCCCCACCTCCACAGCTTGGAGGAGACTGCTGGTGGGTATCCTGGACTGTCATGCAATGGGCCTATCATCCCTGAGGGCTTTGATCCAGCAGGTCTAGCCTGTCTTTTGCCGGATGTAGGATGTCTTCTGGTGAGGTGTCAGCAATGTGGCCAGCACCTCTGCATCCCACAGGGGCCGACTTGCAGGAGGGCTGGGTCCTGGGGGATTTGCTGCATTTCCAGCTGCTTGGTTCTGAGGATGGTTTTCCTCTCCAGTATCACTGTCTATCCCAGAGGCAGGCTGTGCTTTGGACACATTCCTCCTCTCCTGATCTAATAGCCAGCCCTCTTGTGTCTTCCAGAAAAGCTATTGCCAAGTCCAGCCTCCAGCACATGGTAGCCCAGCCAAACCCTGCACCATCCCTGAGGAGCGATTTGGAAAGGCAGATACGCAGCACTGTGGACTGGAGTGTGAGTTGCATCGCGTTTTGCCGGGCATCACATGGGATGGGTTTCGGGACAAGAAGCAGCGGGCTCTTCCCAGGCCGAGGCATCCCAGGTGACTTTGGCTTTGATACATTTGCAGCCTCTACTGTTGCCACCTGCTGGTGCCAGCGTCTGTGCTGCTGGCGGCACCCCTTGATGCTGTGAGAAGGGGCTGTGCAGGCACAGGCAGTTGCCTGGGAGGATGGCACAGCTACTTAACTTCTATCTCTTCTGCCCCCGGCAGTGGAGGTCTCCTGGCAAGTGGAGTCCGTGGGGCACAGAGCTCTCTTTGGCATGTGGGCACCAGCCTCTGCTCCAACCCTCTTCCTGCAAAGGCAAAGCCAGGCAGGTTTTGAGCTGCACCCTTAAGTCAAGGAACAGGCTGTTTCAGGAGAGATGCCAGCACTGAATTTGCCAAGGTGCCTCCTGTCAGGGGACAACAGAAGCAGCCCCACTTTATGGGACACTTTGCAACTAGGCTGTAGGTTTTTCCCTAGGATCTGAGAGAGAGGAGAGTTGATTTCCTGGGGCCCTCTCATTTGCAATGGGGTGGACTGTGGCAGCAGCTTTGTGAGGTTTCCTCTCTCCGGGTGTTTGCCCTGGCTGTTCTGTGCATCTTGTCTCCCTGCCTACATCTCGCCCCTGCAACCCCCACATCGAGTTATTTTGTCCCTAGCACAAAGCATTTTAGGAGATCAGGTGATCGTTTGGGGGTGCTCTCAGAAAAACACAGCGTTGGCTTGTGCATTTTAGGAGACTGCAGTCTATGGGGAGCACATCTGGTTTGAGACCAATGCCTCTGGGGATTTCTGCTATGTTGGGGAGCAGAACTGTATGGCGAAGCTGCTGGTAAGTCACCTGGGGTCACCTGCATCCACTGGCAAGATCCACGGAGGTGGGCTGTGCTGCCACCCGGCGGAGAGACTGTGAAGGTCCTGCTACTGCCTGGTGCTGGGGGAAGCGCAGGGGGGATTGGGAAGCTAGCAAGGGGGAGGGACAGTGTGCTCTTTTTGCCAGTGCGTGGTGGGGGGCCACACCCCTTGTTTGAGCCAGTGCTGCCATTCAGTTTGTAACAGGAACCCGACACAGGTTTGCCAGCAGGCCGCAGGCGATGTTCTGGGAAGAGGCTTCGGGATTCCGTGCACTCAGAGGGATAATCTGATTCTACCTTCTTTGGAAAGACCATTCAATAGAGGGGAAAAATGAGCAATGGAGACCCAGCCCTGACATTGCCTGACCCCACCTGCAGGACTGCCCCTAGGCAAATTTTAGGGGATGCTGCAGCAGCAAGGGAGAGCAAGGCTCTCCTTACTTGCAGGCTGGATCCTACCCGAGATGTTGGACACCAAGCAGTGATGCTATCCTGTGTCTGCCTACTGGGCTTGCAGTGTGAGCCCAAGCTCTAGGCCAGTGCTGCACAAGTGCCTCCCAAACCACCTTCCAGAGTGTGCTCAGGCAGTGTCAGAAGAGGCCAAGGACTGATCATGCAGTAGGAGAGCACCTTCCTGCCCTGCTGCAGACTGGAGAGCATCTATTCCAGGCACATTCTTAGTCCCTTTACTTGCAAGAAGTCTGGGTTGTATTTAGCTTTCCTGTAGGACTTATTCTACATCCTGAAAAATATGAAGAAAGGGTGGGGGGAAGATGAGCTTGCCAGTCTGAACACTGCTATTCACATGGATGCTTTTCCTCCCCTTTTCTTATCCTCCAGCAAAAACCACTCACCAGGCGTAAGTGTGCAGCCTGCAAGATTATAGTGCATACTCCCTGCATAGAACAGCTAGAGAAAGTGAGTAAAGACTATTCAAGCCCTCTCTGTGTCTTGCAAAGCTGGCCAGCCCTTCTTCTGAGACTTGTAGTGAATCCCAAGAAGATTGGGTCTGACTGTTGTCATTGCAAAAAGAGGTTTTTTTAAGGAGATGATTCCAAAAGGGGTGTCTAGCAACATGATTAAGACCCCAGACCTCATCTTGTTCACTGAGAGAGGCATCTGGTGGGTTTCACAGTCACTGAACACCTCCAGAAGTTCTGGGGCTGCTGTAGCAAAATTAACTCCAGTAGGTTTTCTTCAGGTGATGGTGTCACTAATTCCTCTCATGTGTGTTCAATCCACAGATAAATTTCCGCTGCAAACCTTCCTTCAGGGAGTCAGGATCCCGGAATGTACGGGAGGTGAGAGATGTGCGTGGGACTCTGCCTGTGTTTGCCCGCTTGCCTTCCTGGTTTGATGGTGGAGGCCACGGGTGGTGCCAGTATGTTGCCTGTCCAAGTGCAGGCATTGTGCTGCCTCTTGGCACCAAAGAGGTGACCTTTTAAAGGAATGTTTCTTTGCAAGGCAGCAGCACAGACTTGTTGTAAGTGGAGAAATCACAGGCAGCAAAAGGTAGATCATCTGCCAGTTTGCATGTTCAAAAGCTCCTGTATCTGCATGGGGGAACCCTGCAAACAGTGTTTCCGGTGAGGGTTTTTTACCCAGGCAAATAAAGGATGCTATGGCAAACAGCAGTTCCTCAGGATTGCCACAATTTGGAAGGGGGCGGTACTGACTCACTTCGTGCTTTCCCTCAGCCCTATCCTTAGTGCCACAAGTACTCCAAGTTGCAGTTAAATGATCCTATTACTCTTCATCTTTGGGGTCTAGTGTTTGTGTCCTTTCTAGCCTAACCACTCCATGTCCCCCTCAGCCCAGCCAGGACTGTCCTCTGTGTCTGTATGCCAGGGCCATCCCTGCTCTGCTTATGCGCACAATGAGCACGTCAAGGCATCTCCTCTTCAGTGCCCTCCTCACTGTCTCTGAAGTCTGCCTCTGCGCTACTTGCACTGGAGGGCTTCCTGGTGCTGCTGTGATGTGAAATACAGCCAGGATTTGAGGAATTCCCATCTGTCATGTGGGGCTTTGATCTGGCAGCACCCACCACCTTCCCACAGGAGCACCCATGCCTGTCCTAGGGAGCAGGACCTCTCCATGCTACTGTAAGCCACGTTGAGGGAGTGAGTCCCAGCAGCACTGCCAGGAGCTGGCTGTAGGGCAGAGCTAGCAGGCCATGCTTCAGTAACACCTAGTCCAAGAACCCCCGCAGGGGGTCTCACAGCTGGCAGTAGTCTCTGTAGCAATGGATGATGTCCACAGTGCTGTCAAACTCCTTTATCCCACGTTTTAATGTAATGGGCAAAAGCAATGGCCAGAGATCTGTCTGTTGAGCTGCTCTGATGAAAGCACCTTTCATGGTTCACCCTCCACCCTGTGGAGCTAGAGCAGCCCACGCAATGCTCTGGAGTGGATATTGATGGCTCAGTCAAGGGCCACTTTGGTAACACAGCTGCTGCACCCACACTGTGTTTGTGCTAGCGCAGAAGACACAACAGGAGAAAGAGTACTCAAATTCAGGGCTGCTTGCTCAGAAATGCCAGTGTGATCTGATAAGGTGAGGCTTTCAACGTCACTAAAAACTGTTCGTTCTTTCTTTGCTTCTCCCACCATGTACTCTCATGCAGCCTTCCTTCCAGTTTCACTCCTACTCCAGCTCCCTTACTTGTCCTCCACTTACTTTCCAAACTATCCTGCTAACTCCTGTCATTGCCTCTCTGGCTGCTCTCACTCTTCTGTGTCTGTTTTCATCCTCTCTAGCCCCTACCCATTCTCTATCCCTCAGCCCTTTCTCTCCCTCCTCTTCCCTGTTTTTTCTCCTTTTACTCACAAACCCTACTTATCCATCCTATCTTTCTAATTCTCCTCAGTTCCTCCAAGGGCTCCTCCCTATCACTCCCCAAGCAAGGGATTCTTCTGGAGTGTGTGCTGCTTGGGATCCCCTTCAGGGTCAGTCCATTCCCTTATATGTGCCTAGTGGGATGTAGAGCTGAGCTCAGGGCATAGCCCCACTTTTACTGCCACTGGATTAATGTGCACTAAATTCAGCAGGACCCTTTTCCCTCTCCTATGTGCTGCACTTAGAGCAGACAACTTTGGAGCTCACCCAAATCTCCTTCAGGCTTGATAGGAGACACAGCCCATTTCTGCCTCTGTTGTCGTTAGTCCAAAAGCTGTGGAAAGGAGGGATGTTGGGTCCTACTGTACTGGGCTGTGAACTCATACTCCCCTCTATAATCTTTGTTGTCCCCCTACCCTCCATACACACATCATTCATGATCTAAGCCTGAAAGAAGAGGGAAGGATATAGGAGATGCAGTACTTCAGTGTAAGCTTTCTTACCCTTTACAGTGTTTGGGGATCACCCTGTCACATTACTCAGTCTCCACAGTTGCCCCTGTCAGGCACCAGCCCATACCCAGAATGAGCTGTTCCCATGCCCGCAGATGGGAAGAAGGTGCCTGTGAACAGCCTTGTTCCTCTCTTTGTGGGCAGTGGCCCAGGCTGTCAGGATTTGATCTTAGGAGATGAGCAGTATGTGTCCATACCTCATGCCTATCCCTGCATTCCCTCACATAAAGGGCCCATCACTTTTTTTTCTTATTTTCCTTTTCTCTTCTCTTTAGCCCATAGTTGTCCGACATCACTGGGTGCACCGGAGACGGCAGGAAGGGAAATGCCGGCAGTGTGGCAAGGTGAGAAGGTGTCTTGCTTCTGTCTCAGCCTGAAGGAAGGCTAAGGTCAGAATAGGGAGGGTAACAGCTGGGAATGCGAGAGATCCCACTATTCCTGTCAGACAGGAGGAGCCTGCAGCAAAAGCAAGACTCATGCCCTGTTTTGCACAAGGATAGGGAGTGAAGCAGTAGTGCCGTAGGTTTGGGATTCTTGCATGGAGTTGTTCTTCCCCTGGTCCCAATCTACCCTGGAGCGGACTTCCTATCTGACATACTTTCCCTGGGCAGTGGGGACACCCCTGCTGAGCACAGTGCTTTAGTAGTGATTGGGACTGTCTAAGAAGGACCCAAAATGCATTGACTGCAGGCATGTTCTCTTCAGTAATGTCTCTCCTGGCAGTGGAGAAATCCTGTTGGATGGTAGAAACCTGTGAGGGAGTTCCTCAAGACTCATCCTTCCTTCCACAGGGTTTCCAGCAGAAGTTTGCCTTCCACAGTAAAGAGATTGTAGCCATCAGCTGTTCCTGGTGCAAGCAAGCGGTGAGCAAAGCCCCCATCTACTATCTTAACCAATCTGCTCTGCATCTATGACCTCTGCTTTCTGCTTGGGAGCTCCCCAAGCTTGTTCTCTGCAGCCTGCCCTTACAGCTCCTTTTACTGGGAGAGGCTGTGCTGTAGTACCTGGGAGCTTCCTTGAGACATGTTCTTCTCAGAGCCTCCCAGGAGAAGCCTTCTTATTACAAAATTCCTGCATCATTTCCCACAGAAGTCCTTGCACTGGCATGGGGGAGCTTGGGGGGAGGAAAAGGCGGTGATTCCCAGAGAACTGGGCGGCTGAGTTTTTTCTCTGTCTCTTCCTCTTCTCCCTCCCCAGTATCACAGCAAAGTGTCATGTTTCATGCTGCAACACATCGAAGAGCCCTGCTCACTAGGGGCTCATGCTGCTGTCGTCGTTCCTCCCACCTGGATTCTGCGGGTCCGACGGCCCCAGGTAAGTCAGTTTGGCTCTCATGGTTTATTCATGACTCCTTGCCCAGCAGCTCCTGACATCGTTTTGGGATTTGTTTCTTTTTTCCTTCTCTCTCTAGAATCCATTGAAGTCTAGTAAGAAGAAGAAGAGGGCATCATTCAAGCGGAAATCAAGCAAAAAGGGGGCTGAGGTCAGAGATGAAGGGACTGCGTGTTGGAAGGGCGGAAGGGCTGTGCAGCAAAGGGCAGGATCGGGAAGCAAGGGCACTTTGCAGGGTCTGGGCTGAGCTCTAGGGCTAAAGAGGACAAGGTGGAGGGAGGGTGTTGGGGCAAGGAGGAACCTTGGGAGCCACTGAAGATCTCAGTGGAGGCAACAGAGGTGAGAAAGGCTGGGAGGTGAGTTCTACTTGCTGGCAGGGCAAGTCCTAGTATTTAAGGCTTACAGGGTGGCTGGTAAATTCCCTTGACACCTCCCACTCCTGTCCTATGTGACATTAGGGCTCACCTGGAGGTGTGAGTTTGCATTTCCCCAGGTTTGTTGATGGACCTGTTGTGTCTCGTGCAGGAAGGGAGGTGGAAACCCTTTGTCATCAAGCCTGTGCCAGCTCCTCTCATGAAGCCCTTGCTGGTGTTTGTGAACCCCAAGAGTGGTGGTAATCAGGTACATCCTTGTTCTACATCTTCCCAATAAGGCAGCTCTGTGGGGGCATTGCCATTCAGCTGCTGAGAACTCAGCATAGTTTTGGAAACTTCTCAGCTGCAATACCAGTTTGCTACCTGGCACTTCCCACCTAGCCCAGGCTTTGCCCAAGTGCCCCAGAACAGCGTTGTCACTGCCTCCCCCTGAGACCAGATGCCTTCTGTCCATGGGGATCTCACTGTTCCCTGAAGTCTTTCTTATCCCCCTAGGGAGCCAAGATCATCCAATCCTTCATGTGGTATCTCAACCCACGGCAAGTTTTCGACCTCAGTCAGGGTGGACCTAAGGAGGCGTGAGTACTGATGGGGGCAGCCCCATTCTCCCCCATCCCTGCTCCAGAGTTTTTTTCTGAGAGCTCTTTCTGCAGCTAGGAGAGGCCTAATGCTCCATAGCTTCCTTGTGCAAAGAAGCACCCAAAGCAAGTTTAGGATTTGAGAGGCCTCTCTAGGACAGCCTGCAGATAGTCCTGGCCTTTCAGTGTTTCCTGCAGGAGAGGTGGTATAATCTTAAAGCTAATGGCTAAGAGCTAAGATGTGGGGTGATATTCCCAAATCTGGTTCATAAAGTTCCATTAATGGCACGCGAGTCTTGTCTGCTTGCTGTGCTTCGGTTTACCCATGTGTACCAGGCATGTAAACACTCTGCTGTCCCTCTCCCTTTGGCCAGTGAAGCCAAAGTCACTATGGCTGGCTAGGACTGTGAACTGCTGAGGTGCTGGAGAGGTAGACAAGCATGGCTTTGTGAATGCCACCTCCTGAGGGCCCTGTGAGGGCCAGGGACCCTGCAACCACTCAGTAACATCTTTTCCGGGCTGCAGCCTCAGTGCTTATTCCCTTCCCTCCTGACCCACTCTCCCTGCTTGCAGGCTGGAGCTGTACCGGAAGGTCCACAACCTACGGATTCTGGCGTGTGGGGGAGATGGCACGGTGAGTCTCCCAGACCCTTCTAGGCTGCAGCACCCTTTGCCACAGGCCTTTTTTGTGCTGGCAGCAGCCTGCCTCGCTGTGATCCAGAACAGGGCAAAATGTGCATACTGTAACTGTGGTACAGTTTTTAACACCAGACAACTATGGCTCCCCCACACCGTGCATTGCTGCAGGAGGTGCTAGTTGCATGGCATGTCTGGATTTGTTTTTCTTTAGGGGGCTTTGTCCCCACCAGGGTTACTAGTATCTCCACCAGCACCTGTTTAGAGCATAAAAGGATGTGAATAGCCTCTGTAGTGGCTAAGAGGACCCCTGTCTCTTCACCTCAGGGCATAGCTAGTGTCCTGAGTCACCTTCACCTGCTTGCTGGCCCTGAAATAACCAGTTGTTTCATTGCACTCTCTTGCTTGAGTAGGTGGGCTGGATACTCTCCATTCTTGACCAGTTACGCCTCAACCCACCTCCTCCTGTGGCCATCCTACCTTTGGGGACAGGGAATGACTTGGCCAGGACGCTGAACTGGGGTGGGGTAAGTGACTTCTGCTGCTGCTGAAGAGCCCACTGCTGACAGAGGTGGGCTGAGTTCTTCAACTCAGGTTCCGGAGACAGAGACAGGGATTTGCAACAACTGAGTGTTTTGACTTTCCGTAAATATTGACCAACAAATAAGTGCTATTTGGATATTATAGTTCTCCTGTAATTTGAATTAATCTGAATTATATTATAGTGTCAGATGTTAGGACATTAACACAAGCAATCATTATTTCAAACTTATTTTTTATTTGGGTGATTTTTAGAAGGAAAGTATATTGTTTTTAAATTCAAAGTTCAATTAGTTGTTTATTCCAGTAGAACTGATCTTTTCCCCATCCTTTGCTCTGGGATGCCTTGCCTAAGGTCCACCATCTCTGGGGCATCTCTGTGGGAGGCAAATGGGCGCTCACTGAGTTCTGTTTATCACTAGGGTTACACAGATGAGCCTCTGTCCAAGATCCTGTCACATGTGGAAGATGGGAACATTGTGCAGCTCGATCGCTGGAATCTCCATGTGGAACCAAACCCTGATGCAAACCCTGAGGAGAAGGACGAGGCGGCCACAGACAAGGTGGGACACTTCCTGTCCGTATTTGTTTCCCACTCTGGGGATCTGTGTTCTGCATCTCACAGGCTTAGGCAGCCCCAGCACCTAAGGGTACAGCAGTGGGTTGTCATTTCCCTCTCCCTGCTCCAGCTCAATTTCTCCCCTCATGGCTCTCATCCGCTTTGCCATCGTGTGGTAAGGCATGTAATGATCAGAACTGAACATCCATAAGGGATTTTTAACAACAACTTGCAGCAGTTATAAGCCCAGTTCCCTCCAAAACTGTTTCTTTAGCAGAAACATAGATGGCTGAAAGTATCTCAGGGAGTAGAGATTGTCCCCTTAGAGTGCTCTTCACCTGGGCAGGCTGACCAGGGGTCTGATGCCTCCACTGGGTTATCTGCTGCACCTCTGCCAAGCAGGGGGTGAGAGGGATGCTGCGCTCCCATATTCTGTGTGATCCTTGTGCCTGGATGCTCCATGTCCTTCTCTGGGGCTTATGCAGCTGACACAAAGCCACTGAGCTCAGAGTAACAGAAAAGGGCCAGTCTGTCATTTCAGGCTGCCTTCCCTAGGGGGGAAGGCAGGCCTTCACTCCCTCGACCTCATGAATGCAATACTTGGCTCTGCTATAACATGACCGGTCCTTTGCCATGGCTGCACACTGGCAACCTCATCCTGCAAGCACCAGATTCCCAGTCTTACCCCTCCTTTCCATTTCAGCTTCCCTTGGATGTTTTTAATAACTACTTCAGCCTTGGCTTTGACGCACGGGTGACACTGGAGTTTCACGAATCCCGAGGTATGTGGCAGGGCCAAGGCAGAGCCTGTGGTGATGGGATGCCACAGAGGTGGGCCAGTGAAATGCTTCTCAGCCACAGGAAAGCAGACAAGAAGGACTGGCCCAGGGACATGGCCAGAGGTGAAATCTGAGGAGTGAATGGAGGGTTTGGAGAGGGGACACGAGTTTCCAAAAGGGAAGAGAGCTGTGGCTTGTGTTCTGGCTGATGCTGGCTGGAGAGCCCAGTTCAGGGGAGAGCAGGAAAGTGAAGTATTTCCACATGCAGGCAAATGACCTGGACTTTTTTCTCCTTTCTCTAGAGGCAAATCCAGAGAAATTCAACAGCCGGTTTCGGAATAAAATGTTCTATGCTGGGGTGAGTACGTGAAGAATATCTGAGTGCTGAGGAGCTGGGCATGCATTCATAACAGCCTTAGCCTAAACACACAAGTGTGGCTCCACTCCACCCCACCCTGTCCACACCCTTAAGTCAGTCATCTGAGTTAAATGGGCTTTTACATGCACCCAAGCTGAACCATCCCACTGAAGCTGGTGAGGTGCTGCAGAAAGACTACAGCACTGGCAATTGCAGCTCCTTTTTGTTTGTGAATGCTGCTGGTGGTACAGTTTGTCTCTGGCCTGCAGTACAGTTGCTCTCTTGATCTCCTTTCACTATTGTTCTTGTTCTCAGGCTCATGGACAGTCACCCAGGCAGGACCTCCCTGGAGCTGTGGGGAGGCAGGCTGTCCCTCCTGCTGTGGAACAGGAAGCCTCTGTATACTTAGTCCCCAAATTGCTTTGATCTTTTATTTTACACCTCAGGCCAATTACAGCTCCCTGGCTCCTTGTGCCACCCTCCTGCATCTCGCTTCCAAAGCTTTGTGTCTTGGTGTCCACACACACACACATGCACGCACACATACACCCTAGTGTACCTTCCTACCCAGGTAGCTGAGTGACCAGTATTTGTGCTGTCTTCAAGGACAAGTGCTGCTCTGCACCACTTCACATCTCCCCTGTCTGTCTCCCCTTCTCTCTGTGCAGTTAAACCCAGAGGGGACAGACCCTAGGATCTGTGTAACATATGCCATACAATCTCTCCTGATATCTCTAAATGAGGTGTCGTCAGCTCTGTTTTATTGTACTCCCTTACAGCTTGAAACTGAACTCCTCTCTTGTGACTCCAGTTTCTTACTGGAGGAGGCCCACCTTGCCAGCTCTTCCCTAAAGCCAGGAATGGGCTGGCAAGGAACTACTGGGCTGTGTTATTGGAGCTGTGAGGTGCCCCAAGGAATTTTGGTAGGCCAAATGGCAAGGGGAATTGGTCAGGTTGTTTTGAGAGGGGGGGAGAAGATGGCTTCTGCCAGCGTACAGGGAGGTGATTTGCCCCTCTCGGTGCCTGAGGTCTGAAGGTCTGTATGGCTGTCTGTTTAGGTGGATGTCTGAGTGCAGATTATGTTTCTTTCTTTGGCAGACGGCTTTCTCTGACTTCCTCACGGGGAGCTCCAAAGATTTAGCGAAGCATGTCAAGTTGGTCGTGAGTGTGCAGCAGTGCTCTGGGACAGGGAGGGGTGTGCACTGTGGAGAAGGGGAGGAGTTGTCCCTCTCAGCATGCTGAATATCTCAGGGCCAGGAGAGAGGATGGGTTCCTTGGGGCATTGGCTTCCCTTGGGTTGGAAGAAAGATATCTTGAGGAGCAGAAGGGAAGGCCATTTCCTCCCAGGTGGGTAGGGTGGGCCAGCCCCCCCCCCCCCCCCCCCCCATTACAGTGGCCTGAATGCCCCTGTGTTGTCTTCAGTGTGATGGGACAGACCTGACCTCCAAGATCCAGGACCTGAAGCCCCAATGCCTGGTCTTCCTCAACATTCCCAGGTGAGTAGCCCCAAGACATGCCCTCCTGTGCCAGGCTCCTCACCCCCATCTACAACATTCCCATAGGACTGGGGGGCGGGGACTGTCTATGCATCACCCACTGTTCCCCCACAGATACTGTGCAGGCACCATGCCCTGGGGCAACCCTGGGGAGCACCACGACTTCGAGCCACAGCGCCATGATGATGGCTGCATTGAAGTCATTGGCTTCACCATGACGTCCCTGGTGAGTTGGTGCTGTTGCTGGTGGTAGCTAGCAACCAGAGGAATGACCATTCCCATTGCCCAGGAGTCTGCCAGCACCCCTGGTCCACAGCTCTTCTACTGAGGAGTTACGGTGCTGGCATATGTGACAGTATCAGCGCTCTAAGACTTTAGACAAGATGCTGTTGTGCACTGATCTCTGTGGATCCCTTTCCACTGAGAACAGTCTTGAGACTCTGAGGACTCAGCTCACTTGTGACATCTGGCTGACACTGGGTGTTCTGCCCGTCTGCTCCTCAGTCTGTGCTCTGCTCTCACTCTGGTCCCTTTTACAGGCTGCCTTGCAGGTGGGTGGCCACGGGGAGCGGCTGTGCCAGTGCCGGCAGGTGGTTCTCACCACATCCAAGGCCATCCCCATGCAGGTAGATGGGGAGCCCTGCAAGCTGGCAGCTTCCTGCATCCACATTTCCCTGCGCAACCAGGCCAACATGGTGCAGAAGACCAAGCGGCGCAACTCCATGCCTCTGCTCAATGAGTAGGTTCCTCAGACCAACCCATCATCTCCTTTCCAAAGCAGAAGGGATGGAGAGGGAAGGGGCAGGACTGATCCATCTCTCCCAGAGGCATTTTGATCCTCCCAGGGAGGGGCTGGGAAGGGATCAGGCCACAGAAATGTGGCCAAACTCTGATGCTGGAGAAGCTGCTGATGGCAGCTCCTCGTACCAGTCTGTGTTCTTGCCTTGCTCCCTTCTTTGCAGGAAGGAGGGTTACGGGGAGAAAGTAGACTGTCACTTTCTGATACCTTCCTTTTTCCTTTCCCCCTACATGCAGCCAGCAGCCAGTGCCCGAGCGGTTGCGAATCCGTGTGAGCCGAATCAGCATGCGCGACTATGAGGCACTGCACTATGATAAGGAAAAGCTCAAGGAAGCCTGTGAGTGACCAGCTGAGTAGCCAGGGTGTGGGATTCACTGTTACCAAGTCCAGCAGTGCCCTCAGCTGGGCTGTATGAGGTGCTGGGGCTCAGGCACGGGCTGCTCACTAAGTTGTGTTTGTGCCCTGTCCTACAGCCGTGCCACTGGGGATCATTGTGGTTCCAGGAGACAGTGACCTGGAGTTGTGTCGGACCCAAATTGAGAGGCTGCAGGAGGTGAGGTGCCATGTGGGAAGTGGTCACACCTGGATGCCAAGAATGAAGAGGCTCAGGGAAGGGATTTCTAGGCCCCCATGACCTGCACACACCCACACATCTTCCTGCTTCTGGTAGCACCTCACCATTTGCCTTCAACACATGGCAGAGGCAGGATCCTGAGTTGGATGGCCTGTTGATCTCCCTCCATCTGGCAACTTCTTTCTCAGCATTGTTCTTCTCACCCTGTACCCTTGGCCTGGAAAAGTTACTGGGCAGTGGAATGAGCCAGCACCCATCCCCCAAGGGCCTGTGCCATCCCACGTGTTTGGGGAAGCATTTCCTCTGTCCATTTGTTTGCTGTACCATGCATCCTTCAGCCCTCTGTGGGCTTTGTGTTTCCTGGCACTGCTTTGCCCCTTCCTGGGTGCCCAACTAGAGTTGTTCCCCCCCCTCTAACTCTCTTCGTTTGCAAGTATGAACTTTTGTGCTCCTGCCAATGTACTAGTGTAGTGCATGTCCTTGACCCAGATGTGGGCTGTGTAATGCTAGCCCCTGGTGAGCAGTACCTTCTGAGCCCACAGTGTGTCCTGCTGCACAATCCATTCTTGTTTCAGAAGATTTAAGGGACCTTGCCCAGTCCACAGCTGACTGGCTCTGGAGGCCAAGGAAATCCCATTCAGCATGCATGCAGCATCCTGCAGAGCTGAGTTATGGAGCTGCTTGCCCAGGCCAGCTCACTGGCACCTACTCCTCGTTCTGCCTGCTCTGCTTTTCTGTCTTCTGTTCTCTGTGTGCCCAGGGTGCTGCTGGGGAGACCTAGCCAGACATGAGGCTAGGAGGCTCTTGGGCTCAGAGGGTAGGGTGGTTTTTGGGTTTTTTTGTTTGTTTTTTTTGTTTTTTTTGGTATGGCATCAACCTGGTAGATGCCTCTAAAGCTGCACATTGAGGCTGGTGTGCCTTGGTTACCTTGCATTTCACTTCTTCTCTACTTGAGCAAACTGTTCTCTGGCCCCAGAGCAGGGCAGGGTTGGGACCTCGGCCTGGCAGCACGTAAAGTGAGGGAGCTGCCTGCCATATCTTCTGTAAGGGGACAGGAAACCCCTATGGGACTGAAGAGGGAAGGGGGCCACCCAGACAAACACTGTAACAGCACACCTTCCTTGCCTTTCTGCAGGATTTCCCTCCACAGCCCTCTGCTTTACAGCGCCTGCACTTTCAGGTGTGTATGGCCTCTCTCCCTCCACCAGGCCCATCTCTAATGTACACCATGCTGGTCTTGTGGGCTCGTCTTATGGCACCTCTCCAATGAGTTGGTGCGTGTCAGCTCATATCTGTCCTGTGCCACTCCCTGTCACCATATGTTGTGCCTGTGTTCAAAGTACCTCTTTCTGTCTAAGTTCCTGCAGCCCTCACTGTCTGCAGGGACCTCCCAAAGCAAGAGGGACAGCCTGGGGAGAAGCAGGGAAGCCAAGAGACGTAACTTTATCATCCTTTCTGTGCAGGAAGGGGATGGAGCCAAACCGAAGACTCTGTCATCCCAAAAGCTGTCCCCCAAGTGGTGCTTCCTGGACTGTGAGTGTCATTTCCCTCTGGAGTGCTGACTGTGTGTGAATTCGGGGGCAAGGAGACAGACTCATAGCGAAAAGCCACTGGGAACTGTTTGAGACTTGGGACTCAGGGATGTTTGGGATCTCTGCAGCCAAACTCAGCAGTTCTTTGTCCCAGGCACTAGCTGTGCTTTTGCTTAAGGGCCACGAGTGGAGCAAGGGGCCTGCCAGGCGAGGAGTATCTGCTGGTCATCTGCCTCTGGAGCTGAATGCAGCTGCAGCTTTGCAGTGTGCGTCAGGGCTCTTTGGAGTGCTCTGGTTGCTGTCCTGTGTCGTACAGGCAGGGGGCCCCCATGCTCCAGTATGCCGAGAGCAAGGCTTAATGAAAGCCTCCAGTGTGGATCCCAGCGATATGGGGGAACAGGTCCCCAGCTGGACTCTGCCTGCCTGGAGCGGGCGCTCTGCTTCTCCTCCCCTCGTGGAAGCAGCTTTCTTCTCTCCCCTTGCCTTCACTCATCAGGAGGGTGCAGAGCTCTCTTTCTGTACCTGGCAGCCAGCCAAGAGAAGTAACTGCTGATGACAGTTCATCTCCCTGACTTGCAAGAGGAGTTGTCTAACTCCAGTAACAGGGCTTATAGCTGAACAGAGCTAACCTCCTTCCATGTGTTTGAAGAGCAGCACATAAGAGCCCAGCCCCTGTGTGCAGGAGGGCTAATGGAGGGCCAGGGAAAAAGCCAAAAGCAAGACCCAGCCCTAGCCGGGGCCAAGAGGAGGTCCAAAGGAGAGGATCTAGGGTGGGAGAGGACTGTTGCATGGCAGCTTTCTCTACCAGAAGGTGCTGTCTAGATGCACAATACAGAAAGGTCTCTTGTGTACCTAATTCTGGTGTCAGCTGTGCACAGCAACAGCTGTGGGGCAGAGGCTATGGCCCAGCCAGCTGGGATTACAGGAGACCCTGCATGTGCAGCAGGGCAGCAGGGATTTTTTTTACAAACTGGACTTTCTTCTAGTCTCATTTCTCAGACCCTGCTCCTTTTTCTGTCCAAATGGCCATCACTTTGTTCCCAAAGCCTCCAGGTTGCACTGCTGCTCTTACTAAGCCTTATTTTAGGTGTCTTCTTTTTTTCCACTGACCTGAGTGGCTCCCTGGGATTCCCCCATGGCCAAGGTCAGTGCAGGCTTTTGTGCCCTCTTAATAATGCTGGAACAAGTCCCCAAACCTGCAGGAGCAGCTGAGAGAGAAGGAAGGGGGGGCACTGTGCTGAACAGGCCTGTCTTTGTAGCTGACAGCCACTGCTGTCCAGCTTAAGGCCTTTTTGGGCACAAGGCTTATGATTCAGGGATCATAGAAGGTCAGCTGGGAAAACTGCTGTGTCTCCTCACCTCAACAGAAATGCCACATTTCCCCTGAGACCCCAGGTCTCAGACATGTGCTGGTACCCTGTGGGAGGGAAGCCAAGCACAGCCATGGGCTGCAAAGTAGGCCTGGCAAGCCTTGGGCCAGGCAGAAAAGGTGCAGCTTGTTTTGGGCCTTCAACGCTGGCATGTGAAGCTGCTGGGATTGCTGCTCCCAGGTGTCACTACCAGGACTGTTTTCCCTCCTCATACCAGTCTCCCAGCAGCAGGTTCTGAGCTCAGGAAAATGTGTCAGGAAAGAAGCCAGAGTCTCATTCAAGACAGCGTGGGCTCATTAAAGTGACTGAATTACAGGCCTTCATCAGCAGATCCATGGCTGTAAATCTCCAGCCAGGACAGGATAAATGGGGCTCTTTCACTCCTCTGATCTGCTCTGGCTTGTGTCACAGCCACCCCCATCCCCATTCTGTTCATGGAGAGAATTCTCCAGACCCTCAAAGATCCCACCAGAACCTGCCTGAGATAGGCACCAGTGGCACAGGGGAAATGCCACCATGTGTGGGGGCCTGTTTATCCTGCTATTCTGCCTTTACTTGTCCTGCCCTCCCTGGGTAATGCTGGTAAGTCCCCAGACCCTCCCTGCTCCCCCAGGAGCGTTAGCTATGTGGGTCTGGCTCTAGCACAGCCACTTGCCTCGGAGGAGGTCCTCTCCTGTAATGGGGATTTCTCCTCTTAGGAAGATGGATGAGTAGAGAGATGGACCTGGACAGAGGGCTACAAACAACAGGCTGGAGACTAGTTTGAAGCTCTTCTGCCATGCTAGGAAACAGGAACTTGGATTTATGGCTGGATATTGTGTTCTCTGTTGTGACTGGCAATCATAAGCTCTAACATGGCCTCTTGGTGATCTGTGGGATGTTACTTAGTAAAGTCAGAGTAAGGAGAGGCTGAGCTCCCCATTCTCCCAGCCTCACTTAGTGCTCCTGTTTCTCTGTGCACTGTAATAATGTGCATCATGTTGAATCAGAGTAATTCCTCACCCAGTCTAAGCAAATTCTGAGATGTGCAGTGTGCAGCCCTGAGCTTGGTCTGTTCTGTGTAGTGTTGTGTTACACTTACAACACCAAAACACTTGAAAGTCCCCAGAAAGGCCATGGCATTAGCTAGTTCTATTCTTGCCTTCCCCATAGCTTATGGCTATTGCCAGGGGTCACTGAAGAGAAGGTGGGAAGTAAAGGCATATTGCACAGGGATATGGTGGTCTGTAGGCAACAGGGGCTGCCTCTCAGGTGAAGAGAATAGCAGGGTCCCGGCAGACTCCTGATGGACATCAGTGGACTGTTCCTGTTCAGGAGGTTGCTGTTTCCTTTGCTGTGCCCTTTGTGCAGGAGAAGAAATGGCTGAATAGTTCACTACCACTCAGTGTGGAAAGTGGTAGAAAGTGGCCATCTTCCTCATCCCATGCAAAAATCGCCATGTCTCTCTCTCTTACAGCAACCACAGCTGATCGTTTTTATAGGATAGACCGTGCACAGGTGAGTGCAGCCTCATCCTCCAACTGTGGTGTTCTCCCCTCCTCCCAGCTTCTTCAGCATGTCCTGACAGGACAGACTTGACAAGTTGGCTCAGCCATGGGGATGCACAGGTCTCGCATCCCACACTGCCCTGCCTCCCAAGTGCTCCCCTTGGCGCTGGGGCAGGAGGACCCTCATTGTCTTGCTGCAGTCCTGCCCTGTGGAGGTGGGGCAATCCCTGAGGTAGCTGGTGCTACCTAGCCCAGGACCTGCCCCAGCACCTCCCAGTCCCCTCTGAAAAGGGAGGGAGCACAGGGACTTGGGTTGGAAGCTGCCTGCAGAGTCCTGCCTGGGGCAGGAGGCAAGAATGCAAGAGCGATCTCCTTTCAACCTGGCCAAGTGGTGATTAGTTTCCAAGCATTGTTAGGGTGAGCTTTGGGCTGTAGCAGGAATTCGATGAGGGACCAAGATCCTGATGAGGAACAGAGGTGGGATTTGTGTCAGCCCAGAAGTGAAGACTGGGGAAGAGTGATATAGCAAAGGTATGCCTGACCATGACCTTGGAAGCTGGTGGATGGACACTGGTGATGACAAGTTTCCTGGGGGTGGATGAGGTGGGATCCAGCTCCCTTCCTTTCTCCACCTCTGGCTCCACGAGGCTCCACACCATGCTGCTTCTTCTCAGCTTCACATCAGTCTTAGTACTGTTGACAGAGGCTTCCCAGGCACAGGGTCCATGACTCTCTGAGCCACTATTGCCCTGCTGAGTTAGTGGGTGGGCTACAAGGCACAGACTGTGAGGGAATGGGAGACGGAGCTATATAGAAATAGATCTTGCTTCTGAAGAAGCTGACTTGTGCCTTTCAGGAGCACCTCAACTATGTGACAGAGATCTCTCAGGATGAGCTCTATGTGCTGGATCCAGAGCTGGTTATCACCCAGACTGTGGGCACCTCTCCTGCCATGCCTGACCTCGTTGACTCATCTTCTGCTCCCACTGGGCACCATTTTGCATTCCCTTCCTCTTCCTCCTCTCCACCCTCTTCTCCTGCCCCCAGGTGAGACTGCATGCTATGGTCTGAAGTGGGAGATAATGGAGTGCTGGGCCTCAAGAGGGATGGGAAGGGCAGGAATGAGAGCGCTGGGGTTGGCTTCACAGCCGCAGTTCCCAGGACAGATTACAGAGGGGCTCCCAGGAAGCGAGCAAGATTCCAATGGTGAGTTAGACCAGGGATCAGATGCCTTCCTGTCTGCCCTGCTCCCTGCCAGCTCTGCTGAAAGTAATGGAGTATCACCAGGTAGCTCAGACATGGGGTCAATCTCCAGGGTTTGGTCCACAGGGCAAAGGGCATGGGTCTCTGTAGGCCCAAATCATGCCAGCCTTGGGAATGGGTGAGCACTGGAGCTTGGAACAGAAGTAGAAATGGAAATGAGGATGAGAAAGAACCCAGATCAGGGGAAAAAGCAGATGACATGGACAAAGGGTGGCTAGGTCCTTTGCCTGCCTTTCTTTCAGTCTGCTGGAAGAGGGCTGCAGGTAGGTCTCTCCAGAGCCATTCCTCTACCCACTGCATGCCCTTTTGGGGGATGTGCTAGTAGGATGAGTTATGCCTTTTCTTTTTGCCTTTCAGCACTGAGGCTGGGCTCTGCCTCCCTCATAAAGGTGAGTTCTTCTGTCCTCACTGCAGGCATCTAGCAGGGCTCCCAAGCTGTTGCGCATCCTCTCACATCAAGTTATTTTGGGTCCCCACCATTTTTTTTTTGCCTGCCCTGTCTCTGAGATGTGGCTCAGGAATGGAGTGGGGTTTTTCAGGCCCTGCTGCTAGTGTGCTAGGTGGGAGTGCAGACCTTTGGAGGCCAGGACAGGGTGACCCTGGAGGCAGGCAAGGAGAGATGTGACTGTGAGTCCATTAAGGCGCTTTCCCTGCTTTGCAATGCTGCATTGGGAGGGCAGGAAATGACATGGCAGAGGGATTAATCCCCCACCTGCAGAGCCATGTGCTGTTGGCTGGGTTGTGGGGGGGAAAAGGTGTTGCTGCCAGGCGCCAGCAGGAGCTCAGGAGGTGAGAGCACAAGGTCAGGGGCCTCTCTGAGCTGAGCAAATGGAATGAGTTTCCTGGAGCTTGAGCAGAGCCCAGTGCCTGGAAGTGTGAGTGACTCACTGGTGAGAGGCCTCTTGGCCGCTGACTGACTTCCAGGGAGTCTGCTCTCCACTTTGATCACCAGTCATCCTTCCCGGGGTAGAGGCACCCCCTCTCGCATGCACACGCTTTGCCAGGGGCTGAGGCCTGGCTGCAGCCCCAGATACGTGGGTGTCTCCTTCCTTCTCCATGGCTTGTCCCTTACAGAGCCGAAGGTGGAGCAGCCACGTAAAACCAGCCTGGCTGCTGTTTGCCCTGAGACCATGGAGGCAGCACCTAGAGGAGCTCATCTTGTAACCTCAGCTGACTGCTTTAGGTCCCCCAGTGCCCAGCTCTTGGCTCCCCAGTTAGACAAACAGCATTACAGCTTGGCTTTTGTGATCCTGACCCATCTCCCTTCTTTGCAGATGACCTTCTGATAGAAGCTGCCAAGAGTGGCAACTTCAGCCAGGTAAGCACTCCCACCATGTGCTGTGATGTGCAGCCAGGGCTGGCTCTGAGCACTGGTCCAGGGCTGGCTCATATGCCCCTCGGGCCTGTGGCAAGCCCTGCCACCTGGACTCCACTGTTTTCCTCTAGCCGCTCCTGTTGAGGCCCTTCCTTCAGGCAGTGCCCTGACCGGGAGTGGTGGGTGGAAACCAAGCAGGATCCTGGCAAGAAGCCTCGTTACTTGCCAGGGGGATGTGGAGGCAAGGGGCTCGGCAGTGTGGCTGAGCTGGACATAGTTCCCCTCCTGCTGAGGACCCTGGGGATGCGAGTCCAGGGGCTCGGGGGTTAGAGGCGAGCTGGGAAAGGAAACTCATCCGGAGCTCTCTGGCAATCCTATAGTTCCAGGAGCTGCACCGGGCTGGAAGAGACCTGATGGTGCGAGATTCCTCAGGCCAGACCGTCCTCCATCATGCCGTCAAATCAGGGAGCAAGGATATTGTCAAATACATCATTGAGAATGGTGAGCTGGGGCCATCCTGCTGTCAGCAAAGTGCCTCTCTGCCAACAGAGCCCAACCCTCTGCTTGGAGGGGATGCTCTTGGGGGCAGAACCCCTTCCTTCTGGGTTTGTTACATCCTCCCTCTGTGGTGCAGGCTTTCCCTAGCATCTGTCTTCTGGAATTGGAATTCTTCGCAGCTCCCACTGAAGTGCAGGCCGCTTTGTTTTTATTTAGGTATTTCTCTTTAATGGTGTCCACAAGCAGCTCTTCTTCCCTGATCTCAATTGAGGGTCAGAAATGCAATTGCTCACCTGAATGCTTTGGTTGGGAGATGAGCTCTGCAGACAGCATGGAAATAGCAACCCCTACAGAAAGATACTTTGTGTTACTGGGGAATAGGTGGGTCCATCTCTGTCCTGTAGCCTGATCTCACTTGCCCTGCATTGTATTTCTCTCACCAGCCCCTTCAGATATCCTGGATGCCACAGAAGAAGAGAAGTAAGTTGTTGGGTGATTTGTATTACCTGTTGTCCAGACCCTCTGTGAGGTGATCAGTCTTGTTGGCCCTGCTTTTACACAATTGCCCTTGCTCTAATTACCAGCCATGATTTCCTGTCCATTCTTGGACTGAATAACCCTTGAGCAGCATCCTCCCTTTGCGGTCCAAGGCTGTCTGGGCTGGGAGCACATGTTGCTGGATAAGTTGCAGCCCACTGTGAGCTCTTTCAGCAGGCCGAGAGCAGTCCCTCGCTGCTGTCTCTGTACATGCTGCATGTCCCCACTCAGCATGTTTGGGGTGGGGATGTCTCACGTCTCCTGCTTTCTTCTCCTCAGTGGCGAAACCAGTTTACACCAGGCTGCAGCCTTACGCCAGCG
Source organism: Dromaius novaehollandiae (assembly GCF_036370855.1). NCBI lineage: Eukaryota > Metazoa > Chordata > Aves > Casuariiformes > Dromaiidae > Dromaius > Dromaius novaehollandiae. The sequence goes on from NC_088102.1 coordinate 44,637,818, forward strand.
CACCATCTGCCACTACATTGTGGAGGCCGGGGCTTCACTCATGAAGACGGACCTGCAGGTGAAGGTGGGAGGGCTGGAAATGGGGCTTTCCATGGGGACCACAGGGGTCAGTGGGAGCAGGGCCTTACCGGGTCACCAGAAGAGCAGGAAACGAGTCTTTGGCTCGAGTTTTTGCCAGCTTACAGCCTATATGTGGAAAAGGTGTGCAGGCCCAGGAGAAGAGGAGCCATTTATGATTCCTGGTGAGTTGACATGAAATACAAATGCTCACCCAGCAGAGCCTACCCGCTCATCCTGCTCCCAAGCTGCATAAGGGGTTAAATCCCTCTCCTCCTTGCTCTTTTCTGTGTGTTGTTTTATTAAATTAGAAGCGAGAGGCTGGAATGTCTCATCCCTGTCTCCCCCCTTTCCACCCTCTGAGGTCACAGCAAGGACAGTCTCTCTGACAAGTTCCCTCCCAGCTGCAGGGCTCCCCCCGCTCTCCCCCTTGTGGAGCTGGGATGGGAAGGCTAGGAGCTCTTCGCATGAGCCAGGCCAACAGAGAGCATTACCAGGCAGCCAGGGCACTTTCTGTCACATGCTGAATTAATTGAGATGTGTCTTGGTGTCAGGGGTTTGTGCCAGCCCCCACAGAGGAGTTGTAGGAAAGGGACTGAAGCTGTGTTTTGATACACAAGGTTCCCAGGGCTGGCATGCAGTGGAGGGGAGGTGGCCATGTCTAGCAGAGGATCCTAGCGATGGGCTGTAGCAGAGAAGATACAGTGACAAGCCAAGAAGGTGTAGTCTATGGGTCTGGGACACGAGAAAGGAGCCCAGTTGGGGATCCAAACTTGCTGGGGACTCAGACCTCTGGGGACTCAGACAATGAGCAGCCCCTTTGCCAGCTGCCAGGGAGATGTCATGCAGACAATCTCTGGCTCCCGATCAGTCTTCCTCCTTCCTGGCCAAGGCTAGGGCTTTGCACAGCACCCAGAGCAGGGATGGCTTGGCTGGAGACTCAGCCCGCAGCCATAGGAAGAGAAGACAATGCCCAGGTGAGGGAGGCACTGGGAAGAGCCAGGAGGAGAGGGCAGCTCTGGAAGCACAGCCCCTCTCTGCCAATAGTACAGAGGCCCTTTGTGGCAGGAGTGCAGGTCTCTGCTGAAGCATCTGCCTGAAGCAGATGAACAGCCCCAAACCTGCCAGCAGAAAAGGGAGCCTAGTTCAGGAATGACAGACTCCCCCGGGGAATGGGGCTTGCATGTGCCTGTGTAAATGCATGTCTGGGTTTGTAGTTGTCTGGGGATCTGTCTGCTCTGCTGCGCTGACCTTGCATAGGCCCCAGGTTACAAGTTGCCTGCACAGGCAAGAACCAACCTTGTTAGAAACCCCACTGCAGGAACCCTGTGTCAGACCTGTAACACAGCTGGGGCATGGGTTTGAAACAGCGTGGTCCTGTATCCCACAGCGTTGGGGGAGGCTGGTCTTATCGGGTAGTGTGCATCAGCCTGGCCAGGCAGAGGGGCGCTGGGAGCTCTAGTTTCAGGCTGCGGATCTGGGTAGGCAGGGCTTCTGTAAGCAGACAAAAAAGAAACTCAATTCCATCTCTGTTTTTCTTCCCCCCTTTGTTAAATGAATGTTTGGATTCAGTGGATACAGAGAGGAGGCCCCCTGAGGAGAGCTGGGGCAGTAAAGCACAGAACAGTCTCCGTCCCCCCTACCTGCGTGTGCAGGGGTGAGGGCAGATCTGTACAGGGGCTCTGTGGCATGGCCAGGCTGTGGTGTGTATGGAAGAGGAAGTTTCTTAGTTAATACATACTTCAGTGTGAGAATGGGGGTGATCCTAGGAGTTCCTATGTATGTGTGTGAGCATGAGAGAGAAGGGAGACCCCAAGTTCCAGCCCTGTCCCCATGGCATACCTGATTGCACAGGGGAGCCGTGTGTGTGTTTGGCATCTCTCTGCCTTTGTGGCGGCGCATGCAGGTGGGCTCAGGCTTTTGTCCACAGTTGTATCCACGTATGGTGGAGACTCCACATGTCTGACCATTGCTTGTGCTGAAGAAATATAGCTGTGGTTTGTCCTGGAGGTCCTTGCACCCCGCTGCAGCCACCCTTGCCCTGCTGTGCACCATGGGAGAAGGTGGGCAAGCTATGCTTTCCTTCTGGGGCTGGTTTTCAATGGCAGCGTCAGAATGCCAGCTTTCCTTGGCCTTTCTCAGCAGAGGATTTGGTCAGCACCACAGAGCCCGGGCCCTTAACGAGAAGGAACAAGGAGCAGGGGGAGAGAAGGGGGAGAGGAGACGTAGCTGAGAGCTGTTAACAGATTTGCTTTTTATGGAGTGCGGGAGTTCATTAGTGGACACAGGCCAGATGGCTGCAATAAGCTGGTGAAATGTGATCCTCCTCTGGGAGCGGGAGCGCTAGTGAGGCTGCGAGAGGGAAGGGGGGTTGGTATTCCCGGGCATTCCCCAGACATACTCCTCATTCCTCACCCTCTCCTGCCTGCCTCCACAGCGCCAGAGAAAAAAGCAGGTCACAGTGACCAACCTTTGTCTCCTTTTGGTGCGGCAGGCAGGCTGGGGAAGACCGGGGCTAGTCTCTGTCCTGGCCGGCATGTGGAATGGGTGTTCCTTCAGGGAACTGTTTCCAGCCTCTTAGCAGTCAGGCATGCTTTCACTAATGTCCGCCTTGGCACATCACCCACCTCAGGGCTTGGCTGTGGGTACTGCAGGCCCCCATTGGAGCCACCTTCTGGAAGGGTGAATCGGGGGAAAGGGACCCTTGGGTGCCAAGAGTGGTCCACAAGGCAGCGCTCGGTGCTCTGACGTGCTGCCTCCCCTGTGCAGGGAGACACTCCCAAGCACAGGGCTGAGAAGGCCAACGACCCCGACTTGGCTGCCTACCTCGAGAACCGACAGCACTACCAGATGATCCAGCGGGAGGACCAGGAGACAGCTGTGTAGTGCTCAGTGTGCCTTAGCCCAAGCCAGCTCGGGCAGGACAAGAAGAGGACGGCAACTGGCAGAGCTGTGAGTCTGGCCCAGCCCTCCCTAGATCTTGGCCTGGTCCCGGAAGAGATGGAGACAGCAGAGCTCTGCCCCAGGCTGCTCTGGGACTCTATTTATTAGGACAGTGGGAATTTGGGATTTGAAGCCTGGCTCTTTGTGTGTTCCTGTTTCGTTCTTCCTCCACCATGTTCCCTGCTGTGGCCTGTTGCAGCAGGCAGGGATGAAGCCGTCTGTCTCCCTTGCACATGGGAGTGATACCAGTGTCCCCATAGGCTCTTGCCTGTGATCTTTGTGGGATATTGTTGCTAGGCCCACATCTGGTTCCTCCTGTCCTTCCCAGCACAGCCACAGGAGGCACAGGCTGTGCTGGGCAGGCTGCAGGATGGTCTGCGTGGGGGCTGTGGGCCTGAGACTTGGCCCAAAGGAAGCACCACGATTCTCACTCTTCTTCCCTCGTGTTGGTCTGGGACTGCCCTGGATCTCTGTATTGCCCTACTGGGGCCCTTTTGTCACAGGAGGAAAGTCCCTGACATGTTTGAGGACATGCACCCAACCTTTCCTCAGAGCAGCTGGGGCTGAGCACTGGGGATGCCCTGTTTTCAGCCACTGCCTTTCTGGTTGCTTTTAGTGTTGTTTTGAGTGCTTTGCCAGTCCACAGTCTGGCATAGGATAGGTATGGCACAGAGAAAGGCTATTGAGCCCTCCTGACTCTCCGTCCCTCAGAGGTCTGTGTAGGGGCAGCCTGTGCACATGACTGTCTGCTGAGCCTCTCTTTGTGACTCTGCTGTACCATAGCTGTGGTGGAGAGCTGCGCTTGGCCTCGGCAGTGGTTGGTGATGGAGGTTCTTACATTTCCCTAATGCTCTAGTTAGCTGACTTGGATACAGCTGCCCTTTCAGCTTTAGCTCCCGCACAACATTAGAAGTGACACTCGACTGGAGAGGCAGCACCAGGGTCAGTGCTGCTCTCAGGGGTTCCCCCCAAACCTACCGCACCCTGTGAACTTGCGTCCTCTGAGTCTGAATTCTGCCATCCTCCTCAAAACTGGACATAGGGCTTTGCAGGAAAAGCTGTGGGAGCTCACCCAGACACAGGATTTCTGGGCGGGCAGCCAACTTGACCTCTCCAGTTTTAGCAGAAAGAAGGATTTGGATGTCTAGAAAGAAAACATCAGGGATCTCAGAGATTTCACGTGTGCAATGGGATGGCATTTCATGTACCACCTGCCACAGGGCACAAGGGCACGATGGCCCACCTCCCCTGCAGATACAATGCGTGCTGCAGTAGGACACCAGACCTGGAGCAAGCTTTTGCAGCACCAACAGTCTCTGAGATCAAGAAGTGCCAGCACATGAGGTGAGCAAACAGCCCTGGGGGTTGTGTACCTGCTTGGCGTGTTCAAGTGAGAGGCAGTTGTGAAACTGGTCTAGGTTGCTGCTTGCAGGGTACCATGAGAGGATGTCAGGGCATCGCTGTCCCATGGGGGTCTGTGTGGACCCCACCATCATCCTGAGCTCAGCCAATGTGTGAGTCTTCACAGCAAGCTGTGGCTGCTGTGTAGTGTTAGGTGACACCTTTCAAATCTTTCGTAATGCCAATACCAAAAAAGTATCACAATACCACTGAGAACCACAATACCGTTCAGGCTTTTGGTCAAGGGGCAGGGAGTTATTCTAGAGGACCAGGGGAGTTGTGGCAGGGAATAGAGGCACACTTGGGGCCAGGGCAGTGCAGAGCGGAGCACGAAGGCTGCTATCAGGGATCCAGCAGTAGTATCGGCAATTAATAATGTTAGTATCCCAATGCATTTAGAGCTGCAATACTACAGCAGCATCAGAATTAGCCAGCAGTGCTGCTCACTAGCACACTAGCAACAGAAAGACAAGGTACAATTGTCTTCTCGAAGGTGCAAAGTGCTGCCCCCCAGCCGGGACATCCAACCTGGCCTGGAAGAGTTTACAGCTCCAGCTTGCCACCCTCCATCCGCCTTTCTCCCTAGTTTTATATGTTCCCTTAGTTTTTGTACAGGTAGTTCAGACACACACTGTCCCCCTCCCTGCCTGGCCCCTTTGTGTGCACGCGTGAGCTGAGTTGCTGTGCAATTCCAAGCCTGGCTTGTTTTTAGGCAATGGCGGAGGGGGTGTTTCGTAGCTCTGCCCATGGAGGGCAGAGGTTCTGTGCAATACCTGGTTCTGTGTTCCCTAGATGCTGTCGTAGGACTGTATTTTTGTAAGGGTGCAAGCTCTACCAGGCCGACGGCCTGGCATGAGCCTGTATTCCCATTGCTTTTCAACTTTGACTGTTTGGATGTTGTTGTTTCTTGCAATTGAAATAAAAAGATGGATGTTTTCCTTCCTGTCTCCCTCCCTCCTTCCTTCCCTCTGCATCTGCAAGAATGTGGTGGATGCTGTACGAATGAAACACCTTTTTTGGTGTGAACAAGGTTTTCCCCCAAGGCTTTGGTTCCACATCTTAACCACAGGCTCAAAGTACTCTGGGAATTTCCCTGCCGGATCAGGTTGTTGGTCCACTTCCCTGCACAGCAGCCTTCTAGCACAATTGCTGGATATGGGGCCTTTCTCATGTGAGATCTCCCCCATCAGGGATGCTCTGTGTCATACATCAATATTTATTGTAACGTGAAACAGGGAGAAAATCCATCGCTGTCCAAAGTGACCTATATGAGCCTGAAAGCGTGAGTCATGAGCTGCCAGCTTGCTGTTCTTCTTGCCTTACATTCTTTTCTGGGACAGGAGACGGCAGTCCCAGAGTCAGGCCTGACCTGTCCTTTGCAGCTGCACGACTATTCATTGGCTACTACAGCAGCATCCAACCTCCAAATTTCAAAATGTTTCTACTTGTGTAATTTCCTCTAAGGCCTCTGCTGGGGATGAATTTGCTTTCCCAGCAAGAACAGAAGCCAGGGCTTTTCCTATGCATTCTCAGCTTTAAAAGGGAGCATTTGGTTCCTACTTCTAGTGCTAAGAGCTGGGGCTGCAGTGTCAAGGTTTGGGGTTATCTTCCCAACTCTGACAGGAGGACTGTGATATGATTGCAAGAGCAAGGGGATTAAGAGTTCTGCTTCCAGCTCAGCCACTAACTCATAAGGATGACTGTGGCCAGTGCTATTTCTCTTTCAGAGTTTCCTTTGGAAAACAGAGATAATAGAGCCTGCTGTGCCCCACAGTGCTGTGGTAGGGAGTTGGAGATGGATATGGTCTGTGATTCATACCATAAACTCAGATTTCTGAGGGCAGTTTGGCAGCCTGCCTGTCACTACTGCCTCCCCCTCTCTGCCTGTAGAGAAGCAGCCTCCTTCCCCCAACACATTGTCCCTTCCACCCCCAGAGCCTCCCTTTCATTGATTTCAGCCTTTAAGCTTCTGCCTAAAGCTAACAGTGGGATTCTGTAATGGATGTAATGCACACCAAATTGTCCCAGCCCTCCTGGGTCAGTGCCCAGGGACTAGATGTACACGTGATTGCAAGGAGAGGCTGATTCCAGTTCAGTGCCCAGACCCAGCGTATTGGCACTTGGCCCGTTTCTCTGCAGCAAGGACTGTCAGTAACCATGGCAATGAGAGTTTTCCAGCTGCCCTGGTGTCAAATTTATGGTGGGGGAGAAAAGAATTCCCAAATGCAATTGCTCTGATGAGGGGTGTTAGGAAATGGGCAGTCTACCTTCAGCTTCCTGCCCTGGAGAGAGTTGTGCAGTTCTGTACAAAGGTCTTTAGGTTCCCTAATCTCTCCCCTGCAGAGGGATGCAGAAAATCAGGCCAAACACTGTAAAGGTCTGTTTGACCTCCCATGCCATGGCAACACACCTCTGCTGGGTGTAGCTGGGAGTGTGCACACAGACAGCACATGTGTGGGTATGTATGCACACTCATGAGTGCCATGCAAAAGCAGCCCTAGCTAAAGAGACCTGGGGTGACAGCAGTTGACCAAGTTAATTATTACCTGTGCCTGCGACCCTCATGCCTCCTGCCCAGGTATGAACAAGGAGAACTTCCTGCCACGCACAACTGTGTGCTTGCGCTGCCCCTACTGCACCATACAGCAACAGTGCCCCAAGGACCAGGCTTTTAGTGGGGATATAAAATGTGGAGTCTCATGCCATGAATTACCTTGTTGTGACATTTTTAGAGGTAAAATGCTCTAGCTGAACAGTTGCAGGAAAATTCACCTGGGTTTGTCATGTTCCCTTGCTCTCTTCCCTTGGTATGAGGCCTCTTTCTGCAAACATAGCATTCTGCTTCTTATTTAAGTTGGAGAAGCTCAGCATCCCTCTGAAAGGGGAAGAAGGGACCAAGCACAGCCATGTCTGAAAGTGATGCACATGATGCCTTTTCTCACACAGCCACTATGTGGCTTCTGATCCCCAACCCAAGGAGACAACAGGAAAGGAAGGAGAAAGGATAGAAATGAAGGGAAGAGTGAAACTCGATGGTGAGCTTCTTAGTACTTCCGACTGCTCTGCACTGGAGACTTCAACAGGGTCTCCATGGCTCCTGCCCAGAGAAGACTGAAGAAAACCAGCAGCGCTCGTCCCACAGCCAGCTCTTTCACAGCTCTAACAGGCCCTGGTTTGCTCATCACAGCCCCATGACTCAGAATTGCGAAACTGATGCCACTGAATCCTAGCCAAAAGCAACACACCTAGTCACTTCCCCTTCCTCTTTCTGAACATGGTTTGTCCCTGCATCTTTCTCCAGCTTTGGTTTAAAGGCCCCGGTGATGGGGGACCAAGGGACAGCCACTCACTTTGCTAGGTGTCCAGCTGTCAGGACCTATTTCTGCACTCTGCACTCAAAGGTCTGTTTCTGTCTGCCCTGCTGCTGCTCATCTGGTGGTACCCCCACCCAAAGCAGCACCCATTGCTCTGTGCATGCAGAGAGAGGGAGGGAGATCACACCCTCCTGATGGTTGCCAGCCATCACCTAAACCTCTACAGATGTTCAGGAAACTGCCAGCAGAGTGTGAGTTAAAAGCGGGAAGTTTTTGGAAAGCAATTCTTGGTTTTGAAGCAGCTCGTAAAAAACAGCCCCCAAACCCCACCTGTGGCTGCCCAGCTCTCTCAGCAGCATTATTCCAGGGAAAGGGGTGGAAAAATGGCTTGGTTCCTCCCCACAGCCCCATACTTTCAGCATGATGCTAGCCCTTTTGGCTGGTAACTCAAGAGAAGAGCTGGCTTGGCCCCTGCATCCCCTTGCCTCCTGAGAAAATATGGTAGCACATGTGGGAAGCAGTCACGTCTACAAAGTCCTTTCATCCCCAGCTAGCAATTTGATAATGTATTGGTGCTTCATCCAAGGAGAAAGGCTGCAGCAGGGTTGAGCCACAGACTGTCACAAGCAGGTTATGGGGGACAGGACTGGGGAGAGCCCTGAGTCAGCATGAAATGCAATAAAAAATAATGTCCTTCTTCAGGAACCTCCCTAAGGGACATGTTCTGCCCATAGGGGTGCAGAATGAGTTGGGAAAGATCAAAAGGGCAGAGACCATGAAAGGTGAGTCCATCAATGCCAGAGGCCACCAGGAGTAGGGAAGAAGACATAAATGGAGCTGATGGAGATGGACACAGGGCAGTTCCCTTTGCTCCATCTTTCCCCAGATGCACCAGAGGTCATCTTCAAATGGGAATCAGAGTCCTGGGTCCCGGGGCGGGAGGGGTATTGCTCCCGCATGGTCTGGGGCTGAGTGGCACCGGCTCACCCCCTTCCCCCCCTTTCAGCCACTCAGTGTACAATGCGCACATGGTGAGCTGAGCCCTGATGGCTCTACTGGTGCGCCACACAGACACATGCTGTTGAAGAATAACACAGAGCCAGGGCCCTGTGAGCCCCTGAGGAAGGTGAGATGCACTTGCCAGGGCAGGGGAGCACATGCCATGCTTGGGCTCGACCCATTAGGGCCAAAGCTCCCCGTGCCAGGGAACAAAACCAGCTGTTGCTGGGGGAGAAGCAGCCTGTTGCAGCCACCTCCAGCCCGGAGCTTCCCCATCTCAGTGGCTGCAAACGCAGCCAGCCGCGTCCCCCCGCAGCCTCCCCGGGCTCCTCCTCGCAGAACCCCTTCCCCAGTGTCAGGGGGCTGCAGCGCCGAGCCCGGGGCCCCGCCGGGCGGGAGGGCGCAGCCCGCACCCCCGGGGCAGCGGGGCCGGCCCAGAGCCCCCCGTCGGGGCCGGCCTGCCTTTGTGCCTGGCCGGGCTCCCGGGGGCAGAGGAGGAGCTTGGGAAAGTTTGGGGCTAAAACCACCTTTTGCTGCCAGCGGAGCCCGACGTCAGGGGCCGCTGTGCGCTGCGAGGTGGGCTCCGCACGCGGCCGCCACACAAAGGCAAGCAGCACCGCTCCGCGCCCCACCGCGCCGCGCACCCCACTGCGCCCCACCACGCCGCCCCCCGCAGGTGAGTGGGGCTCCCCGCGGGGGGCGGCGGCTGGGCACAGCCCCGGGTACCGCGGCCGCCCGGGCAGGGTGCCCCGGCAGCCCCCGCTGACGGCGGGGCCGCGCGCCGTCCGCGTCCCGGCGCCTCCCGCCCGACGCCACGGGGATGGGCGCCTCCGGCAGGGCTCCCCTCGCCGCCCCGGGGCCACGGCAAAGCCTGGCTGACCCCGCAGCTCCCCGGGAGCGGCCACCCCGAGGGGGGGGAGGTCTCCGCTGCCGCCCCCAGCCCCACCCTGCGGCTGGCCGGGGCCCTGGCCCCGGAGGCCTGGGGGGAGCGGGCAGCGCCAAGGCAGGCAGCGCCGAGCACCCCTGGCTCTGAAGGGCTGTGGCTGGCGTGAGCGGGGTTGGAGGGGCCCCTCACCCGGGCAGGCGGGTGTCCGGAGCAGGCTGCACCCCCGGGCACGCTGAGGTCCCGATCTGGCCAGGCAGAAGGCTCACCCGGGGGGGCAGACACAAACCGTGCCCCCGGCTGGGTAACTGGGGCAGCGGTCCCGGCAGGCAGCCACGGCCGAGGCTGGGCTCACCTGCAAGGCAGGGAGCTGGGGAGGTGCCTGGGGGGGATCGGAGGTGCGAGAGGAAGGAGTTTTGGGGGCAACCAAAGCTCCTGGAGAGGCAGCAGGCAAGGGGTGAGGTATGGGACCCTGAGCCTAGCTCTGCTCCCTTGGGGAAGGTCATGGGAGCCTGCACGAGTCAGTGGCTCTCTCAGGATGACCTCTCAGGTGGTGGGAGCTGCTGCCAAACTTCTCTCTGGCCAGACCTGGGGACCACTGGAGAAACCGCTCAGGGCATCTGGAGCTCCCCCCGAGCAGGAGCTTGGCCAGGACCGAGCACCTCAGAGGGAAAGAGGAAGATCAGGGAAACTGCCCTGATGGTGGAGAAGCAATGTGGGGAAGGGGCTGTTGCTGAGAGCATAGCAAAGAGGGACAGAAGCTGCCCTGGGGAAGGAGCAGAGGGTAGAAGTGTGGAAGGGCACTGCCTGCCTCCTTTCTGCCCCACTTAATGCATAGGCAGCTGGCAGGTTTCTAGGGGAGGGGAGCAAAAAGCAAAGCAACATCTTTCCCACTGTAGCACCCTTTCCTCGCCCTGAGGTGAAGGTTAGGGAGCCTGCTGGAAAGGCTCACAACCCCCAGAGCCCTGCTCCCCTCCTGTCTCTCCAGCAGTGCCCTGCTAATGCCTTGGTTCATTTGGAAAAGCTCCTTCTTCCCCCAGCTCCCGTCTGCAGGGACATTCCTGCTGGGAGGGCACTGGTGTTCCCAGGCACTGGGGACCCTGGGCACCGGGGTCCTTGGGTGCTGGGCTCCCTGTCCTGAGGCTGTGGGAGCAGCCCAGTCTGCTGGCTCTGCTGTGGAGGGAGGGCAGACATTCCTGCGCCCACCTCCACCTCTGCAGGAGCAGGCTGCAACTTGAGCTGAGCCGAGAGGTCCCCCTACTGAAAGAGGGTCTGCGAGGGGGCTGACAGCCCACCAGCGTGCCTGAAAGGAACAGGGTGGCAGCGAGGGTGCAGGAGCTGGCCGGCACAGGGGCTGGGGAGCACGGCATGGCCTGTGCTAGGAGAAGCGCTTGCTGATGGCACTACCTTGGCCCTGAGCGGTGTCCAGACAGGGGTCCGGGCTCCCCTGTTGTCGTGGCTGGTGAAGGGAGTCCTGTTTCAGTGTCAGCTGACATGATTTTCTGGGGATCTGATCATAGTCCAGTCAAATCCGTGGCACATAAGGAGGGGAGAAGGGAGAGAAAGGGGAAACGGGGACTGCAAAGGTGTGGGTAGGCTCCAGGCTACTGCTCCATGTGTGCAGCCCCTCCAGGGAGAGACCAAACTGGTGTGAGAGCTGGTCAGCATAGGAGCATGAGAGGAGCCAGTCTGTGAGCAAGTGCCAGGGCCCAGCAAAGACGCAGGAGGAGCTGGCTGTATGAACAGCAGGGAAGTTATTTGCAGCCTGACCTGGAACAGCTCTTATTTGGCCGGGGAGCAGAGAAAGGTTCAAACTGTTTGAAAAAACAGTTCGAAAACTTTTCTGCCTTGTCCTCTCTCCCCTGTGAATGCTCTAGGATGAGCCACAGCCGAGGGTCCCTGCAGACTTCACGTGGGGCACAGGAGCGGGGGACATGGTGTGCTGGACAGATTTTAGGGGCTGACCCAGGGGTCTCTGTGCCAGCAGGGCTCTCCCTGGGAGCATCCCCTCCCTCCGTCCCTGTCCACTGGTCGGCAAGGCTTCATGTTACCAGCTGCTCCATGGGGAGCTCCAGCACCGTGGGCTGCTGGTTCCTGCTTCAGCCAGATGGGTTTGCTCTGTGCTCAGGGCTGGGGGTCAGTGCTCAGAGGCAAGTGGAGGGGGAGGAGTACAGCCAGCTTTCAGCACGGGGAGGTTATCTGCCCTGGGCACTCAGAGGACATGTCTACTCGGTAGAGTCTGAGGAGTACCTCAGGCAGAGCCCCATGTCAGTGCTGAAACCGAACGGAAAGGGGAACCGGAGTAGGAGTCAGGTGCAGAAGCAGAGGGAGAAGTTCCATGGCAAGGGATGGAAGAAGTTTATGGAGCACCAAAAAGCAGGGGGACCCAATGAATTGTGTGGGTGCTGGAGGTGCTGCCCATCCCTTCGCAGCAGGAGATACTGTAGAAAGCGGGGCAGGAATGTCAGTTGTAGAGACGGCTCAGTCCCAGCCTCTCTCCACAGTTGGGCTGTCCTGGCCAGCTCGTCCCCTTTGAAGGCAGCTCTGTGGGAAGAGGACTGAGCTGTGCTCTGGCCGATGCTGTGCTCCATGGGATAACTCCCAGCTGAGGGGGGCGAGGGGGAAGGCAGCTCTCATCGCCTCAGCTTTGCCTTCAGCCAGCCGGGCTGTGTAATTCCCTGTGACAGTTCAATTCAGACTGAAGCCAGCAGCTTCGCAGCAGCAGATACATGAAAGGTGAGTGCACTGGAGCCTGAATAATGCAGGGAGCTGCTCTCTTCAACATGCTGCCGAGGGGAGCTTGGGGGGCAGGGAGTGAATGCTGACCCCAGGCTCTTCCTCTGCACACTGGTTCCCCATGGGGCACACACTGTGTCCTGACCTCTCCACTCCCAGTCCCAGCCAAGCTCACAGCAGGTCTGGGGCAGGTGCAATGTAGTTGCTTGCTGCCTGCTCACAAGCAGATGATGAGTCTTAGCCTAAATAGCAGGGCCTTGGTGGTATGGGGAAGAGGTTACCAAACTTGAGACACTGGGTCTGAGCATCCACACTCCTGCTGGGACCAGGCACACCTCTGAGCACCTGGTTGGCATGCCAGATGTGGCACAACCTGGGCACTTTGGGTAATGGGACCATTCAGGATGTGATTTCTATGACAACTTGGCATAACCTTCCCAGCCTCACCTCTGATCAGGGACGACCACAAAACAGAGAGGAGCAGTGGCTGGTGCAGCGCCTGGGGCGTTGCTCTTGCAGCCCAGCAGCAACCTGGGGCTCCATGGCTGAGCTTGCTAGCTCATGAGTGAATGAGGAGTCGTACCTTTTCTAGAGAGGCCTTATTGCTGAGGGAAGGTGGCATTGCCACTGGCTGTAGTAGCTCAGCATAGCCAAAAGAGGTGTGGGGAGGTTGAGGCTATTAACACTTCCTGGGGCTGATTTTAGCAAGAGGATCGAGGGCAATTGCTGGGAGCACCAGGTCCTGTGGTCCCTGAAAAGCTAAGGCGGGTTAACAGGACAGGTCATCTCATAGACAGGGGAGACCCACCTGTCAATCTCCACCTGAGGTCCCTGTAAGAATAACACCAAAAGGGGAGAGCGTGGAGTGAGTTCCCTCTTGCCTCTGTTGTAAAGTTAGGTGGTAGGATTGTGCCCACGCTTCTCTCCTCCATAAAAAGCAGAATCAAGGGCTCACGCTTGCAGTGCTGCCTGCTGTTACGCAGCTATGGAGAAGGGGCAAAGTGTCAGTGTTGGCAGCAGTGTCCTGCAGAGGAGATCATGAGTCGCTGGATGATTTCCGAAGTGGCCAGTAAAGAGGCAAATTTCTGCGAGGCTCAGTTTTATGATAGAGGTGGCTGGGCTGGGGAATCCTGGGCTAGGGAAAGCCTGGAGTTGGTGCCTAGCACAAAGCCAGTCCTGAACAGTGCTTCTTTGGGATCAGTGAAAGTTTAGTGGGTGCAGATAGGGCCCAGGCCCCTGGCAAGTTTGAATTTTCTGAAGCAAGTTGCCCTTGGGAGAGAGAGAGACAGAGACAGAGAGACAGAGACAGAGAGTGAGTGCGTGAGTGGCTGAACAGTCTTGTGGCTGCTGCATTCCTGTTCGGAGCCAGAGTTTGGTCACTTCTTTCATGCGGGAGCTGCTCCTGGGACTGAGGGAGCTGGATGGGAGCTGTCACCTGGCCCAAGCCCACCGTGGCGGGGTGGGCAGGGGCCCTGCAGGCCTTCGCTCCCTCTGGTCTCATGGGGCTCGCCTCCCCCCCTCCTCCCCCCAGCACAGAGACACCTCTCTTCCACCCACCTGAGGACATCAGCATGTGCATGCACCTTCATCCCCTGTGCTCGCCTGAATGCATGTGCACATACACCCTGTGTGTGTGCTCCTGGGTAAATGCACACACGTATACACGCACACCCTGCATGTGCTCCTGGGCACATGTGCGCACACACACACACACACTCCCTCTCTGTGTGCACTGCTGGGTGTGCACACGTGTGTGCACACATACAGCCAGTGTGCACTCCTCGGTGCATGCACACACAGGCACATGCAAACTCTGTGTGCACGTGATGTGCTGATGCCAGTGGATCCAGCAGTGGGTGCAGCTCTCCCTCTAAATCTCCCATTGAGCTCTCACACTATGTGGATTTCTTTGTGTTAAATCTGCTGGTTTAGCTCTCAAACCCCTCATGGCAGTGCGTTTGTTTTTGCTGTTTTTTTTTTTTTTCTTTCCACCCTGGATTCCTTTGGAGCAGAAGAAAGGTACTATAGCATCTGCAGTCCCCTGGCCTCAGGGCTGTTTGGTGTGGGCATGGCAGCCTGCTGGGCGCTGGACAAAAGAGGCACTGAGGAATATGGGGATGGAAGGGGTTGGGGGACTGTGACCGGTGGAGCAGGGTCTCTCCTCTGCCAGCAGGCAGATGGGGGCTCCTCAGCTGTGCAGGAGTGGGAGCAGCACAGCCCTGGGGCAGACTGGCCTTCCCCAGGCCTCATGGCTGCTGTAGGGATGGCTGTGCAGGCTGCAGTGCCGATGGTCCCCCAGTCACTCCGTGACCCCAGGCCTGAGCTCCCCTGCAAGGGGGCTCACTCGCATGGGGAAACTTATTGCAGAGGGGTGGGAACAATGAGTCCAGACAGGCACTGGCCCATGGAGGAATCAGAGTGTTGCGCCGTGCACTGAGGGTGCTGGTGGCTGGCACTGCCCCATGCACAGCTGGGTCCCAGGCTGGAGCTGGGCCTTCCATCCCCCTCCTCCAGCTTGGACACAAGAGCTTTCCCCAGGTGCTGGGTGCACCCAGCCCCATGGGGTTCCCCAGCAGCCCTGTGGGGTGCAGTGGTCCCTCAGAACCACACAGGGCCCTTGCTCCTGCCTCTCTCCCCGGGGACCTCTCCTCCCCCGAGGCTTGGCAGAGCTGCCCTGCCTTTCCTCCTGAGGCCTCCACACTGGGCTGCCATTGCTGGATGAAGAGCATTTTGGCCACACAGTACTCTTGGAAGGGCGATGCAGGACTGCAGGGCCAGGGAGGAGCCTCCAGCCCAGCGGCGCCCTGAGCTGTGCAATGGACCTTCGTGGTGCAATTAATGCTCTTCCTCTGGATGCAGTCTGCCAGGTGGCAATATGGAGGAGACCTGATTCACCCCTTCCCACTGCCAAGCAGGAAGGGTCCCCCCCCTCTTCCCTCTCACCACTACCAGTGCCAGTGTAATGTCAGGGGGGATGTAATGGGGGTGGGGGGTTAGGGCAGTGTTAGTTGTGCCTCCCATTGGCCCCACTGGTCTGCTGCAGCTGTGACCTTGAAATGCCCCCACAGCATTTAGATGGAGCCATACGCTGCCCCCAGCCCCTAGAGGCTCCCAGAAGGGGCTGCTTGGGCCTGGGATCCTGCTATCCATCTATGCTGTGGTCTTGGGCAGCCAGGAGGCATGCGAGCTGGGCACAGAGGTGTGCATACACACACACATGTGCATGCATGTGGTGGTGGCCATCCCACACAGTCGCCAGCACACTTCCCCACAAAGAAGCAGCCAGACATCCCTGGGCCCCACTCTGCAGCCCAGCTCTGGCTGCCCACAGCCCACCATGCCCCTCCTCACTGCCTGGCTGGCTGTATCACATCCTCGCCCCCTCACAGTGTCCCTTCCTCCTGAGGCATGATGCAGGTCCGGGGCCTCCTCCTCCTCCTGGCGTTGATCCTCCTGACTGCAACTGCTGAGGCTGGCAAAAACAAGAAAGGTAAGTGGGACCCCCAGGCACAGGGGCGGTGGGCCTGGCAGGGTGGGAGGGAGCCCCTGGATGTGCTCCGCTGGCCAGCAGTGAGCAGCAGCTCCCTCTTCCCTTGCAGACAAGGTGAAGAAGAGCAGCTCTGAGTGCGAGGACTGGCGCTGGGGGCCCTGCATCCCCAACAGCAAAGACTGCGGCCTGGGCTACCGTGAAGGCACTTGCAAAGATGAGACTAAGAAACTCAAGTGCAAGATTCCCTGCAACTGGAAGAAGAAGTTTGGAGGTGTGTGTGTGCCCATTGCAGTGGGACTAGTCGGGGACACCCCCAGCCTGAGGCCAGACCTCCGGCCTCCCTCTGAGAGGCTGGTGTCCTCTCTGGGTCCTGTTCAGATCTCATGTGTTTAACCTCTCTTCCAGCTGACTGCAAATACAAATTTGAGAGCTGGGGTGGGTGTAGTGTTCAGACGGGTGTGAAAACCCGCTCAGGCATCCTGAAGAAAGCCCTGTACAATGCCCAGTGTGAGGAGATTGTCTATGTGACCAAGCCCTGCTCTTCCAAGATCAAGTCGAAGTCCAAAGGTCAGTCTCCATTGCTCCAGGCCCCAGAGGGTCCAGCAGCCCCGGGCAAGGGCCCCGGGCATTGGCACCCAGGGGTAGGTTAGCCCATCGGGGCTAGGTTTTGCTGACAGTGCAGAGGGCTGCATAGGGTGCTCTTCCCTTCGTGTCACCGCATGCGGCAGGCCCAGCAGTCTCAACTGTGGGTTCAGTGGGACACAGGTGTCGCTGGGAAAAGCCCTGGTCCCCCCCAACTCACTTTCAGCTTCCGTGGGCTGGGGATTTCCCCATCTTCCTCCATGTGGCTGGGGCAATACATAGCTTCGTGTGGTGGGGAGGGGCTGCCAGGATATGACCTGTCAGCATGTGGGTCCTGCCCATTCTCCCTGGCGAGCCTAGTATGCCGGTTACACCTGTGTGGGTTCCTTGCTGGTGTGCTGTGCTGGCTACCATGTTTCTGCCAAGGCTGAGTGTAGGGGAGCAGGTCATGCTGCTGGTGCATGCGCTAACTCTTGTCTCCTTTCGTTACTGGAAGCAGCAAAGAAGGGCAAGGGGAAGGATTAGAGTGGGAAGACAACATCCTCGCCTCCACCTCCTTGACACGGTGCCTGAACGGTTGGAAGCACGCCACTCGCGCTGCAGCCAGGTCCCCCTGCTCGACAACGCCCTGCCAAATGCCAGTCTTCCTCCTCCTCTTCCTCTTCCTTCTCCACCACCTCCTCTTTAACCAAGATGCCTTGTTCTATTCACTAGCTTTGTAGAGAGCAAACCCACACCCTTTCTGCAGAAGGTGCTGTCTCCCTTTCTGCTGCCCCACTGGCACTGTCTGTGCATCCCCCTCTCCTCTTCTCTGGGTTTATTTCAAGGCTTACTGGGATGCTCGTGGAGAGCTGGAATGGGACCACATACATTTTTCCACTCTTGGCCACAAATGAGTTGCCTTTGGCAAGCCTGGGAGCCTCCTGGCTCCTCTGCTTGATAGTGGTGCTGGCAGGAAAGACTGAGTGTTGAATGCTCAAGTAACCTTGTCTGGGGAGGGAGGGACAGGGGAGCAAAGGGAGAGAAAACCAATCTCCCACCTGGGTATTCACCATCAGGCCTGTGTGTAGTGGAGACAGGGGCCTCCCACCTCCCCCCCCTCCTCCCCCCCACATTTCCTTGGCTTGGTTCGAGGCAGGCTGCCCCCTTGCCCTCGGCTTCCCACAGACCCTCACATGTCCCCCTCATTCACATGAGGATGGGGCTTCGTTCCATCTCCCTTCAGCAGATGCAAGAGCTTCCTGCAGCAGCCAGGGGAAAGAAAAACATCTTCCTGCGTGACCAGTGTGTCCCTTTCCCTCCTCTCCTCTGTCACTTTTAACCTGTGTGTGTCTGTGCCGGGGCTGCAGCCTCTCTGCCTTTGATGCTCTAATAGTGGTGCTGGGTGGGAGCTCTCTCTGTTTTTGAAAATGGGGTTTGTTTTCTTTTCCAATAAAAGTCTTTTAAAACCAATCAGAACCCGACTATAATCCTCATATTGTACTGCTGTGTTGGAAACCCCAGACACCACAGTGCCAGGCAGGGCCCTTGCCCCAGACATGAGGAAAAATACTGGATTGGTTCAGGGCAGGCCTTCCCTTTTCGTTTTTACCAAGGGTCCGTGTGGGAAGAAAAAGAGAAACATGGCTGAAAGTCCTCAGTCCACTGTAGAGCAGGCCTGCAGTCATAGCAGCTGCCCTCCTCCTCTCAGGGCAATGCTGCCAATACCCATGCGGGGGGAGCAGGGCCGGCATGGGGCTAGGGGCATGGTGCTGGAAGCCACGACCCTTCAAGGCTTCGCCAGCCTCAACAAGAGCAGGGAAAAGCAAAGAGCCACAGGGATATCGCTGTGTGGTGGGATGCAGCGGTCTGGCTGCCACACATGTTCCTGGGGAAGCAGCATGGCCCCAACACTTACAGCCTCTTCCCGGCAGCCCTTGGAGCTGCTCCCCCTGTGCTCGCTGAGGGAGGGAAGGGGGCTGCGACCCACTCCCCTGGGCCCACGCATGCTCTATAGGAAAACAGTCATTGACAAATCAAGGTGAGACGGGGTGGGGGTGGCACGTGGCACCAAGGCAGAGCTGAGAGTGGCCCCAGAGGTGTCCCGCTGGACCATACGCTTCTGTGCTCTCCTTTCCCCTCAGCAGCAGCCTGGCAAGGACCTCACAGCCGTTCCCGGGGTGTGTGGGGGGGGGATGGTGCCGCTGGCCAGGGCTTGCTGGCTGCAGGACTTGCAGTGGCTGCAGGCAGGGCAGCACCCGCGGTCCATCTCCCCCAACCCCAGCCACTCTCCTTCAAGGAAGGAAATTTCCCCTGGAGCTCTGGAAATTTCCCCGAGCTCCTCAGCTGCAACACGTGTGGTGAGCAGGTCAGGCCTCAGGCTGCACAACCCCACAGACACTGGGGCAGACATTATGGGCTGGTGTGGAGTCTGAATGAACCGGGTGCCTGACCCCCCCACCACAGGAGCAGGTCCTGGGCTCTCCCACAGCCCCCAGGCAGGCTGGCATCACCAGCACAGTGTGGGATCCCATCAGCAGGGCGATACCCTGCTCCCCAGCTGGAGGGTGGGAAGAGCTGCTGTCATAACTGCCAACACGGGGCTGTCTGGCCGGCACAGGCAGTGTTTGCTGCAGCCAGGGAGCATGCAACCCAAAGGGCCCTGGTGCTACAAGGTGCCCCATGCGCTGCACTGGCAGGTACCAGAGTGGCAAGCACCACCGCGGCACTGGGGCGCTGCGGCACAGCCAGGAGCCGGGCGAGCAGGGACTGGGTGACAACACATTCACTCCTCACACGACGACCTTTGGTTTCTGGTCCGAGGTCTTTATTTGTCTCAGTGGGTTCTGCTGCGGTTGTAATAATTAAAAAAAAAAATCTGCCAAGCATTTTGGGTAATGCTATGTAAATTATTCTAAAGGCAGTGGCAGTGACTGGGAGTCCCCACACAGGCTGGGGCAGCCTTTTCTCTAACTTGCACAGCATCGCTGTGGGGTGGGGACAGGAAGGATGTACAGACACAGAGTAAGGCCTGTGTGCGCACTCAGAGAGACTGCCCACATGCGCCAACGTGGCCCCGGCCAGGCCCTCACTTATGCAGCTGCACCTGGCTGGACCAACAAAATGCTTGCAAAAAAAGAAAAAAAAAAAAATCTGACTTTGGGAGAAGCTGAGCAACAGTGTTACTTGATTTGGTCTGTATATATAAATACACTGGGACAGGGGCTGGATATGTACACTGAACCTTGCATGCTGAGGACTCTGTGACAACACTGACAACTGGGTTACATCCATTTACAAAGATCGGTGACCAGCTCCTTCAGACACCTTTGGGGTGTCCTGCTGCACTCGGGGCAGGAAAGGAGGTTCGGGGGCACTACCTTCCTCCTACCCACCTTCCAATGAGCCACGTATCATCCAGACAGTACCCAGCAAATGATGCATGAAGCATCCCTTCCACACCTGCCATGGGCAGCAGGGAGGGCATGCTCATGGCCCAGATGACACATGAGGCATCTCTGCCATGTTACAAGGCCACTACCCCCTCCAAGACCCTCTGCCTCTGCATTTCTCCTCTGCCTGATGCCTTTGTGCAGCCCTGTCCTCTGAGCAGGACAGCAGCTCCCTGTTTCCCTTCCCAAAGGCAGCTATTTTTATCATTGCTGCCTGGTTCTCAGAGGTCACATTCCCTCGGGGCTGTGGAGAGAAATCCTGCATTGTATCACTGCTTTTCTTTGCAGTTTTAGTTTCTTTTGTTGTAGGAGGTGACTTGGTTTTACACTCTTCACCCAGAAGAGAGATGCTTATTTTGTCCATCCAACCATCCAGCCAACTGCCAGCTCGGGGCAGAAAGGGCACTAGGGGTATAGTGGAGTCAAAGCCCAGGGAAAAAATTCCCCACAGATCTCTAGATCAGCATATCTCTAACGGGAAAGGGAAGGGATCTTGCCACATCCAGGAGGGCACAATCTTGACTGCCTTGTGAGAGAGGCTGGATGGACCAAAAGGACTTTCCGTGAGCACATCCATGCCAGAGTGCTCCAAAGTGGCTGACAAATGTTTGGCCCCCATCTCTTTTCATCTTGGGGAATAAATGGTTTAAGAGCCTGTTGAAAGCACTCAGTGTTAGGCCCTCCAAGGGCAGACAAACTTTGAAGCCCTGGAGAAGGTCAGCCAGGGAGAGAAGAGGCGACAAACATTGATGCCATTTGGCCAGTGTCTCAAGAGCAGGGAGCTGAGGCTGATTCCTGGTAATCTCCTATCCTTGCATCATCTTGCCTATGGTCTTCCCTCTGGCTCCCCAAGTGAGTCCCCAGGCCAAGGGTGACTAGAAGGAGCTGCAGCTCAGAGATGCCTTGGACATTTGTCAGTGCTGGGTGAAGGGCATCATCTGCATTCACTGCACAGTCTGCACTTTTGTGAGTGGGGAGCAGAGGACCCCCGCAGCAAAGGAGGCAAAGGGAAAGCTTTCCATAACTTTGCTAAAGTGGTCCCTGAGTGCCAGTTTATCTGGCTGTGCCAATGTTCCTGTACTGGCACATGAGAAGGTGCTTAAAGGTTTTCTTGAAAGTGGCATTGCAGAGGGCATAGCAGGCTGGGTTGATGGTGCTGTTGACATAGCAGAGCCAATAGCCGATGGACCATACTGTATCAGGTACACAGGTCTCACAGAATGTGTTAATAAGGACCATCACATTATATGGAGTCCATGTGAGTATGAAGGCTAACAGGATAGCAAATATGGTCCGAGTGACTTTCTTCTCCCTGGCTGCCATCTGGCGCTTCTTCCGTACTTGGCTCCTGGCAATGCTGGCAAACTTTCTGGCAACATTGGCAGGGCGGCTGTTGGCCAGCGAGTTGTGTTCAGAGGCTCCAGCCTTAGCTGGGATGATCTCAATGGCAGTGACACATTCGGTCCCAGTTTGCTTGGTGACAATCTTAATCTTGGACCACTTGGAAGATGGGTTCACCCGGGGGTGGGATGGGCTCTGCCCTTGCCCCACTGGCAAGATTTCTGCTGTTGGCTTGTCTTTCGTGGTCTGGGTCATGCTGACTGTACTGGACTCATTGGAGGTCTCCTTCTCCTCCTGATGGCCAGTAGCCTCTGTCTGGGCTGAGGTCTGGTCATCCATTTTCCCATTCCTCACCTCTTCCTTCACTTCCACGGCCCTCTTGGGAGAGTTGTTGTTCTGTTTGAGCAAGGGGCCTTTGAAGAAGGTGATAGACTTGCCTTTCCTCTCTTTCCTGCTTTCAGGCTTGTGCCTCCTCACTCTGCTCCTGCTGGCCAGCGAGATGTGGATGTACAGCACTGTCATGATGACCACAGGCAGGTAGAAAGCAGCAATGGCTGTGCCAAAGGTCACTGCAGGGTTGGAGAGGAACTGGATGTAGCATTCCCCCTCAGGGACTGTCCTCTTGCCCACAATGAACTGCCAGAACAAGATGGCAGGGGCCCAGAGAATGAATGACAATATCCATGCAGCTGCAATCATTAACCCTGCCATCTTGGTGGTCCTCCTGGCTGGGTATGTCAGGGGCTTGGTGACACAGAAGTACCGGTCAAAGCTGATGATGAGCAAATTCATGACAGAGGCATTGCTCACCACATAGTCCAGGGCCAGCCACAGGTCACACACCACGGCACCCAGTGGCCAGTAGCCTTTGATGATATAGACTGTGTAGAGATTCATGGAGAAGACCCCAATGATGAGGTCCGCGCAGGCCAGGCTGAAGAGGAAGTAGTTGTTGACGGTCTGGAGTTGGCGGTTCACCTTGATGGACAGCATCACCAGGATGTTCCCCACCACAGTGACGAGGCTGAGCGAGCCAGTGACGGTGGCAATGAAAACCAGCTCCACAGTCTTGTAGTTGGTGGGAGGCTGGATGGTCACCTCGGAGTGGTTGCTGGCAGTGAAGTTGTCATAGGTCAGGTTGGCCATCTTTGCCTGCCAGGGCTGAGCAGAGAGGTTGTGCATGGGATCTGCAAGGGGAGAAGAAACAGAAGGAAAGAATATTTTATCTGCTCGCCCATATGTCTATCCAACCACAGCACCATAGCTGTGACCTTCTTTAATTAATTTTAGTTTAGTCAACGTACCAGTGTTAACTATATAAGGTCCAACTCTTTTCATATTTTCTCTCCCTCTCTTCTCCCACCTTTCTCTTGCTGGGCTGTTATGTTTTTTCACCCAGAAAGCCTAGGTGTTTCCAGAGCTCCATGTGAGGAGCCTGAAACAATGAAGCAGGGAGGTTGGAAGTCAAGAGAGTATAAACTGAAATGATATTTTGGCTTTCTTCTTGTAACACTGATACTAATGAGCTGTGGAAGTTGCACATCCTTATCAGCAGGCTGAGCCATGCAACATCTTACATCCCTGTGAACCCCTTGCTCCAGGCTTTGCAGGGAGGGTGAGAGAATACTCTCTTTTGACCGGGGTGCCCCTCATCCAGCCCCTTACCAGCTGATCCATCTCCCAGTTCCAGCATGGGAGAGAGCTCTAGCTCCTGCTGCAGAGACAGAGACCTGAGTGGGAACAGAGCCCCAAGATAAAGTCCTGCAAACAAGGAGCAGGCATCAGCCAAGCCATCTGGGGGGGCTGCTCAGCCCAAGTGCTTGCAACGTTTTCCACTTCATCATTTTCCCAGGCCAGTGTTGTTTTTAACTCAAAAAATGCTCAAAAATCTCCCAGCGTTATTGGGGTCCCGTCTGCCCTTTCAGCCCCCTCTCCAGCAGCTATTTTAAGCTACACTTTGTATCCCTAGAGTGGCATAGCCTTGGGAGCACCCCTTGGCCTTGTTTAGCAAAGGAAGAGACACACAGGGCTGCAGGCAGAGGATCCGAGGGAAGGGATGGGCAGCAGCCCTTTGCTCTGGGCTTTCACAGGGTCAATCTTGCCCTCTGCTGGTTGTGTCCTGCACTGTGTCCTGCACTGGGACCGCTGTGGGTGCCTGTGTCCAGGCAGACACCTCCCAGAAAAAGGGGACCTGGAGCAACCATCTGTCCCCGGTCTGGAGAGCAAGAGGGGTGCTGGGGTCCCACCATGGCCCTTTGGCTTTATGGAGCAGCTGTCCCTGGAGCAGCAAGTTTCCCTACCACCTTACCTCCGTCTGCCTGGAGGAAGGGGGCTGCCTGAGCCAAGCATAGCTGGCTACAGAGCCTGGCTGCACTGTGCAGTGGTCGCTGCAAGGACCTCTGGGCACAGAGCCAGCACCCTGCTGCTAAGGCAAGAGAAGGTTATGTGTGCCTCAGGCATGTCTGGCTGCCCCGTTTGGCTAGCAAGTCATGGGGAGGAGGCCAGGAGCTGCCCTGAACAACCTCCGGAGGGAGGGCAATCCCTCGGGGGGGGGGGGGGGGGGGGAGGCGAGCATCCTGCAAAGCCTGCGCCAGGGCCTGCACAGCTCACCTGTGTCTCCAGCAGCAAACAGCTCCTTCTGCGGGAGGAGACCTGGGACAGAGAAAAGAGCAAGTTATGGCACAGCGTCAGACCTGAGGTGTTCATGCAAGCCTCGCAGTCTCTTACTGGGTACAAATACAAACCTGGACACCCTGGCCAGCTTTTCCAACAGAGGCTGCAGTTGATTTTGAAGCAGCTTGAGTATGTGCTGCCATTTCAGGAGAAGCCCCGGGGTCAGACCTCTCCCCATGGGCCTTTTTTCTTGCAAGGGTGCTGCTAGTCAGTGAGGGATTTTTCTCCCAAACTAAGATTTCCCAGATTACCCAAGGGGCCATCACAGTAAAGCACAAGCTATTGATGGCCCTGCTCTTGTACAGTGAGGGGGACTGGTGTGCACAGAAGATGCCTGACACCTGCCTCTGAACCTGCCTCTGCCTCATTTCAAAAGAAGCTAAGCCTTATCTGAAACAGCAACATGGGATTGATTACTCTTGTACGAAATACAGCGCCTGGCACATTACCAAAGAGGTGACACCACTTGGAAAAAGGTACAGAAAATCCAAACAAGCCCAATCCCACCCCAGCCTTAATACCATGTGAGATCAGTGGAAAGCACTGATTTCCACTCAGCCAAAGTGCCTCTTCCCAGCAAGTAGATGGATGGTGCCTGCTCCATCGCTTCTGATTATACACAAACCAAACCCTGTAATGTTTTCACAATCTAGCTCTCCAGAGCACACCATTTTACAGAGAGATTTGTGAGCACGGCCAGCTGCTGGCTCTCGGCAGACAATAGCCATGACAGCAAGCAGATCAGGCAGCCTGGGGTGAAGGTGTGTGTGCGGCTGCAGTGACTCTGAAAGAGGCATTGCTCAGGAAGGCAGCTCTGGGACAGTGTCCCCATGTTACACTGTGCCTGCAGCCATACCAGTGAGAGAGGCATACATTAGGCTAGGTAGAAAGAGCCAACTCAGCCTGTTACATAGGATTATTTACAAAAGGTAGCAAAAATTATGGACAGAAAGACTGTCTTCATCCAAATCAAGATGTCTATGATTAACCCCCAAGGAATTTGTTAAGAGGAGTGTGGACCTTAAAAAAAAAGGGGGGGGGGACAAAAATTAGTGTGTTGGGATGAAGGGACAATACCTGCCGGGGGTAAAGAGAAGCAAAGGCACTGGGGAAGGTGGGCTGGACAGAGGAGCCTTCTAATCAGACCTCCCTCTCCTTCACCAGCTGCACCCTGGGGGCTGGGGGCATCCTGACCACATTGCCCCAGGAAGGGCAGCCCCCCAGCAGCTCTGCCTAGACCCTGACCATGGCCCAGGGCAGAAGCCCTGCTGCCCTGCTCTCCCCAGTGCCTTGGGCATCCTTTACCCTCTACCATCCCTGTCCTAGCAGTTACTACACTGATGTCAGAGCAAACAGGGAGGATGCCTTAGGAAAACTTGCCACAGTTGAAAAAAAGGAAAGAAATGAGGAATATTTTTTCAAATGAAGCTTTACTTATTTCACAGTACTTCCAAGGCAAATGTTTTTCTTTGTCTTCTGTACCTTTAACAAAAGGACAAATTTTTTTGATGATTTTTGCCATATAGCTAAGCACCTACTGAGAAATCAAACTCCCTCAGACTGCTTGGAATCAGGGACAGGATCAGGTGGCTACTGCAGGACTGTGGGGCCAACTGACTCTCTTGAAGGTAGCCCAGCATGATCTGACATGTCAGGCAGGCGTCTGAGAGCTAACAGCCGTGGCAGTGAGTGTGCTTGGCAAAGCATTTCTCTTAAAGTTAGCTTAACTAACAAAGCTGGCCTTAAATGCCTTGGACAACATGAAGCTGTTTTTGCTAAATGTGTAAACACTCTATTAATGCTCAAGTTTCAAAAATAGAGTTTGGCAAGCTTTGATAGCATTTCATATTTTTGAAGTCTTTAAAAAAAAATGCCCTGTGCCTTTGGTTTGCAGTGAGAGTAGAAGATTTTTGTCATGAGCAAGCATCCAAGGTTTTAATATCATCACTTTTTAAAGAAATGCAAAAGTAAGAAAATGGAAGCATGATTTCTGAGATGCTAAAACTGAGTATTTAATAAAAACTGCAGTACCAATGTACCTATTAAGGCAGTTTCTACATTAGCTATGAACTAGGATTCAAAATCCTGTGAAAGGGCAGTGGCAGTATCAAAGCTTTTGTGATCAGTGTGCACAAACCACGGTGGTTTTGAGGTAGTTTGCTGTTCTGTGCATGGGAACAGGTACAGAATAGAGCCCCAGAGAGGCTACAGCTGCTATAGTGGCTGAGATTTTCTTGCATGAGTCAGGGGAAAGCAAGTGGGTGAGGGACAAAGAAATACCTCTGTACTATTATCTTCTTGGAGTGTTACAAATGGCTTATGAAGACAAAAGTGCTTTTAAAAGAAAGCTGCCCTCTTAGGCAGAAAGAGTAGAAGTGCTAATTATTAACCCAGCTAGGAAGCCCAATGACGTATTCATGGCAGTGTCCTGCTTTGTGCAGTGTGTGGCGCTCCAAGTGAAAAAAAGCCACATCAAGTTAACGGAAAAGCTTTTTTTGGTTTTATACATTCTGGGCACTTAGCCAAGGAAGCGATAAGAGGTGGTAAATATATAAATGGCTTAGAAACATATAATCATGGCAGCTTGGGTGCTGTTTTAATACAAATGAAGTGAGTTGTAAATTCTTAGCTTTGGTAACGTGGGAAGATTTAGCTGTCATTCTTGTAACAACTGATCCAAAAATCAAAAAAAAAAAAAAAAATCAAATATCTATCCTATCTCTTTCATAAAGAATTAGTGTATCTTGAAACAAAGCTCTTTCTTCTTCCTCCACTAAAATCATTTTTTTCACTTTATGAAATTTCATTTTTGTTTTTTCACTTTAATTTATGCAACAGCATTCCATTCTAAGTGCATTTAGTTGATAATCAGACTCTTGAAAGAAGTTTGTATTGTACTACTAGTTGCCCAAAGTAAGAAAAGTCCACCTCATCCCACTGCATGAAATTGTTTGTAAGTCACCAAAAATTTAAGACGAAAAGAGTGGCGTAGCCCAATTAAAATGTCTTTGGATGCCACCCACAGGTCAAGCTGAAAACTTGTGTGCTGAAAAAGAGGAAACTGGATCCTGATAACGAACGACTTCAGTTGGTATCTTGAAAATGAGACTTCAGTGAAGGGTGAAAATAACGAAGTCCTCCTTTGGAAGGTAGACAGGAGGACGACAGAGGGTAAGGGTGCACAGCCGGGAAGGGCTGAGTGCTACCAGCTTGCTCCTGGCCTGCCCCAACACATGGAGGCCTCTAGCAGCCTGATATGGAGGAAGGCCCTGCCTGATGCTGTCAGCAAGAAGACACATATAACACTTGAAGTAACCTCAGACACCTTGGCTATTTTCTGCCCTGCTCCAGTCGATCAGGCATCTTTTTTTTCCCTCATCCTCTGCTTTCTCTGTCCTGCTATCTCTCTCTTCTGCCTAGGACACTCTTAGCTTGCCAGGACAGCCTATCCCTCAGTGATGCTTTGTATCCATGACGAGAGCAGGCAGCGCAGGCTAGAGCTGGAAACAGGCCAAAGATGGCACGAGTTTGCTGAGTCTCCATGTGGCTGATCAAGCCATATGTGGTGTCTGTATAGCTGCAGCGGCACGACTGCAGGGGTGGCAGTGGAGACAGTCAGTGCATGCTGTGTTTGAGCTGCTTTGCAACCCTCTCTGGGTAAATTTGCCTGGCTTTGTCCTAGAGGCAATAGGACTCCCCTTTAACAGCAAATGCTCCAACCCCTTGCAATTGTTTTTCTTTTCCTGCTATCCTTCCCTCCTCCCTCCCCAAGGACAGGCAGCCCCAGAGCTGATGGGGGAGTCGGTTAGCATGAAAAGCTATCTTCATACTTTCCATTTTCTTCATCCTTTTCATACATCCATTTCACATGATTTAACAGCTCCTTGTCTCCTTCTCTGCACTTTTATGAGAAGGAAGGGCGAATTTTACTGGTGATTGCCATGAAACTGACGCGGTGGAGAGGTTCTTGCTCAGCTGCCAGATACTTTTGATGTGTACTGTCAGGGTGAGGGGATGCCTTGGCTTCTCTGAGACCATTTTGTCCCTCAGAAGTGGCCCTGAAGCTCAGGGAGGCGTGGGGGGGTTAGCAACACACAGGGCGCATGGAGGGGCCAGGGCTAGGAAAACCCTTGGGCTTCCCAGGGCCAGCAGGCAGCCAGTGAGCCTCGGCTCAGCCCACACCCAGCAGGACATGTCCAAGGGTGGAGGGAGCATGTGGCAGAGCTGAGGTGCCATGACGGACACTTCAGTGCGACTTCTGCTCTGCTCTCCTGCCAGGCACATCACTGCCCCAGGCTGCTGTGAAGCCTCCCAGATAGCGAGGGACCTCTGCAGCTGTCAGGCACCCACGTGTGACAGAGAAGGGTGCTTTCAAACCATGTGTCCATCTCTCGCCTCCTGCATCCCCATGGCACTTATTTCCCCTTTCCCTCCCCCACCACTTTATGTCTTCCATGCTGCTTCCCCCTCTGTGTCTCCATCTCCCTCAGTGCCCATCTCCCTCTGCCCCCCTCCCTCCACACCAGTGCCACAGTCAAGAAGGAGACACAGTCTTGGCAAAGCCCAGATGACATTTCAGAAGGGCTCTGAAGACTGATGCCTGACAGAGACCATAACCTGAGACACCAATTGGATTTACTGCCTGCACTCACCATCCCTTGTCTGCAATGCTCAGCAGGTGCTCTCCCAGACCCACTTTCACCAGTGAGCTGCAGCAAACGCAGTCACTGGCCTCATCCCTCCCTAAGCCTTTTAGCAGTGATTTATGGTTGTTTTTCTGCTCTCCCTCTGAGCCATTAGGAGCCTCGGATTTCTCACTGATAAGATCTTTTGGTCTAAGGGTTTCTGTGGCCCCAGCACTGTATAGCCAAGCCATTAGCAGGTGTGTTCTCAAGGCAGGGAAATGCCTTTCCCTTCCCACACCCCTCTCGTGGATTATGGATGAGGAGATGGGCCACTGAATCAAGAAAAAAAGGTTGTAAATAGGGTGTGGTCCACCTTCTTTGGGCAGCACTTGGCACAGCTGGGTCCCCATCACTGCCTGGGATCGTAGCTGCTACCATGGAAGGGCCAGAGCAGGAGATTGAAGTCAGTCCAGCCCACTCCTTCTCGATCACAAGATGAAATGTGAGGGGAAGGGGGAAAGCCCCCGTTCTTCTTTTGACATATATCTTGTATGCAACCCTGATAAGCTTTCATAGCTTTTCAGCCTCCTGCAAAGTGCCTGGCAGCCCACTGCCAGGTAGATAAGGAGAAAGCCCTATCATGGTTTGCTAATGATCATCCTGTACCCAGAAAACATGCATTAAATAGAAGCAGGCACTCCATCTGGCGCAATTAGTAACTAAGCACCTGCTGAGTGCTCATATCGTGTGAGATGGAGGGTCCGGAAAGCTGCGCTCCATCCTCCCCACCCCACCACTCCCTGTGTGGTAGGAGACCAGCTTCCTTCCCCATCTCTTTTGCGGTGGCTGATTTCCACCTCCCTGCACACATGTGAACACAGCCGTGCATGGTTCCCCACAGGACCAGCTTGTCAGCGGAAAGATACTGGTATTTACACACACACACACACACACACATAATGGTGACACCTCGATCTGTGGCATGGACTCTTGGAACAAGCTGCCAAAGGCATGTCTGCGTCTCTGGAAAACAGGCAGTTACAGGCAAGAGCTATAGATCTCAGCAGAGATAAATGGGGTAACTCCACAGCCTGCACTAAGGACCGGTACTCAAACCACACTCTCTGATTGTTCCTCCGAGACTGAACTGGCTGAGTCTACAAAGCCCTTCTCCATCAGCCAAATGATACGTTTGCTTGAGGTGCAATTTAGACCCTCCACAAGAAGCCACCCCTTCACAGGAGGGCTGACATTCCTCCTGCCACTCCTGTCTGTCCCTGCTGCCCCAGTGTCTCCTGACTGCTTCCCACCGTGTGCAGCCTTCCTGCTGCACCACAACATCCCCTTGCCCTGTCCTCCACTGCAAGGATAGCCACCCTCTCCCTGCTCTCAGCCTTGCCTCTGTCTCAGACCCAGTCCAGGACCTGAAACGGGCAGTCGTGTAGGCTGCAGGGCTTGGGGGCGGGGGTGAAGGGCAGGCTGGAGATGCAGATTCACGTCTGATCCATGCATGGCTTGTAAGGAAGTCTCAGGAAATGAGCAGGACTGTGCATGCACCCAACATGAATGAAGGACATCACGCTTCATCACATGAAATAAAGCTCGACACTAATATGTCTGTCAGAGGAAGACATTCATAGAAGGAGGACAGGAATTAGATAAACCCTTTGCATTCTCAAAGGAATATGAGTGTAAGCTGCTCCCAGAGGAGACGGGCTTTTGATCTGTGCTTATTAAATCAGGACCTTTGGAGGAACAGCAAAGCTGAAAGACAGTGAGCCCAACATGCTCCCACCCCTGCAGCAAAGGGGTTGATGTAGCTATCTGCTTCTGGTTAGATATACCCATGTAAACTCCAAGCACATCACTTGCGATAAAGCCTTTCTGGAGGTCGAACTCCGTGTAACTCTACAGGGGAGGGAAGCTGCCCCCACTCCGTGCTGTAGGTGCAGGGAAGCCCTGGTGCAACACACATATCCAACAGCACTGCGCGCTGAGGATGGGTTGAGCCCAAAGGCGCAGTTGGTGCTCATCCTGGCCCCAGGCTGCAGGTTTTGCTCAGCCCCTTGCAGTGCAGCTGTGTAGACCCAACCCAACCGGCACCCTGGAGCAGGGAGCTCTGACAGTTCACTGCCTGCAGGAAGCAGGTTTTGGCCACAGGGCAGGGGCTGATGTTCACAGGCAGGCGCAGCCCAAGGCAGCATGGCTCCAGTTCGGTGGGGAGGGTTGAAGGTTGAGGTTAGTGCAGGGCCAGACCAAATCAAGGCTGGCATTTTCATTGGAAAGAGATGCTAAAGGAATGTGCCCTAAGCAGCAAAAAGCCCAGTAAGAGTCATCCCAGCCCCAGTCCCAGCCTTCCCCTGTTTATCTTGGCCTTCCTAAAAGTGCCGAGAGGGTAAAAATCTAATGGGTTTAGCTCTGTCATGTTAAATTGCTAATGTAACGCAGGTCTGAGCATTTAGCGCAGAGATAACTGAACTCTGAGAAAAGGGAAGGAGGGAGGGAGGGAGGGAGGGAAGAAGGGAGAGGGAGAAAAAGGAGGGGAAGGATAGAAAATGTGAAATGGTTACTTGTGTTTATGGTGTGTGTGTGTGTGACACAAAGGGAAGGAGTGAGACTCCGCAATGGGTGATGATTTGTGGTGATAATTGCGTTATCTAATACTCATTAATTAGTTACTGAGTCATGGCAGCAGTTTACATTTAGTGAGCGATTGTTCTGGTTGACAGAATCACACCCCTCAAAGAGTGTGAAAATATAGCTCCTAGATACCAGTAATAGGCACCTTAAAAATATGATAGATAGATGGAGAGAGAGAATAAACGGGGGGAAGGGGGGCTATTCCTAGCAGGGGGATTATAGCCTGGGTTCGCACTGTCAGGGAGGGCTCTGCCTGGCTGATGCCAGGCTGGGCAGGCTGCTTCTATGCCTCTACATCAGGAACGATTAAGGCAAATAAAACAAACAGGAAAGCAGAAAGGAGAACAGCCAGTGGTATTTGCTCCATTAAGATGCCAGGGCTCCCTGAGCCCTCCAAGCTCCAGCTGGCAGGCAGCGTTGGCACCTGGTCAATGATCCCTGGAAGTTCTTATCTAGCTCTAAGCAAGATGTAATCGATCTCACTGGCAGAATAGCTCATCACCAATAATGTATGCGATGAATCTGGGCATTTTATTTGTTTCCATTGAATAATTTATTCCTGTTTCTTTCTCTATTATTCAACTGGTTCTGATGAGGTAAAAGAAAATTCCTCTGTCCCCACAAGCAGGGCATCTCTGACAGTTTTTCCAGGAACCACAGGACAAGCATAGGGCAGCTGGTGAGGGCGGTGGAATGGAGAATCAGTCATCTTTGTGCTCAGCACATTTGTGCTTCAGGATTTGAAGATTCCTAGATTCGCAGCCCATAAGTGTTGCAATCACCTAATCTGACTACTGGCACAGCGCAAGCCAGAAGTCTCCCCTGTATTCGCTCCTGTTTGTAACTGTGTGGCTGTCACTGTATTTCAAAACAAA
Source organism: Dromaius novaehollandiae (assembly GCF_036370855.1). NCBI lineage: Eukaryota > Metazoa > Chordata > Aves > Casuariiformes > Dromaiidae > Dromaius > Dromaius novaehollandiae. The sequence goes on from NC_088102.1 coordinate 44,669,808, forward strand.
ATCAAGAGACACCGTCCAAGTTGATGTCTGCTCAGATATGAGAAATGCTTGCTGGTCAGAGCCCATCACTTTTGTTTCACGCATGTAGGTAGTGCTCATTCCAACAGATTAATTAGCACCTATATATTCGAGCTCAGGCCCAGCATAGGAGCCAACTAAACACTCACCCTCCAGACAAACAGCTCTCCACCTGTCCTGGCACTACTACACCCCCATCCTGAGCAAGGCACCCCCTCCCCTGATATTCCCTGGGCTTGCCCGTATATCTAACATGCTCTGCATCATACATAGTTCACAAGAGGCTAATACACAGTCTGCTCACTATTATAAGACATTATAAGACAAGAAGCAAATTGGTGAGAAAGTGTTTTAAGTGTTTTAAAGTCACATATACAAATAATCTTCCAGCATATTGGCCTTTCTGACAATTGATTAACCATCTGTTACTCATTTATTAGACTTAATAAACAATCTATAAATGGAACTCTAATAGAAAGTGCACCAATTAAACAACATGCAAAATAAACCTCAGCCTTACCCTGCTATGCCCAGCCTGCGGCTCTTGGGCACTGGTGGCTCATGAACAGCTCCCACACCGGACCCGGCTCCTGTGGGTAACATCACTGTGGGAGAAAGCGAACTAGTAGGGGCTGCTGGGGCCAAGCTCTCACGTTACAGCGGGCCCCAGCTGCCTGCCCAGCATAGCACCATGCTGCAGCGGGACCACAGGGCATCCACTGGCCTGTCCCTCCTGTCAACCATGCCTCAGCTGCTCAAAGGCTGCAGGAGGCAGCGAGTGGCTCTCGGCGAGCGGCAGACTTCAGCCTGCACCGTTCGGCTGGAGAGGTGCTAGGCTTTCAGCTGTGCCCAGATAGAGCTGTGCTTCTCTTCTTCTGTCTACTGCATTAATCCTCTCTGCCTCAGAGAGATGCTCAAGTTCTTTTATATCGCTGGGCTGAAGCTTTAATAGGACCCAGCTGTTTCAAGGCAGTGCAACAGAAATAACCCTGCTGCAGCTACAGGTCCCACTGCCGGGAAAGGCTTATGGACTCAGTCAGCAGAGAGGGTAAGGGAGGTGAGGATGACACAGGATTACAGCAACAAGTGGCTGCCTGGATTAGCTGTGCTCTCCCCAGGGAGAGGTTAGTGTCTGGGATCAGAGGCCTGCACGAGAGACAGTGCTGGAGGAAAGACCCAGGAAATGAGTGCGCTGGAGGGCAGGAAACTGAGAACAGCCTCAACCTCAGATGTGGGTGGTAAAAAGAGCTGCTCCCCCTACCCATGAGGCAAAGACAGCCCTTATCTGGCTCCAGCAAGGGGGATGGACTCAGACCCTGCCAGGCTTTGGGAGAGCCAGTTGCAGTGAAGCATTGCTATCCCTCCCCACCCTGCTGCTGCCCTGCAGAGGCCTGACTGCCCATGCTGGGCACCCACCATCCATCTGGGGTGCCAGCTGTCCCCAGCACAGGAGCCAGGCTGGCACTGGGCGACATGTGGGCTGGGCCCCTTTGCAGAGTGCCACAGCACCCTGTGCCAGTCCCCATAGATGCGGGGTGGGGGCATGGTCCGGACAAAGCACAGACTTCTAGCTGTGAGGAATAGCTGCCCTCGTTAGACCGAGTCTCATCTTTTTCTCCTTGGCACAGAGGGAAGAAGCTTGCCCAAAAGGAGGCACATCAGCCTGCTGGGTGCCAGACTCTTTTGGAGGGCTCAAGCCAGGAAGTGTCCTTCAGTCAGACCATCCAGGAGAGACCCTCTCTCCTTCCCCACCTACTACCAGGGAGAACTTCACCTGCTTGGTGTCCTTCAGTAATCCTTCCCTCACTGATGTTGCTAAAGGGTTTTGTTCAGACACTGTTTGCCTAAGCTCTGTACGGAGGGAAAAAGAGCCGTCCAGCAGCACTGGGTGCCTACAGATGTCCCTGGTGGACCACAGGGCAGGCAACTGGGATGGACACTGGGCTCTGTGCATCAGGGACCTGGTGTTCACCATGGCCCTTGCAGGCACCAGTGCAGGGGAAAGCTGTTACTAGGGCAGCGCGGCCGTTGGGGGCGGGGGGAGGGAGGGAAGAGCTGTGTTTCTCTTGGTAAGCAGTTACTCACATAGCTGAGTGACGGTGGAAGGGAGAACACCAAGGTGCTCAGCTGAAATTTTGAAGAGCAGGCCAGTGGGACCAGAGCCCCTTGCCTCATGGAGCGAGGAGAAACTCTGCAGGGCTTTGAAATGGCAAATAAGCCACCTAAGTGATGGGTGAGAGAAAAGGGAGCTGATGGAGGAGAATGCCAAGGACAGAAAAAAAAAGACAAGGGGGACAGGTTTGCAAGGTGGATGTGGATGTGACAGCACAAAATTGTGCTTACAGAAGCAAAAGGTAGGGGGCATCACAGCGGCTAGGGGATTGGAGGAGAGCTCTAGTCCTGGGAATGGACAGGAGAGGTGAATCTTCAGAGTGGCTGTGAAAAAAAGAACTGAAAGTATTAGAGCCCTCTTGGCCATAAGACCTGCCAGAGAGTTTGGGGATGAAAGTGATGCTTGAGCAATGGGCCAGAGTGAAAGGCAGGATAGGGAGTCACCCACAGAGATCAAATAAGGTAGGAGCAAGAGTCTTGAAACTCAGAAATTCGGAGCACTCTCTTTGCCACACTCAGCTTGAGGTTAGTCCTACAGGAGACTCTGAGGACAATCTGCGATCCTAGTGGAGAAGCGGTAACAGTGCTGGACTTGCAGGGGATGTTTCTCAGTGCTGAAGGAGACAGAGGACAGGGCTCTGCAGGATCCTCCTGGGCTGACAAGGACTCTGCAGAGAGCTGTGCAGAAGGGGAGGCCAGAGCTCTGGGCCACGGTAGTGTCGTGGGAGGACACATGTGGAAGTGAGTGCATGGGAGCAGGAGGAGGCGTGCACCCGGGGTGAAATCTAGCTAGGAGCCTTGGTGTAGGCACTCACTACAGGGCTGAAGAAACAGGTCTGGGGCGTTCAGACAGCCTGAAGAAAAGCAGCAGTGAGGAGCTCCAGACAGTCGGGTGTTGTGTGGAATATGGATGAAAGAGGGGACAGAGGACAGGAGTTGGAGAGGGAGGTGGGAGTCCAACACCCCAGTGCATGTTCAGACCAATGAAGAAGAGGGAGAACGTCAGGACAGAAGCAAAAGAAGAGCATGGGCAGGGGAGGCAAGGGCATGGGCAGACATCATGGAAAACATGGAGGTGCTAGAGGAGGAGAGCAGGTTAAAAAAAACCCCGTGTCTATGACTGAAGCGGGAAAGGGAAGGCAAAGGCAAGGAGAAAAAGTAAGTAGGAACAGCTCTTCAGCTGCCAAACTGGGATTACAAATCTCCCTGGCAGAAGAGCTCCAAGGAACTCTCCTGAGAGGGAGAGACATCACCAGGAGATACTGCCTGCAAACCTGTCTCTGGTCCCTTCCCTCAAGGCTCCCACTCTGCATGGCTCTGCTCCCTTGGTGCGGCCGCAGTGTGTGCAAGTCCAGGGCTAGCCACTCGGGCTGGGCCAGTGACGATACCAAAGCGAGGCAGTGCCAGGCAAGGTGCTCCTGTCCCACAGTCCCCCCCAGCAGTTTGACCAGCTGGCGCATGGCAGTAAGGAAGCACCACATAGCCAGCAGAAGCAGGAGTGCAAGGACAGTATTGTAATCTCCCCAGCTCCTGGCTGAGTAGAGAAGTGCTGCTCTGCAGGAGACGCCCTGCCTCCCCCAGCCAGTGGCCTCCCCTGGCCTGACGGCCACCTCCAGCCTTCAGGGCCAAGTGCAGGGCACTGGAAACCTTTATGGGTCACAGCTCTTCCACTCATACAGCCCAGCTCCTCGTAGAAGTTGCTGTATGAAGAGCCCTGCTTTCTCTTGCTGGTGGATGGAGGTTCCCCAGCCTTTCATGATCAGAGCACTAATTCTGCAGGCAGCACTTTGCTGTGCTGTGCATTGGCTTTAACCCTTTCACTCCCTGTGGCTGCACAGAGCAGCAGAGGGTTTCGTGAGTCAGACAGCACTTATGAGCAGTGGGCTGGTGTCCTGAGCTCTGCAAATACTCAGTCTAGGGTCAGAGACGACTGTGCTAGACACTGTTCCTAAGTACTACAGAAAGACAGACACAAATCTGAGCAACTCCCATCTTTTGTCAGACAAAGGCTGATGCCAATAGGATTTCATCGCTCTTTACTCCTGCACGTACTTCTTTGGCTTCATCTGGGACTGAAAATAGTATAGCTGCCAGTGGAGCAGGGTCCAAACTATCCCAAAACCACTAGAGAAAGCAAGATGCACAGCATGTTCTTTTCAATCTCAGGCATGCAAAGACCCTACAAGGAGGCCTGTCCCTTTGAGGCAGCAGTCAGACCATTTCACTGCCTTTCTAAGGGAACTAGCTAATATCAATATCAGGATGGTTTCCAAGTGAGGGGTCACTGAAGCAATGCTTTCCACTCATGAGCAGCTGTGGTGGGAGTTGTTCTGTGACCCGGAACAGCATGACGGAGTCCAGGACATTGTGTTTCCAAAATGGTATTTTCAGACCTTGCTATTGCAACTAAAACTTTGAGTTTCCCACAGAACAATCAACCTAACACTGCCTAAAGATCAACTGTCTGATACAAATCAAGACAGCATTAACCCATAAACCTGCAAACAGTACAGCTAACTCTTGCCCTGCCAGTCACAAAGCAAGTCAGCAATTTCTGTGCTTACTGGCACACCTGACCACCCTTGTCTTCCAGATGCCAAAAGCTGAGGCAGCCCTCAGCTTTTGGTGCCAGCCACCACTGCCTTCTGTGACAGCTTTGGCAGAGTATGTGGGTATTGTCAATGTAACTTGCAAGCTGCAAGGTGCTGTAAATGACATTTACTTTAATACCAGTTGTGGTAATACAAAGGCTGCTTCCCTGGCTGGATTTCTTATGCTTGGTTTCAGCAGTGCTGCACCATAGTTACCAAGGATCTCTAGCAGAGCCCACTTCACCCAAGCAGCTCACGTTGGCCTTCAGAGGCAGTTTGCTGTGGTTTATGTAGAGTCTTTCCGTAAAGGTCAAACTTTTCAGCACCTTCTCTTCCTGCATGAATGAAACTCATCTGTGAGCCTCTTGAAGACAAGGAAACAGCCAGTGTGTTCCTCATGGCCCTCTCTAGCCCTCTCTGAAGTGCAGAAACATTGAGCAGGATTGCTGCTCGTCCTCTGCTGAAGGAACGTCTCAGCCTTCCTAATGCTCAGGGTGGGGAAGAAGGAAGCAAGGCATGGAGTCTGCAGCACCTCTGTGATTGTTCACTGAGCAGGGCTGAGGTCCACGCTGCTCAGGAGGAGCAGTGCAACAAGGACAGGGGCATGGTGAGACTGGAGGGCCAATGTTGCTCTCACAGCTCCAGCTTGCAAGACCTCCAGAACTGATGCAGGGATTGTCAGAGTAATAAGGCTTTGTGTCTGCAGCCACTGTGTTTGAAGACTTTGACAGGCCAGTGAAGTTCATTTTCTTGGCAAACTAACATATTACATGGTGTAAATTGAGTCTTCATTCGAGTTCCTCTGTCCTGCTATGCTGCCTTAGGTCTGAAGGTGTCTCCTGCAGGGCTGTGGGAACAGTCCTAAGGTAGAAAGTGTGACAAGTGGTGCCTGACAAGGGAGGGGGTCAAGGCTGGGGAGTTTTCCCAGCAGAGGGTCTTCTCAGGAAGTAGTTTGCCAATGCTCACTGTTTCCAGGGAATTTAAGGTCTGAAGTCACGTCAAATAAGGTCATAGTGGCCCGAAGTCAAGACCAAGCAAGGACAGGTACATCTGCAGGGAAGACAAGGTGCATGGCAATACACACAGAGTATGGGGACACCTGTGTGTCTGCCAGGGGAGACTGGAGGCTGGTTGTGTGCCTGCCACTGAAACCCTCAGAGCAGCTACCACGTGCTCTTGTCTCAGTGGGGTGGACCCAACCAGCACACCTGTAGGAGCGATACCCTGTTCTGCACTCCTGCACTAGTGGGCACTTACCCCTCTACACCCTCGTCAGTAAAACACTGGCATAGAGAGCAAGCCTGCGTGGCAACCACTTGCCCGGGAAATGCCTAACGCTGCCTTGAAGCTTCAGCTAATGAATTCATGGGAATATAGTGCAAGGGCCAAACTCAGTGCATACAAGGCTCTGCATGCATTGAGCCTTTTCTGTGCCTAAAAGGTTACATGGATGTCATTGTGGGCAGGGCTCTTCTAGGGGCCACAAGTGTCTGGAAGTGGTCAAGGCTGACACACTCTCCCACTTGGCTATTATTTAAATAATAGCTACCCATTAACACTATGCAGACTGCCCTGGGAGCTGCGCGGAAGAGCATGTGAGCCTTCCTAGAAATTGGCAGCTGTTTTCAAACTGGTTGTCTGAATCTCTCAGAAGAGAGAAGGCTTTGGCGTGACTCCAAATGCAGGCTTGAAGAGGCTTCAATGTGGCCCAGGTGCTGAGCACCCCCTTGGTGCCTGGTGCAGCCACACTTGTGGCTGGCTCTGGGGTAATGCAGGCTAAGGAGAAGTGAGTGGGTGGAGATACTGGGAGAAAGGTGGAAAAAAGAGAGGAAGTAGGTGGAAATGACTTGATGCAAACTTCCACTTCTTTGCTGTCCCAGTTCCCACACCCTTGCAACTTCCTGAAATGTGTTCTTTAAAGATGTATTTTAGACCCAGCACAGAACGGATGTTGAAATGCAAAGCAAACCTCTTCCCTTAGATTCCTGGAGAATGAAAAGGGCATATCACCATGTCAAACTAAACAGAGACTCTCTCAAGAACAAAGCTTGCTTCTCCAAAAGATGCCTATTAAGGCGCTGATTTAGAGTGCCTAAGAGATTGGTTTGTGCACGTGAAACTCTTGTAGCCTACATATGCACGTGGAAAGTAAAGCTGCATTTGTGCACAAAGCAGCAATCTGTTGCAGTTGTGGCCTCCATTTCCCTCTCCTCCTCTTGCTATTGCTCTCCCCACTATCTTTTCAGATATGCAGCTGCCTTGTCAACTCTGCTGGGCCGAATGACTTGCTGGCCCAGTCCTGTTCACCTCTGTTGCTTGCCAGGTATCAGTACGTCAAGGAAAGAAGGGCTCCAAAGCAAAGACATGCTAGATACTAGTGTGTATCAGCAGTCCTTCTTGTTCTCGTTATTTTTACTCCCCCCCTCCTTTTCTTTTCCCCTGGGGAGATGTTTGTCATTTTTCTTAAAAAAAAAAAAAAACCACAACAATGACAAAAACATTATCAATAGGATCCTCGTGGGGACAGTCTAAAGAAAAAAAAATCATGCTTCTTCTGCAAACTCAGAGTAATTGGATCACAGCATTAATTAATCATTTCAGTTCATTTCTCTTCTACGAAAGAAAACAGGCCGACCAACTGAGATGGGTATGCCCCCTCATGTGAATAAACAAACCACTTCTGCTGGTAACCTTCCTACTTCTCCCTTCAGCCTCCCCTGCCTGTTCATCAGGTCACTCCTCACCCTATGTTGCCACTCTGTTCAGCAGACCTGCTAACTTTCTGCTGGGTGCAGGCTCTGAGCAGTGATGCCCTGGCCTGGCTCCCATGGGAACTGGGGCAGGCGTTCACCATGCACAGCACCACAACCCCCTCACAGATACCTACCTTCCATGCCCCTTTCTCCTCCCAGCAGGAGCAAACCTATGGCTCTGCCCTCTGGCCACCAGTCCGGCTGAATAGTGAACATGGAACGTGTCACTGTTTCTTAGGATATCGTTATGGGTGAAAACACCCACTCAGATTCCTTGCTTTTTGTTGGGACACATACGGGGGCCTATTCCAGGCCACAGAGCAACAGCAAGTGCTCAGATCACAGAGGTCAGTGCGCTAGAAAGCAGGAGGTGATGCCCAGCAATAGTGACAGCTAAAAGCATCTTGCTGTTGCCTCAGGTATAAATATGAGCATCATCACTGATAACATTTCACTAAAGGCCTGGGCTCTAGGACCCTAGCAGCTGAATATTTCAATAGATAGTGCCAGTGTCCACAAGCCACCCCACTGGCTGGGTACCAGCCCTCCCCACACCCCCACTCATTCCATCAGTGGAAAAAGGAAAAGCTGAGCCACTCGAAGGGGTTACTCAAGACACCTGTGACAAACCAGGACACCTCTAAATGTCTAACCAGAGCCACCACCTTTGCGAACTGTCAGCAGGGCATAAGGAACGTTAGTTATTTCTTTTCTCAGACAGGAAAGTAACTGTCTAGGCTTGGTGTTTGCAAAGAACAGCTAGAAAATGTGGCCACGGCATAATCAAAGAGCTTTAAAGCAGGGAATGAGAGACCCCAACATTGCTTTGATTAAAAAAAAAAAGACAAGAGCTGTTCCCTGATTTGAAGCCAATGTCATTATTTTGGGAGAAAGAAGGGTGGGGCTGCCTGATTCTTGCCCACAGCAGGCCACAGAGAGCACCGGGCAGCTGTGCCATCACCAGCAGGGAGGGCACAGCAGTGCCAGCAAGGGATAAAGCGCAGGTGGGATGCACACCTTGGGGTGAAGGGTGCAAAATCTATCTCCCTTGCAATGCCCAATCTGGAAGGGGCTCTGCAGAGAGATGGGGTGGCTTCTACCTTGTCATGTCTTAAAGTCCTGTGAGATAGCCACAAGGACCAGAGGCTTTTTGTCCTCAGTAGGGACAAAGTATCCAAAAGATAAGGGACTTTTTCCCTGCTGCTCCTGTTGGAAAATAAGGGGAAGCAGAGAAAAACTGCAGGTAGTTTCCTGCCTGGAAAACAAATGTTTTTCCAAGAGAGGTACCCAGGCAGCAAACAGTTCTCACCCTATGTTCCTCACTGTAAGGGGTGCCTGCCTCACTCGTGTACAGGCTGTCCATATTCCCTGGCAGGCTCACCTCTTCCAGTGCAACAGGGCCCATTCCTAGGTGATCAGAGGGACCCGAGTTTCCTTGGACTAAGGATCCCAGGGAACACTGACAGTCTGGATGGGAGCAGGGAAGGGGAGCTGTCAGACTGCATCCCAGTGCTGTGGCAGGGCTGCAGTCTTGCCCACCACCACAGCGCAATGAGCCAGGGGGTAGTGGTGATCGCAACCCACTGGGCACCCCCGGGGATCCGGGGGTGCAGGAAAGTTGACAGAGAGACCCCCCCCCCCCCACCGCGGCATTCCGGGACGACCAGGATGCAACATCACCCGGGGGTACATGCGCACACACACACAGCCCCATGCAAAGGCAAGGCATGCTGTGCCCCCCGTCCCCTCGCGGCACTCAGCGACTCCCGGGGGGGCCCGCGGGAATGCCCTGCCCCCGCCCCGTGCACACGGGCCCTCGAGCAGCGACTCACCGGGCAGCCCCCAGGGCGCGCCGCCGCCCGCCGCCGAGCAGTTCTCAACGGCCATGGTGCAGCGCCGAGCACGCCGCCGCGCCGTCGGGGGCTCGGGCGCGCATGGGCCCGGCCGGCTCCCGGCGGCGCCGAGCGCGGCGGAGGGGCGGGGAGGGGCGGGGGGGAGGGCGGCGGCGGCGGAGGGGGGGAGGACACAGCTCCGCCGGCTCTACCGGGTCCTCCCCCCTCCCCCGCCCCCAGATGTGCCGCCCCCAGATGTGCCGCCCCCCCGCCGCAAAGACATCCCGGGTCGGGGGGCGGGTGGGGGGGGGTTAAGGACGTCACGGAGCCGCGGCCAATCCCAGCGCCGCTGCCCGCGCCCCCCCCCAGGCCGGCGACTGCCCCCCGCCAGATGTGCCCCTCACCCCGCCCCCGCGGGCCAGATGCTGTGCGAGGGAGGTAGCCGTGCCCGCCCCCGCAGGGGAGCCCCGCCGCGGGGCAGCACCGGGCATCTCCGAACCCACCCGACGGGGCCGCTGCAGCGGGAGGCGGCAGCCGGGAGAGTCCGAGACACTTCCCGTCCCGGGGCTCCGTGGGCGCATGGGAACGGGAGCCGGCCCGCAGCCCGGTCCGGCCGAGAGGAGACGCCCGGCCCGGCCCGGCCCCCCGGTGCCGTCCCCGCCCGTTCCCGGGACGGGTCGAGGAGCAGTTGCCCGGGGCGGGGGCGGCCCCCGGGCGCTGGCCGGGATCCCGGGCAGCGGCGGCGGCCACGAGCCGCGGCGCGGAGCCCTGAGATCTGCCCTGACATCCAGCTCCAACAGCGACGGGCCCCTGCTCCTCCGCTGCCTGCCCTCAGCCTCGGAAGGTGTCCCCCAGCTTGCCTTTTTCCTCCCCAATACTGAACGCACGAGCGCAGAAGCCGCCGGGGCGGGGGAGGCCGGCGGGGACTCGCTGCTCCCTGCAGCACCGCGGACAGCGGCGGCCCCGGCCCCACGGTGCAGCCACTGCGCGGCCGGGGGCGCCTTCTGTCTCCCGGGACCGACTAACGCTGCTCAGGGACAGGCTGGGGTGAGCCCCAAACATTTCCTCAGCCCTGCCTCACCGCAGGCCAGAGCATCAAATCTCGCTCCCCCCAACACAGATTAGAGCGAGGCACTGGGCTTTACACGGGCTGGAAGAGGTGGAGTGGGGTCCTCCAACATTGCCTGGGCAAAAGGAGTTCTCGCTGCTCCTCCCTACCCCCCGAAAACAGAACTAAAACCTAGTCCTCACACACACCTTTTCACACTTCAAACACTATAAGAACTCTCCGCTGGGTTGTCAGTAATGCTCCATAGTTTTGTTTCCCCCCTCCCCGGAACAAAATCATCAAAAGGCAGTTTCATACCATTTGACTGTTTGCCCTATAGGTCCTGCTTTCTCCTTTCATTGTAGCTATGATAAATTGTTAGGCATGAAAAAACAACCTTCTGTCTTCCCTTCCCTCTACACCTTTCCCCTTCTCGCTGCTCATATGCAGACCAACTCTTTCAGCCAGCCTTTGCCTCTTGCTCGTGCTGTCTCATAGATACATGTGGGTATAATTTTTTGCATCTGCTCTGCTCTTACACATACATATATAAATACACATAAAAAAATAACCCTACCCCTTTTCCCCTCCTTGAAGTGATTACAACCTCAGATGTGTTTCCACCATCCACTCCTTCATCTCTGCACCCTCCTCTCTTACATCTCTTCCTCTGGGAGGTGGCATTTAACTAAAAGCCAGTGTCTGATGTCAAATATCTGCAAAAACATTAACCAAATGTGTCCAGCTCACAGATTTGACCTCTCTTTTCCTCAAATCTTGCAATCTAGGACCTCCTCCTTGAAGATAAGGACATATTTCTGAATCTCAGCAGAGAGAATATTGTACGATAATTCAGACAATTTTTGCTGATGACACATTTCCAGTTTCAACTGCTTCACTCTGCACCTGGGAAGGTTAAGCCTATTGACATTTGCATACACAGTTAGGCTGTTCCCTTTGAACGCCAGTAGGCTCCTGCCACAGCAGCAAAGCAGATGCACCATTTTTATTTTGCTCACTCTTGGCCAGATTCTGGCATTTATCTACTGGTGTTAATCCAACTGGGTATTCACTTTCTTTCCTGTATCCTTGGAGAGGTGTGAAGATAAAACTTTCCCCAGGTGGGCTGGTATAGAGCAACATAATTGCACTGACCACAGCAAGGCTTCATTGACTTTAACCAGCTTAACACCTGCCTACAGCATTTTAACAGTCACTGATCAAAACCTGCCAAAGCCCTCACTCGGTTAATTGGAGTCTCTTCCCTCTCCCCACAGCCCTGACCTCAAATAAATATCACTCTCTCTTCCTCTCTCCCCACCACCAAAATAATGTAAATAAAACTTTGCCATGCTCTGGATGAGCTCAGCAGACTGAGGAAATATCTGCTCCAAAGACTATTTGAATGCACTGGACTCTTGTTTGAAGCTACAGCTCCTCATGGCTAGACATAAGACTGCAATGAATTGCAAGGAGTCTTCCTCCAATGCTGATCAGTCAGGGATTTAAAAAAGTGTAACCAAATTACATATAAAATCCTGAACTTTTCAACTTTTAACTCTTATCCTAGCTTTATCCTCATCAGTCAAAAGAAGTAGAGTTCCTGAAAGCAAAGACTCCCCATACATATTCTGATTAGAAGTAACAGTTGCTTGCCTTGAAACTTTCACACATTCCCTCCTCATGGACTGCCAGGGAGATTCACTGGACACCTGCTTTCACTTAAAGTGACATCACCTTCCTTCTTAAGCAATGTATGAACTGGCTGAGAAAAATGGTATTTGACTCCAGAATCCGACCCTACCTCCAAAACTTTCCCTGGGCAGATATGTTTTACCTTGCTGTGGGATGAGTCTTTCCACAGACTGAGGCAGGAGGGACTTCTACTTGTCATCTCTCTGACACATGCTGCGTTAGCATGTACCTGCATCCACGTTCGTGGTCCAAGCAAAGGCAGGAGCTTTCTTGGTCTCCCTGGGACATGTGACAGTCAGGACACCTAATCTTTTAGGGATCTAGGAAGATCCTAGAACTGCCCATGTCTCACGTAACTTGTCAAGGCTCTGTCAGGCTCCTTCACCTCAAATATCACCCCCACCCCAAAGCAATGCAGGCACCTGGAAACTTGCAAAGCCAGACCTCTCCTGTCTGCCCTCCAAATGGATGTAGGGATCAGTGGCAAGTGGTCACCCTGATGCCCTTCCTTGGTGTACAGCTCCCATCCATAATCATCTCTGAAGATGATGAATGGCCTAGTGGTTACACCACTGAGTTGGGAGATAGATCCTACTCAGGAGATAAGTCTATTTGAAAAACTGGAAAGGCTCTTCTGAGTCATTTAGCCTGCCCATCCAGACAATACAGGCACACAAATGTCCATCCATTCTTCCTGCACAAATCCCAGTGACTGGCCACTATATTTGCCCATATCTTTTCCCAGGATGCTCACAGTCTCCATTCAGAGCTCAGGACTAACACACGTGTCCTTGGCCAAGGCAGGGAATATGTGTGCCACCTCCCCTCTGTGGACCAGAAACTCCTTCCTCACACCTCTCAGCCAGCGTTGTTCTGCTTGCAGGAAGAGGCAGGGCAGGGAGTGGGACCAAGAGGATGTGGGGGATGCTGGCACGTGGAGGCACCTGCCTTGGCAGCAATTAGAACCAGCTCCTGGAACACAAACTAAAGCGTCTTTGGCTGCTGGGGGATTTGCTCTGATCCTGTAGCTCCATGGTCATGGCATGTGCTTTGCACATGAAGAAACAGTTATCACCCATCACTTTAGCATGTGAAACAATTAAAGAAAGCTACCGCACTATTTAGCATGTGACTGCTTAGATACACACTTCTGCTGCTGTGCACTGCCTGGAACAAACCCAGTATCACCTCCCTCTCTCCAGGCTGGGGAAGGAAACAGCCCTTGCACTGCCTCCCCACTCTGCCCCCACATTTCCCCCTCTCTCGCCACACGCTCTCATTGCTTGCCGAGCAGCCCACATCTTTCCTACAGTGAGAACTCCTTGGCCCATCTTGTCCTCCTATCCTGCTCTGTCTGGGCAAAGCTGTGGCACTTCAGGAAGAGTCTGTTTAAGCCAAAAAAGTGTCACTTTGAGGGGACTTCTGGAAGTGTGGGAGGGAGTCAGGGAGAGCGGGGAGCACAGGGCTCCCTGGAAACGTGGAGTGAGAACTGCAACAGGAGGGAGGAGGGAAGAGCGAGTGGAGCAAAGGTCACATATGCATTGCTTTGCTGCTTCTTTCTTTCCCTCAGACATCATTTCTTGTCCTCTCATACAAAGATGCCCTCATACATATGCTCAGATTCTCGCTCTCCTTTCTTTCTGTCCATCTCTGTCTTATATACCCAGATTTTCCTTCTGTCTCACACATACCCTTTCACGCTCTGCTTCCCTCTCTCAAGCAAGAGATCCCTTTGCCCTCATGCAGATCTAGATTCTCAAGCACATCACACTTGCCCAGCCCTCCCCCTTGAACACACATACTCCCACAAACCTGGTGAACCCATCCATACATTTTAAATATTCATAAAAGTCAACTCTAGTCTAAAGAAAATGTGGTTGAAGATAAAAGTATTTACATTGCAAATCACTTTTAATAACCCTCCCATAGTCAGCTTGGTGATAAATGATAATCTGTCTATCAGCCCCCCTCCCCCTCCCCCCAAAAAAAATCCCAGAAAGGGAGAGGCAGAGAGAGGGAAAAATACAGTTATGCTGACAAAGACTCAGCCCTCCCAAGCATCACCCTGTGAAGGGAGACGGGTGCGAAGGCTTTTATCAACAATTGTTGATAGCATTAACATGCCAACATATGGAGCAGGAACAGCAGCTCTCTGCTACTAGGGAAAGAAAGGAGACAACCTGGAAAACTCTACAGGGAGAAAGCCATGTGGGTATGCATGCATGTATGTGAGATAACAAGACAAAAAATGTGAGGAGGTAGGAGAAAGAGCAGGGATAGGTAGTCTTGCACAGAGATACATGATGTATAGCTGCCAGAGTGTGTGTGTGTATATGTGAGAAAGAGGAAAGAAGGGACAGCAAGAGAGACACACACAGACATGGCACGTATCACAGAGAAAGAGTGCAGTGAGAGAAAGAAGCCGTGGAAGCTTGTGTGGAAGAGATGGTGCGCAACAGAGCCACAGATGCTATGTGTACATGAGAGGTGGCTGCACACCAGCAGGGAAAAGCCAAGCAACCTGCTCTTGTGCAGGCTGGCCCCTGTGTCTCACCGGCAGAGTCCGGGACCCTTCGCAGAAGGAGCGATGGGAGAGGTGGAGGGGGATATGTCTCCCTTTTCCCATCCTGTTGCTGCTCTGAGGAGCCCCAAAGACAAGCCATAAGCCCTTCCTAGCTGAGGGCATCCTCTGAAGGGGGACAGAGCTGTTTGACAAAATCCTGTTGTAAACAGAGCTCGCCTGGCTATGCTTGGTGCTGCAGTACAGAGGCTCCTGCCAGCCCTAGGGGAATGCAAGGCCCCGGGCACACTGCCCTGCACTCATTAGCAGTGAGCTTGTTTTACCTGGTGAGAGGCAGCTGTTGAAATACAGAAGCTGGCTCCCTCACCAAGGCTGTAATTCAATCTCCCTACCCATGCTCAGGGCTCGAAGCAAGCAGGTGATGCCACTGTCAGGATGGGACTTTCCACAGGTGCACTGATGGGTGAGAAACAGCCCATGGAGGGGGCCATGTGTCTAGGCCCAGGCCGGTGTGAGATGTCAGTCGTCATCCCAGGGGAGCAGGAGAGGAAACAGCACCTTAGGGTCATCTGCCTCTCTCCTAATAGTTTGCTGAAGGACATAGGATGCCACATGCGTAAAGGGAATCACAACAGTTTAAAGGGTCTGAAATAAATATCACCTCTAGACCACATTTGCTTGGAGCCTCCAAGTGTATAAAGGCAATTTAGGTGATGCAGACAGGTGTGAGGACAAATCCTCCTCTTCCCCATCAGGCAATTTCCACATGGGAAGCGGCCTTCTCGCTCCCCCAGCTGTCTGCCTAGGCAGCAGCAGATGCATATCACGGCCAGCTCTGAGGGAGGGGAGTCACTCACTGACTCAGGGCAAGCCAGGACCCCATAACATGCTTGGACAAAACCATGCTGCAGGGAGTGAACCTACTGGAGTGATGCTACAGGGGGAGCCAAGGAGGACTCTGACCTTGGATCCTTGCAGGGATCCAGGAGCAGGGCTGCTGTAGCTTTCCAGAGAGGAGGGGACTAAAAGCACATGGCCTTGCTTTGCTACCTTATCCAGGCCCCCCCGGAGTTATCCACAGCCAAATCTTATCATGCTTCATGATATGCCTGTTTCAGGGACAAAGAAACAAATATATCTAAGCTGAAGCTGTTTTAGACACATCACCTAATGCTCAGCTGTTTCCTAGCCTCCCAGGCTGCTTGTAGAGACAGGGTAATGAAGGATTCTTTCATTATTTGTAAAACGTCATTTTTAGCACCAGTGAAAGATGCCAGACCAACAGCCTCAGGGAGCGGATGCCTATGTTTAGCCACACAGCAAGTGCGGTCCCAGCAGCAGTGGGGAAGGTTCACACAGGTCCCATCAGCAGCCTCCCACTCAGGCCTGAAGGGCCCTTGCAAGGGCATTGCAGGGAAAGGAGAGTACGGCCTCTACAGCCCATGCCATCCCCAGACTCTCTGCTGAAGCTGCCAGCAAAGAAGCCAGCTGAGTGTGAAGAAAATTTTTGGGACTAATGTAGAAAGTCATCCTCCAACACCTAGGCCCAGGCCACTAATACAATTCACGTAAGTCACTGAATATCCATTAGATGTCTGGGGATTACCACATATTCATGCTCTTGGCATGATAGCAGATATTGTCTTAACTCACACAGCTAAATAGCTATTTCTGGTATCCGTGGAATGACCAGGTGTCTATAGACTGGTCAGTGTTTTTAAGAGCTATTTTTCTGTTTAAATCATCCCACAAAGGGATGATGAAATATCTCATGGAGTTAATAAAGGAACACTGCAGACAAAGTCTCTAAAGTGGCATGACAGGTGAAAAGTTAGACTTCATCTCATCTGATTTCAGCCCTCTAAAAGTTGGTTGGTTGTTGGGTACGGTCAATTGCTCAAGCTCTCTCTCTAGTCTGTGAAGATTTAGGCACTACCTGAGGTTGATTTATTATATGTATTGCACATGTCTGCCTCTGGATCACCCCCAGGAAGAGCTTAGCTCTGTACACAGAGCAAGCTTAGATAACTCTTTGAGACAAAATGCCCAAGCTGTAGCTGGCAAAGACAGGTGAAAGTCCCACAGACATGCTGGAAAGAGGATGAGAGTTGAAAGTCTCCTGATCTGAGGTTTCAGGCATGCCAGAGGCTAAGTCTAGCCCTGCTTGCTTTTGCCAAACTGCAAGAAGAGGCAATCATTGCTCTGTCCTGACCCACAAGCAGCTAGTTGCACTAGCCCAGGTGGCTCATCCCCTGACAAAGCAGCACTTTCCCCAGCCCTGAGGATGCACACTTTCCCCATGAGCCTGGAGAGGCATTCCCACCTCATCAGAACTGTGAAGGCAGCCACAAGCCATGCCCACTGCAACTTTCGGGGAGCCACAGAAAGCACATACCTCTGGGGAGAGTTAAATAGAGTAGCCTGCCTCCCATCCTGGTGCACTGCAATCTCTTTAGTCAATAATCATCTGCTTTTTGTGTTTTAAAAGATTGCTGCTGCTATTTTAAGGTTGCACTCAATTTTGTCACATTTGCCATATAAGCACGACTTAGAATATTTCAATATAATTGTTTTGTTGCAGTCCCCATTCTTGCAACTCTTATTTGCTTTCTGGGTAATGGAAGGGGTAAAGTGTTTCTGAATCACATCTTTTACACCTATTATCAAAAATAAAAAAAAAACCAAACAAAAAAACCCAAAGTAAAAATGTAGACTTGAGCTGTTCCCTTGGCATATTACTAACCTGTCATTTCTCTAGCTGCTGCAGAAAATGGCAAGTGTCCCTGGTAATCACTGATACTGTGGGCCAGTTCTGGCCTCCTGGAGCCTGTCAGTACACCGGGAAGCACTGCCTGTGGTTTCCTGCTGCTCACAACCAGCCATCTCCCTCCCTAGAGCGAGCTTCTGTCCAAGCTCCCAGAAGCCTGTTCCGGCTGGCAGTATCTGACTCCACAACAGCATCTGACTCTCCGCTCTGTTCAGTGCCTCCCCTGAGAGCTAGCAGCTCCTGCTAGCTCCAGAGCACCCAGACAGCCCAGCACAGCTGCGTGGCAGGAAGGTGGGTGATGGGTGACCAGGGCCAGAGAATCACTGTCTGAGCTGTGAGAGCAGAGATAAGAGACAAGGAGGGGACAAAATTATTGGTTAGAGTGATAAAACAACAAATTCTTATTTGGAGCCATGAGCAGACAACAATGTTGGCACAGCATTAAGTGCCAGCTTCAGCCAAAGAGTCCGGGCGCTGCTGGTTTGAGGCACAGGGAGCATAACTGCAATAAATTCGGTAATGTAAATAGGGGTGGGAGCAAGTTCTCAGGGCAAAATTTCTCCCAGATCTATTTACCTTCACTGTATGATCAGGGCAGTGCCAGAGAATGAGGAAGGAGACTAGCTGTCAAACTCCAGCCTGGAGGAAAAGGCACATTCCCATAATGGTTCACTGGTGATAACAAAGGAAATCAAATACCTACACATTCATCTAACAAGAAACTAGCCCAGGAATGTGATTAGAACAAAAACTACCTTGCTTAAATAAACATCCTTCAAACAGCCTCAGGAAGGAGCATGCAAAGGAGCATTTGCTTGTGGTTAACTGTCTTAACTGATGGATAATTTGTCCCAAAATGAAACTCAAATCTGACCCTTGGGTAGTCTGAAATGATCATACTGAGGTCAAAGTTAGGTTCATTCTGGGACCTGGTCTGATGCACTGGTGGATGGTGATGGGGGTCTTTTGAATATGACTGCAGAGAAACAAGAGCAAGCTCACAAATTTTGAGAGTAGCTGCCTACCCTTGCACTTGGCACCACGTTCCCAGGTCTGCTGCCATTACTAAGACACAACCCTTCCTGACAAGTGGCCCACGCTCCTTGGGGGATGAGGAAAGAAAACTACCTGAGAGGCAGCCCCAGGACAGCAGGTACTAAGCTAAGGGGAGGGAGCATCTAAATCCTGCAGACCTTCACTAGATCCAATAAGACCTAAGATGGTGGCAGCCACCCCCAGAAAAGAAATTCATCCCAAGCAAGGAGACAAGCTCCAGACTCACATGGATATTGAAGCACCAGTCTGCAGGCAGAAAAGCCTCTTTGCTTGAGAGGAGTGCTGCGGGCACAAGGGAAAATTCAAGCCCCTCTGAGATCTTCCCTGCAGCACCATGGCTTCTCCTCCCCTTGAAGCAGGGACAGGGAGCTAACAGCCCTTGCTGCGTCACAGTCTCTCTTTGATCAGATTTAACTCACTAGGAAGCTTGATAGAGCCTAGCTTATAATAATCATGCAGCCTAATAAATATTTGCTTTAATGCATCCACTGTTTTAAATGATTCTATTAAAAAAGTAATGTTTGATGTAATCGCCAGTTCTGCTGGGAGACAGAGAACTCTATGTGTGTGTCTCACCTCAGGCAGCCCAGCTCAGCACCTGTGTTTGGACAGAATTTGTGCTACCCATACACATATTTACCTAGCTGAGAGGCCCCATTAATATTAATGCTATCTACAGTCCTGTTCACAAGGAATGAAGCCAGGAGGAACACTGCAAGCATGCAAAAACCACAGCAGGTGAAAAACAGCTGGCAATTGCTGTGTCAGTAAAACATTTAACACAGCC
This sequence comes from Dromaius novaehollandiae, assembly GCF_036370855.1. NCBI lineage: Eukaryota > Metazoa > Chordata > Aves > Casuariiformes > Dromaiidae > Dromaius > Dromaius novaehollandiae. Next base: position 44,688,988 of record NC_088102.1, read on the forward strand.
AGAATGAACCTGATCATTTGTTTCCCAATGAAAGGCAGGCTCCAGCACCCACATCCCTGTTACAGGATTCTCCAGGGGAATATTTAACTCTAATGCAGTTTGAGGAGCCTTCTCCTACATGTTCGTCCTGAAGAGGAAATGGGCTACCCTGCAGTCAGCTCAGGAAGTTACAGGAAGAAGCTAAATGGCATCTTTCCAACCCCAAGGCTGGAAAACACCAGGATATGGCAGATGCTGCCTACTGGCTTCATGGAAATGACCAGTGATGCTCAGAAAAAATTCCTAAGGGCATCTGTAAGACCCTTAGTGGGGCAAGGGGCCAGGACCTGATAGAATGTAAAAATGGGTACACATCTCAAAGCCTGGACTCTGTTCTTAAACAGCAGTTTAAAAGCAAAGTATTCTATTGTCACTGCAGAGAGAGAAAAGGCCTAGAGGTCCACTTGGAGTGGGACTGCAAAGGAGCTCCCAAAGAAAGGCAAATCCAGCACAATGAATTCACCTCTGACAACTTTTTCCCCTTCAAAATAGCTCTGGATACTTGAATAAACTCAGATCATAAAAGAGTAACGGTGAGGGTTAGCATTAAGATCGTGGTAAGGGATGGGAGAGAGACAAAGTGAAGAAATCCAGTGGGATTGGGGCTGAGAAGGGGCTGTCAAAAAAAAAAGCATAATATGCACAAAGAATTCTCCTCCCACAATGTTTTCTGGAGGGCACTGAGGTACCTGGCTGAAAGTAGGCCAAATCAAACTTTGTGGTAAGGATAAGGGAAAGAGTTGGGAGACAGGCAAAGCGTAGAGTTATGGCTGGAATGCCAAAGCAAAGGGGCCTCCAAGGCAAGTGATGGGCTGTGAAAAATATTGTTGTCTGACAACATTTTCTGCTGGCACTTGCACAGGCATTCTTAGGTAACGAACAGCCAAGCTGAAGTTTAGGATAAGGGTTAGTGTTGGGACAAAGACAAAGTGGAGAGGTCCAGTGTGAACGTGACTGCAAAGAGGCTAACCACTGAAGTCCTGGACTGCAAAAAAATTGTCCTCTCAGAAAAGTTTTGGCTGGGCCATGCATAGGTATCCATGTTTAAGGAAACACCAAAAACGACATATAGGATAAAGATACGGGGTGGGACAGACACAAAGCCAAGTAGTTCAAATTAACTGAGGGTGAGAAGTGGTATGAAAGGCAAGCCCAGGGCTGTAGAATGAATGTTCCTCTAACGGTTTATGCTGGGACTTGCATGGCCCTCCTTGCCTTGCCTCAGACACAACTAGGGTTAGTGTTAGGGTTAGGGTTAGGGTTCAGAGAGAGACAAAGCAGATAGCTGGGGGTGGACTGCCACTGAGAAGGGGGCTCCAAAGGAAGTGCTGGCCCGTGAAAATAATTGCCCTCTGACATCTTCTGCTGGCACTAGCCTTCTGTCCTTGACTTTCCTCCGACAAAACTAGGGTTAGCATTAGGGTTAGGGTTAGGGTTCAGAGAGAGACAGAGCATACAGCTGTGGCTGGACTGCCACTGGAAAGGGGCCTCCAAGACAAGGAAAACCCTGCCAAAACCATGCTCCTGCAACAACCTTCTCCACTCAGACACCTAGGGGGTGTCCTTGCCTTGGCTCAATGCCAGTTGCGGGTACGGCTAGGGTTAGGCTTCACAGAGAGTCAGACTGCAGAGCTGGAGATAGACTGCCAGTGAAAAGGGGCCTCCAAGACAAGCAAATCCCCAACAAAACCATGCTCCTGCAACAACCTTCTCCACAAAAACACCTTGGTACCTCCTGGCCTTGACTCTGCCACAGTTAGGGTTAGGGTTAGGGTTAGGGTTAGGGTTCAGAGAGAGACAGAGCATACAACTGGAGATAGACTGCCAGTGAAAAGGGGCCTCCAAGACAAGGAAAACCCTGCCAAAACCATGCTCCTGCAACAACCTTCTCCACAAAAACACCTCGGCACCTCCTGGCCTTGACTCAATGCCAGTTGCGGGTATGGCTAGGGTTAGGCTTCAGAGAGAGTCAGACTGCAGAGCTGGAGATAGACTGCCAGTGAAAAGGGGCCTCCAAGACAAGCAAATCCCTGCCAAAACCATGCTCCTGCAACAACCTTCTCCACAAAAACACCTCGGCACCTCCTGCCCTTGACTCAGCCACGATTAGGCTTAGGGTTAGGGTTAGGGTTAGGGTTAGGGTTCAGAGAGAGACAGAGCATACAGCTGTGGCTGGACTGCCACTGGAAAGGGGCCTCCAAGACAAGCAAATCCCTGCCAAAACCATGCTCCTGCAACAACCTTCTCCACAAAAACACCTCGGCACCTCCTGGCCTTGACTCAGCCACAATTAGGCTTAGGCTTAGGGTTAGGGTTAGGGTTCAGAGAGAGACAGAGCATACAGCTGTGGCTGGACTGCCACTGGAAAGGGGCCTCCAAGACAAGGAAAACCCTGCCAAAACCTTGCTCCTGCAACAACCTTCTCCACTCAGTCACCTAGGCGCGTCCTTGCCTTGGCTCAATGCCAGTTGCGGGTACGGCTAGGGTTAGGCTTCAGAGAGAGTCAGACTGCAGAGCTGGAGATAGACTGCCAGTGAAAAGGGGCCTCCAAGACAAGCAAATCCCTGCCAAAACCATGCTCCTGCAACAGCCTTCTCCACAAAAACAACTCGGCACCTCCTGGCCCTGACTCAGCCACAATTAGGCTTAGGCTTAGGCTTAGGATTAGGGTTAGGGTTCAGAGAGAGACAGAGCATACAGCTGTGGCTGGACTGCCACTGGAAAGGGGCCTCCAAGACAAGGAAAACCCTGCCAAAACCATGCTCCTGCAACAACCTTCTCCACTCAGTCACCTAGGCGCGTCCTTGCCTTGGATCAATGCCAGTTGTGGGTACGGCTAGGGTTAGGCTTCAGAGAGAGTCAGACTGCAGAGCTGGAGATAGACTGCCAGTGAAAAGGGGCCTCCAAGACAAGCAAATCCCCGCCAAAACCATGCTCCTGCAACAACCTTCTCCACAAAAACACCTCGGCACCTCCTGGCCTTGATTCTGCCACAGTTAGGGTTAGGGTTAGGGTTAGGGTGAGGGTTCAGAGAGAGACAGAGCATACAGCTGTGGCTGGACTGCCACTGGAAAGGGGCCTCCAAGACAAGCAAATCCCTGCCAAAACCATGCTCCTGCAACAACCTTCTCCACAAAAACACCTCGGCACCTCCTGCCCTTGACTCAGCCACGATTAGGCTTAGGGTTAGGGTTAGGGTTAGGGTTAGGGTTAGGGTTCAGAGAGAGACAGAGCATACAGCTGTGGCTGGACTGCCACTGGAAAGGGGCCTCCAAGACAAGCAAATCCCTGCCAAAACCATGCTCCTGCAACAACCTTCTCCACAAAAACACCTCGGCACCTCCTGCCCTTGACTCAGCCACGATTAGGCTTAGGGTTAGGGTTAGGGTTAGGGCTAGGGTTCAGAGAGAGACAGAGCATACAGCTGTGGCTGGACTGCCACTGGAAAGGGGCCTCCAAGACAAGGAAAACCCTGCCAAAACCATGCTCCTGCAACAACCTTCTCCACAAAAACACCTCGGCACCTCCTGCCCTTGACTCAGCCACGATTAGGCTTAGGGTTAGGGTTAGGGTTAGGGTTAGGGTTCAGAGAGAGACAGAGCATACAGCTGTGGCTGGACTGCCACTGGAAAGGGGCCTCCAAGACAAGCAAATCCCTGCCAAAACCATGCTCCTGCAACAACCTTCTCCACAAAAACACCTCGGCACCTCCTGCCCTTGACTCAGCCACGATTAGTCTTAGGGTTAGGGTTAGGGTTAGGGTTAGGGTTCAGAGAGAGACAGAGCATACAGCTGTGGCTGGACTGCCACTGAAAAGGGGCCTCCAAGACAAGCAAATCCCTGCCAAAACCATGCTCCTGCAACAACCTTCTCCACAAAAACACCTCGGCACCTCCTGGCCTTGACTCAGCCACAATTAGGCTTAGGCTTAGGCTTAGGGTTAGGGTTGGGGTTCAGAGAGAGACACAGCATACAGCTGTGGCTGGACTGCCACTGGAAAGGGGCCTCCAAGACAAGGAAAACCCTGCCAAAACCTTGCTCCTGCAACAACCTTCTCCACACAGTCACCTAGGCGCGTCCTTGCCTTGGCTCAATGCCAGTTGCGGGTATGGCTAGGGTTAGGCTTCAGAGAGAGTCAGACTGCAGAGCTGGAGATAGACTGCCAGTGAAAAGGGGCCTCCAAGACAAGCAAATCCCTGCCAAAACCATGCTCCTGCAACAACCTTCTCCACAAAAACACCTCGGCACCTCCTGGCCTTGACTCTGCCACAATTAGGCTTAGGGTTAGGGTTAGGGTTAGGGTTCAGAGAGAGACAGAGCATACAGCTGTGGCTGGACTGCCACTGGAAAGGGGCCTCCAAGACAAGGAAAACCCTGCCAAAACCATGCTCCTGCAACAACCTTCTCCACTCAGACACCTAGGCGCGTCCTTGCCTTGGCTCAATGCCAGTTGCGGGTACGGCTAGGGTTAGGCTTCAGAGAGAGTCAGACTGCAGAGCTGGAGATAGACTGCCAGTGAAAAGGGGCCTCCAACACAAGCAAATCCCTGCCAAAACCATGCTCCTGCAACAGCCTTCTCCACAAAAACAACTCGGCACCTCCTGGCCTTGACTCAGCCACAATTAGGCTTAGGCTTAGGCTTAGGGTTAGGGTTAGGGTTCAGAGAGAGACAGAGCATACAGCTGTGGCTGGACTGCCACTGGAAAGGGGCCTCCAAGACAAGGAAAACCCTGCCAAAACCATGCTCCTGCAACAACCTACTCCACTCAGTCACCTAGGCGCGTCCTTGCCTTGGCTCAATGCCAGCTGTGGGTACGGCTAGGGTTAGGCTTCAGAGAGAGTCAGACTGCAGAGCTGGAGATAGACTGCCAGTGAAAAGGGGCCTCCAAGACAAGGAAATCCCCGCCAAAACCATGCTCCTGCAACAACCTTCTCCACAAAAACACCTCGGCACCTCCTGCCCTTGATTCTGCCACAGTTAGGGTTAGGGTTAGGGTTAGGGTTAGGGTTCAGAGAGAGACAGAGCATACAGCTGTGGCTGGACTGCCACTGGAAAGGGACCTCCAAGACAAGGAAAACCCTGCCAAAACCATGCTCCTGCAACAACCTTCTCCACAAAAACACCTCGGCACCTCCTGGCCTTGAGTCAGCCACGATTAGGCTTAGGGTTAGGGTTAGGGTTAGGGTTAGGGTTCAGAGAGAGACAGAGCATACAGCTGTGGCTGGACTGCCACTGGAAAGGGACCTCCAAGACAAGGAAAACCCTGCCAAAACCATGCTCCTGCAACAACCTTCTCCACAAAAACACCTCGGCACCTCCTGGCCTTGACTCTGCCACAATTAGGCTTAGGGTTAGGGTTAGGGTTAGGGTTAGGGTTCAGAGAGAGACAGAGCATACAGCTGTGGCTGGACTGCCACTGGAAAGGGGCCTCCAAGACAAGCAAATCCCTGCCAAAACCATGCTCCTGCAACAACCTTCTCCACAAAAACACCTCGGCACCTCCTGCCCTTGACTCAGCCACGATTAGTCTTAGGGTTAGGGTTAGGGTTAGGGTTAGGGTTCAGAGAGAGACAGAGCATACAGCTGTGGCTGGACTGCCACTGAAGAGGGGCCTCCAAGACAAGCAAAACCCCGCCAAAACCATGCTCCTGCAACAACCTTCTCCACAAAAACACCTCGGCACCTCCTGGCCTTGACTCAGCCACAATTAGGCTTAGGCTTAGGGTTAGGGTTAGGGTTGGGGTTCAGAGAGAGACACAGCATACAGCTGTGGCTGGACTGCCACTGGAAAGGGGCCTCCAAGACAAGGAAAACCCTGCCAAAACCTTGCTCCTGCAACAACCTTCTCCACTCAGTCACCTAGGCGCGTCCTTGCCTTGGCTCAATGCCAGTTGCGGGTACGGCTAGGGTTAGGCTTCAGAGAGAGTCAGACTGCAGAGCTGGAGATAGACTGCCAGTGAAAAGGGGCCTCCAAGACAAGCAAATCCCCAACAAAACCATGCTCCTGCAACAACCTTCTCCACAAAAACACCTCGGCACCTCCTGGCCTTGACTCTGCCACAGTTAGGGTTAGGGTTCGGGTTAGGGTTAGGGTTCAGAGAGAGACAGAGCATACAGCTGTGGCTGGACTGCCACTGGAAAGGGGCCTCCAAGACAAGGAAAACCCTGCCAAAACCTTGCTCCTGCAACAACCTTCTCCACACAGTCACCTAGGTGCGTCCTTGCCTTGGCTCAATGCCAGTTGCGGGTACGGCTAGGGTTAGGCTTCAGAGAGAGTCAGACTGCAGAGCTGGAGATAGACTGCCAGTGAAAAGGGGCCTCCAACACAAGCAAATCCCTGCCAAAACCATGCTCCTGCAACAGCCTTCTCCACAAAAACACCTTGGCACCTCCTGGCCTTGACTCAGCCACAATTAGGCTTAGGCTTAGGGTTAGGGTTAGGGTTAGGGTTCAGAGAGAGACAGAGCATACAGCTGTGGCTGGACTGCCACTGGAAAGGGGCCTCCAAGACAAGCAAATCCCTGCCAAAACCATGCTCCTGCAACAACCTTCTCCACAAAAACACCTCGGCACCTCCTGCCCTTGACTCAGCCACGATTAGGCTTAGGCTTAGGGTTAGGGTTAGGGTTAGGGTTCAGAGAGAGACAGAGCATACAGCTGTGGCTGGACTGTCACTGAAAAGGGGCCTCCAAGACAAGCAAATCCCTGCCAAAACCATGCTGCTGCAACAACCTTCTCCACAAAAACACCTCGGCACCTCCTGGCCTTGACTCTGCCACAATTAGGCTTAGGCTTAGGCTTAGGGTTAGGGTTAGGGTTCAGAGAGAGACAGAGCATACAGCTGTGGCTGGACTGCCACTGGAAAGGGGCCTCCAAGACAAGGAAAACCCTGCCAAAACCATGCTCCTGCAACAACCTTCTCCACTCAGACACCTAGGGGAGGTCCTTGTCTTGGCTCAGTGCCAGTTACGGGTACGGCTAGGGTTAGGCTTCAGAGAGAGTCAGACTGCAGAGCTGGAGATAGACTGCCAGTGAAAAGGGGCCTCCAAGACAAGCAAATCCCTGCCAAAACCGTGCTCCTGCAACAACCTTCTCCACAAAAACACCTCGGCACCTCCTGCCCTTGACTCAGCCACGATTAGGCTTAGGCTTAGGGTTAGGGTTAGGGTTAGGGTTCAGAGAGAGACAGAGCATACAGCTGTGGCTGGACTGCCACTGGAAAGGGGCCTCCAAGACAAGGAAAACCCTGCCAAAACCATGCTCCTGCAACAACCTTCTCCACAAAAACACCTCGGCACCTCCTGGCCTTGACTCTGCCACAATTAGCCTTATGGTTAGGGTTAGGGTTAGGGTTAGGGTTCAGAGAGAGACAGAGCATACAGCTGTGGCTGGACTGCCACTGGAAAGGGGCCTCCAAGACAAGGAAAACCCTGCCAAAACCATGCTCCTGCAACAACCTTCTCCACTCAGACACCTAGGGGCGTCCTTGCCTTGGCTCAATGCCAGTTGCCGGTACGGCTAGGGTTAGGCTTCAGAGAGAGTCAGACTGCAGAGCTGGAGATAGACTGCCAGTGAAAAGGGGCCTCCAAGACAAGCAAATCCCCGCCAAAACCATGCTCCTGCAACAACCTTCTCCACAAAAACACCTCGGCACCTCCTGGCCTTGACTCTGCCACAGTTAGGCTTAGGCTTAGGCTTAGGCTTAGGGTTAGGGTTCAGAGAGAGACAGAGCATACAGCTGTGGCTGGACTGCCACTGGAAAGGGGCCTCCAAGACAAGGAAAACCCTGCCAAAACCATGCTCCTGCAACAACCTTCTCCACTCAGACACCTAGGCGCGTCCTTGTCTTGGCTCAATGCCAGTTGCGGGTACGGCTAGGGTTAGGCTTCAGAGAGAGTCAGACTGCAGAGCTGGAGATAGACTGCCAGTGAAAAGGGGCCTCCAAGACAAGCAAATCCCTGCCAAAACCATGCTCCTGCAACAACCTTCTCCACAAAAACACCTCGGCACCTCCTGCCCTTGACTCTGCCACAGTTAGGCCTAGGCTTAGCCTTATGGTTAGGGTTAGGGTTCAGAGAGAGTCAGACTGCAGAGCTGGAGATAGACTGCCAGTGAAAAGGGGCCTCCAAGACAAGCAAATCCCCAACAAAACCATGCTCCTGCAACAACCTTCTCCACAAAAACACCTCGGCACCTCCTGGCCTTGACTCTGCCACAGTTAGGGCTAGGGTTCGGGTTAGGGTTAGGGTGAGGGTTCAGAGAGAGACAGAGCATACAGCTGTGGCTGGACTGCCACTGGAAAGGGGCCTCCAAGACAAGGAAAACCCTGCCAAAACCATGCTCCTGCAACAACCTTCTCCACTCAGACACCTAGGCGCGTCCTTGCCTTGGCTCAATGCCAGTTGCCGGTACGGCTAGGGTTAGGCTTCACAGAGAGTCAGACTGCAGAGCTGGAGATAGACTGCCAGTGAAAAGGGGCCTCCAAGACAAGCAAATCCCCGCCAAAACCATGCTCCTGCAACAACCTTCTCCACAAAAACACCTCGGCACCTCCTGGCCTTGACTCTGCCACAGTTAGGGTTAGGGTTAGGGTTAGGGTTAGGGTTCAGAGAGAGACAGAGCATACAGCTGTGGCTGGACTGCCACTGAAAAGGGGCCTCCAAGACAAGGAAAACCCTGCCAAAACCATGCTCCTGCAACAACCTCCTCCACTCAGACACCTAGGGGAGGTCCTTGTCTTGGCTCAGTGCCAGTTGCGGGTACGGCTAGGGTTAGGCTTCAGAGAGAGTCAGACTGCAGAGCTGGAGATAGACTGCCAGTGAAAAGGGGCCTCCAAGACAAGGAAATCCCCGCCAAAACCATGCTCCTGCAACAACCTTCTCCACAAAAATACCTCGGCACCTCCTGGCCTTGACTCAGCCACAGTTAGGGCTAGGGTTCGGGTTAGGGTTAGGGTTAGGGTTCAGAGAGAGACAGAGCATACAGCTGTGGCTGGACTGCCACTGGAAAGGGGCCTCCAAGACAAGGAAAACCCTGCCAAAACCATGCTCCTGCAACAACCTTCTCCACAAAAACACCTCGGCACCTCCTGGCCTTGACTCAGCCACAATTAGGCTTAGGGTTAGGGTTCGGGTTAGGGTTAGGGTTCAGAGAGAGACAGAGCATACAGCTGTGGCTGGACTGCCACTGGAAAGGGGCCTCCAAGACAAGGAAAACCCTGCCAAAACCATGCTCCTGCAACAACCTTCTCCACTCAGACACCTAGGCGCGTCCTTGCCTTGGCTCAATGCCAGTTGCGGGTACGGCTAGGGTTAGGCTTCACAGAGAGTCAGACTGCAGAGCTGGAGATAGACTGCCAGTGAAAAGGGGCCTCCAAGACAAGCAAATCCCCAACAAAACCATGCTCCTGCAACAACCTTCTCCACAAAAACACCTCGGCACCTCCTGGCCTTGACTCTGCCACAGTTAGGCCTAGGCTTAGGCTTAGGGTTAGGGTTAGGGTTCAGAGAGAGACAGAGCATACAGCTGTGGCTGGACTGCCACTGGAAAGGGGCCTCCAAGACAAGGAAAACCCTGCCAAAACCATGCTCCTGCAACAACCTCCTCCACTCAGACACCTAGGGGAGGTCCTTGTCTTGGCTCAGTGCCAGTTGCGGGTACGGCTAAGGTTAGGCTTCAGAGAGAGTCAGACTGCAGAGCTGGAGATAGACTGCCAGTGAAAAGGGGCCTCCAAGACAAGCAAATCCCCAACAAAACCATGCTCCTGCAACATCCTTCTCCACAAAAACACCTCGGCACCTCCTGGCCTTGACTCAGCCACAATTAGGCTTAGGCTTAGGCTTAGGGTTAGGGTTAGGGTTCAGAGAGAGACAGAGCATACAGCTGTGGCTGGACTGCCACTGGAAAGGGGCCTCCAAGACAAGGAAAACCCTGCCAAAACCATGCTCCTGCAACAACCTTCTCCACTCAGACACCTAGGCGCGTCCTTGCCTTGGCTCAATGCCAGTTGCGGGTACGGCTAGGGTTAGGCTTCAGAGAGAGTCAGACTGCAGAGCTGGAGATAGACTGCCAGTGAAAAGGGGCCTCCAAGACAAGCAAATCCCTGCCAAAACCATGCTCCTGCAACAACCTTCTCCACAAAAACACCTCGGCACCTCCTGGCCTTGACTCAGCCACAAATAGGCTTAGGGTTCGGGTTAGGGTTAGGGTTCAGAGAGAGACAGAGCATACAGCTGTGGCTGGACTGCCACTGGAAAGGGGCCTCCAAGACAAGGAAAACCCTGCCAAAACCTTGCTCCTGCAACAACCTTCTCCACTCAGTCACCTAGGCGCGTCCTTGCCTTGGCTCAATGCCAGTTGCGGGTACGGCTAGGGTTAGGGTTCAGAGAGAGTCAGACTGCAGAGCTGGAGATAGACTGCCAGTGAAAAGGGGCCTCCAAGACAAGCAAATCCCTGCCAAAACCATGCTCCTGCAACAACCTTCTCCACAAAAACACCTCGGCACCTCCTGCCCTTGACTCAGCCACAATTAGGCTTAGGCTTAGGGTTAGGGTTAGGGTTCAGAGAGAGACAGAGCATACAGCTGTGGCTGGACTGCCACTGGAAAGGGGCCTCCAAGACAAGCAAATCCCTGCCAAAACCATGCTCCTGCAACAACCTTCTCCACTCAGACACCTAGGGGAGGTCCTTGTCTTGGCTCAGTGCCAGTTGTGGGTACGGCTAGGGTTAGGCTTCAGAGAGAGTCAGACTGCAGAGCTGGAGATAGACTGCCAGTGAAAAGGGGCCTCCAAGACAAGCAAATCCCTGCCAAAACCATGCTCCTGCAACAACCTTCTCCACAAAAACACCTCGGCACCTCCTGGCCTTGACTCAGCCACAATTAGGCTTAGGGTTAGGGTTAGGGTTAGGGTTAGGGTTCAGAGAGAGACAGAGCATACAGCTGTGGCTGGACTGCCACTGGAAAGGGGCCTCCAAGACAAGGAAAACCCTGCCAAAACCATGCTCCTGCAACAACCTTCTCCACAAAAACACCTCGGCACCTCCTGGCCTTGAGTCAGCCACGATTAGGCTTAGGGTTAGGGTTAGGGTTAGGGTTAGGGTTCAGAGAGAGACAGAGCATACAGCTGTGGCTGGACTGCCACTGGAAAGGGACCTCCAAGACAAGGAAAACCCTGCCAAAACCATGCTCCTGCAACAACCTTCTCCACAAAAACACCTCGGCACCTCCTGGCCTTGACTCTGCCACAATTAGGCTTAGGGTTAGGGTTAGGGTTAGGGTTAGGGTTCAGAGAGAGACAGAGCATACAGCTGTGGCTGGACTGCCACTGGAAAGGGGCCTCCAAGACAAGCAAATCCCTGCCAAAACCATGCTCCTGCAACAACCTTCTCCACAAAAACACCTCGGCACCTCCTGCCCTTGACTCAGCCACGATTAGTCTTAGGGTTAGGGTTAGGGTTAGGGTTAGGGTTCAGAGAGAGACAGAGCATACAGCTGTGGCTGGACTGCCACTGAAGAGGGGCCTCCAAGACAAGCAAAACCCCGCCAAAACCATGCTCCTGCAACAACCTTCTCCACAAAAACACCTCGGCACCTCCTGGCCTTGACTCAGCCACAATTAGGCTTAGGCTTAGGGTTAGGGTTAGGGTTGGGGTTCAGAGAGAGACACAGCATACAGCTGTGGCTGGACTGCCACTGGAAAGGGGCCTCCAAGACAAGGAAAACCCTGCCAAAACCTTGCTCCTGCAACAACCTTCTCCACTCAGTCACCTAGGCGCGTCCTTGCCTTGGCTCAATGCCAGTTGCGGGTACGGCTAGGGTTAGGCTTCAGAGAGAGTCAGACTGCAGAGCTGGAGATAGACTGCCAGTGAAAAGGGGCCTCCAAGACAAGCAAATCCCCAACAAAACCATGCTCCTGCAACAACCTTCTCCACAAAAACACCTCGGCACCTCCTGGCCTTGACTCTGCCACAGTTAGGGTTAGGGTTCGGGTTAGGGTTAGGGTTCAGAGAGAGACAGAGCATACAGCTGTGGCTGGACTGCCACTGGAAAGGGGCCTCCAAGACAAGGAAAACCCTGCCAAAACCTTGCTCCTGCAACAACCTTCTCCACACAGTCACCTAGGTGCGTCCTTGCCTTGGCTCAATGCCAGTTGCGGGTACGGCTAGGGTTAGGCTTCAGAGAGAGTCAGACTGCAGAGCTGGAGATAGACTGCCAGTGAAAAGGGGCCTCCAAGACAAGCAAATCCCTGCCAAAACCATGCTCCTGCAACAGCCTTCTCCACAAAAACACCTTGGCACCTCCTGGCCTTGACTCAGCCACAATTAGGCTTAGGCTTAGGGTTAGGGTTAGGGTTAGGGTTCAGAGAGAGACAGAGCATACAGCTGTGGCTGGACTGCCACTGGAAAGGGGCCTCCAAGACAAGCAAATCCCTGCCAAAACCATGCTCCTGCAACAACCTTCTCCACAAAAACACCTCGGCACCTCCTGCCCTTGACTCAGCCACGATTAGGCTTAGGGTTAGGGTTAGGGTTAGGGTTAGGGTTCAGAGAGAGACAGAGCATACAGCTGTGGCTGGACTGTCACTGAAAAGGGGCCTCCAAGACAAGCAAATCCCTGCCAAAACCATGCTGCTGCAACAACCTTCTCCACAAAAACACCTCGGCACCTCCTGGCCTTGACTCTGCCACAATTAGGCTTAGGCTTAGGCTTAGGGTTAGGGTTAGGGTTCAGAGAGAGACAGAGCATACAGCTGTGGCTGGACTGCCACTGGAAAGGGGCCTCCAAGACAAGGAAAACCCTGCCAAAACCATGCTCCTGCAACAACCTTCTCCACTCAGACACCTAGGGGAGGTCCTTGTCTTGGCTCAGTGCCAGTTACGGGTACGGCTAGGGTTAGGCTTCAGAGAGAGTCAGACTGCAGAGCTGGAGATAGACTGCCAGTGAAAAGGGGCCTCCAAGACAAGCAAATCCCTGCCAAAACCGTGCTCCTGCAACAACCTTCTCCACAAAAACACCTCGGCACCTCCTGCCCTTGACTCAGCCACGATTAGGCTTAGGCTTAGGGTTAGGGTTAGGGTTAGGGTTCAGAGAGAGACAGAGCATACAGCTGTGGCTGGACTGCCACTGGAAAGGGGCCTCCAAGACAAGGAAAACCCTGCCAAAACCATGCTCCTGCAACAACCTTCTCCACAAAAACACCTCGGCACCTCCTGGCCTTGACTCTGCCACAATTAGCCTTATGGTTAGGGTTAGGGTTAGGGTTAGGGTTCAGAGAGAGACAGAGCATACAGCTGTGGCTGGACTGCCACTGGAAAGGGGCCTCCAAGACAAGGAAAACCCTGCCAAAACCATGCTCCTGCAACAACCTTCTCCACTCAGACACCTAGGGGCGTCCTTGCCTTGGCTCAATGCCAGTTGCCGGTACGGCTAGGGTTAGGCTTCAGAGAGAGTCAGACTGCAGAGCTGGAGATAGACTGCCAGTGAAAAGGGGCCTCCAAGACAAGCAAATCCCCGCCAAAACCATGCTCCTGCAACAACCTTCTCCACAAAAACACCTCGGCACCTCCTGGCCTTGACTCTGCCACAGTTAGGCTTAGGCTTAGGCTTAGGCTTAGGGTTAGGGTTCAGAGAGAGACAGAGCATACAGCTGTGGCTGGACTGCCACTGGAAAGGGGCCTCCAAGACAAGGAAAACCCTGCCAAAACCATGCTCCTGCAACAACCTTCTCCACTCAGACACCTAGGCGCGTCCTTGTCTTGGCTCAATGCCAGTTGCGGGTACGGCTAGGGTTAGGCTTCAGAGAGAGTCAGACTGCAGAGCTGGAGATAGACTGCCAGTGAAAAGGGGCCTCCAAGACAAGCAAATCCCTGCCAAAACCATGCTCCTGCAACAACCTTCTCCACAAAAACACCTCGGCACCTCCTGCCCTTGACTCTGCCACAGTTAGGCCTAGGCTTAGCCTTATGGTTAGGGTTAGGGTTCAGAGAGAGTCAGACTGCAGAGCTGGAGATAGACTGCCAGTGAAAAGGGGCCTCCAAGACAAGCAAATCCCCAACAAAACCATGCTCCTGCAACAACCTTCTCCACAAAAACACCTCGGCACCTCCTGGCCTTGACTCTGCCACAGTTAGGGCTAGGGTTCGGGTTAGGGTTAGGGTGAGGGTTCAGAGAGAGACAGAGCATACAGCTGTGGCTGGACTGCCACTGGAAAGGGGCCTCCAAGACAAGGAAAACCCTGCCAAAACCATGCTCCTGCAACAACCTTCTCCACTCAGACACCTAGGCGCGTCCTTGCCTTGGCTCAATGCCAGTTGCCGGTACGGCTAGGGTTAGGCTTCACAGAGAGTCAGACTGCAGAGCTGGAGATAGACTGCCAGTGAAAAGGGGCCTCCAAGACAAGCAAATCCCCAACAAAACCATGCTCCTGCAACAACCTTCTCCACAAAAACACCTCGGCACCTCCTGGCCTTGACTCTGCCACAGTTAGGGTTAGGGTTAGGGTTAGGGTTAGGGTTCAGAGAGAGACAGAGCATACAGCTGTGGCTGGACTGCCACTGAAAAGGGGCCTCCAAGACAAGGAAAACCCTGCCAAAACCATGCTCCTGCAACAACCTCCTCCACTCAGACACCTAGGGGAGGTCCTTGTCTTGGCTCAGTGCCAGTTGCGGGTACGGCTAGGGTTAGGCTTCAGAGAGAGTCAGACTGCAGAGCTGGAGATAGACTGCCAGTGAAAAGGGGCCTCCAAGACAAGCAAATCCCCAACAAAACCATGCTCCTGCAACAACCTTCTCCACAAAAATACCTCGGCACCTCCTGGCCTTGACTCAGCCACAGTTAGGGCTAGGGTTCGGGTTAGGGTTAGGGTTCAGAGAGAGACAGAGCATACAGCTGTGGCTGGACTGCCACTGAAAAGGGGCCTCCAAGACAAGGAAAACCCTGCCAAAACCATGCTCCTGCAACAACCTTCTCCACTCAGACACCTAGGGGCGTCCTTGTCTTGGCTCAATGCCAGTTGTGGGTACGGCTAGGGTTAGGCTTCAGAGAGAGTCAGACTGCAGAGCTGGAGATAGACTGCCAGTGAAAAGGGGCCTCCAAGACAAGCAAATCCCTGCCAAAACCATGCTCCTGCAACAACCTTCTCCACAAAAACACCTCGGCACCTCCTGGCCTTGACTCTGCCACAGTTAGGCTTAGGCTTAGGCTTAGGGTTAGGGTTAGGGTTCAGAGAGAGACAGAGCATACAGCTGTGGCTGGACTGCCACTGGAAAGGGGCCTCCAACACAAGGAAAACCCTGCCAAAACCATGCTCCTGCAACAACCTTCTCCACTCAGACACCTAGGGGAGGTCCTTATCTTGGCTCAATGCCAGTTGCGGGTACGGCTAGGGTTAGGCTTCAGAGAGAGTCAGACTGCAGAGCTGGAGATAGACTGCCAGTGAAAAGGGGCCTCCAAGACAAGCAAATCCCCGCCAAAACCATGCTCCTGCAACAACCTTCTCCACAAAAACACCTCGGCACCTCCTGGCCTTGACTCAGCCACAATTAGGCTTAGGGTTAGGGTTAGGGTTAGGGTTAGGGTTCAGAGAGAGACAGAGCATACAGCTGTGGCTGGACTGCCACTGGAAAGGGGCCTCCAAGACAAGGAAAACCCTGCCAAAACCATGCTCCTGCAACAACCTTCTCCACAAAAACAACTCGGCACCTCCTGGCCTTGACTCAGCCACAATTAGGCTTAGGGTTAGGGTTCGGGTTAGGGTTAGGGTTCAGAGAGAGACAGAGCATACAGCTGTGGCTGGACTGCCACTGGAAAGGGGCCTCCAAGACAAGGAAAACCCTGCCAAAACCATGCTCCTGCAACAACCTTCTCCACTCAGACACCTAGGCGCGTCCTTGCCTTGGCTCAATGCCAGTTGCGGGTACGGCTAGGGTTAGGCTTCACAGAGAGTCAGACTGCAGAGCTGGAGATAGACTGCCAGTGAAAAGGGGCCTCCAAGACAAGCAAATCCCCAACAAAACCATGCTCCTGCAACAACCTTCTCCACAAA
Organism: Dromaius novaehollandiae; assembly: GCF_036370855.1. Lineage (NCBI taxonomy): Eukaryota > Metazoa > Chordata > Aves > Casuariiformes > Dromaiidae > Dromaius > Dromaius novaehollandiae. The sequence continues at coordinate 44,705,071 of NC_088102.1, forward strand.
AACACCTCGGCACCTCCTGGCCTTGACTCTGCCACAGTTAGGCCTAGGCTTAGGCTTAGGGTTAGGGTTAGGGTTCAGAGAGAGACAGAGCATACAGCTGTGGCTGGACTGCCACTGGAAAGGGGCCTCCAAGACAAGGAAAACCCTGCCAAAACCATGCTCCTGCAACAACCTCCTCCACTCAGACACCTAGGGGAGGTCCTTGTCTTGGCTCAGTGCCAGTTGCGGGTACGGCTAAGGTTAGGCTTCAGAGAGAGTCAGACTGCAGAGCTGGAGATAGACTGCCAGTGAAAAGGGGCCTCCAAGACAAGCAAATCCCCAACAAAACCATGCTCCTGCAACATCCTTCTCCACAAAAACACCTCGGCACCTCCTGGCCTTGACTCAGCCACAATTAGGCTTAGGCTTAGGCTTAGGGTTAGGGTTAGGGTTCAGAGAGAGACAGAGCATACAGCTGTGGCTGGACTGCCACTGGAAAGGGGCCTCCAAGACAAGGAAAACCCTGCCAAAACCATGCTCCTGCAACAACCTTCTCCACTCAGACACCTAGGGGAGGTCCTTGTCTTGGCTCAGTGCCAGTTACGGGTACGGCTAGGGTTAGGCTTCAGAGAGAGTCAGACTGCAGAGCTGGAGATAGACTGCCAGTGAAAAGGGGCCTCCAAGACAAGCAAATCCCTGCCAAAACCGTGCTCCTGCAACAACCTTCTCCACAAAAACACCTCGGCACCTCCTGCCCTTGACTCAGCCACGATTAGGCTTAGGCTTAGGGTTAGGGTTAGGGTTAGGGTTCAGAGAGAGACAGAGCATACAGCTGTGGCTGGACTGCCACTGGAAAGGGGCCTCCAAGACAAGGAAAACCCTGCCAAAACCATGCTCCTGCAACAACCTTCTCCACAAAAACACCTCGGCACCTCCTGGCCTTGACTCTGCCACAATTAGCCTTATGGTTAGGGTTAGGGTTAGGGTTAGGGTTCAGAGAGAGACAGAGCATACAGCTGTGGCTGGACTGCCACTGGAAAGGGGCCTCCAAGACAAGGAAAACCCTGCCAAAACCATGCTCCTGCAACAACCTTCTCCACTCAGACACCTAGGGGAGGTCCTTATGTTGCCTCAGTGCCAGTTGCGGGTATGGCTAGATTTAGGCTTCAGAGAGAGTCAGACTGCAGAGCTGGAGACAGACTGCCACTGAAAAGGGGCCTCCAAGACAAGCAAATCCCTGCCAAAACCGTGCTCCTGCAACAACCTTCTCCACAAAAACACCTCGGCACCTCCTGGCCTTGACTCAGCCACAAATAGGCTTAGGGTTCGGGTTAGGGTTAGGGTTCAGAGAGAGACAGAGCATACAGCTGTGGCTGGACTGCCACTGGAAAGGGGCCTCCAAGACAAGGAAAACCCTGCCAAAACCTTGCTCCTGCAACAACCTTCTCCACTCAGTCACCTAGGCGCGTCCTTGCCTTGGCTCAATGCCAGTTGCGGGTACGGCTAGGGTTAGGCTTCAGAGAGAGTCAGACTGCAGAGCTGGAGATAGACTGCCAGTGAAAAGGGGCCTCCAAGACAAGCAAATCCCCAACAAAACCATGCTCCTGCAACAACCTTCTCCACAAAAACACCTCGGCACCTCCTGCCCTTGACTCAGCCACAATTAGGCTTAGGCTTAGGGTTAGGGTTAGGGTTCAGAGAGAGACAGAGCATACAGCTGTGGCTGGACTGCCACTGGAAAGGGGCCTCCAAGACAAGCAAATCCCTGCCAAAACCATGCTCCTGCAACAACCTTCTCCACTCAGACACCTAGGGGAGGTCCTTGTCTTGGCTCAGTGCCAGTTGTGGGTACGGCTAGGGTTAGGCTTCAGAGAGAGTCAGACTGCAGAGCTGGAGATAGACTGCCAGTGAAAAGGGGCCTCCAAGACAAGCAAATCCCTGCCAAAACCATGCTCCTGCAACAACCTTCTCCACAAAAACACCTCGGCACCTCCTGGCCTTGACTCAGCCACAATTAGGCTTAGGGTTAGGGTTAGGGTTAGGGTTAGGGTTCAGAGAGAGACAGAGCATACAGCTGTGGCTGGACTGCCACTGGAAAGGGGCCTCCAAGACAAGGAAAACCCTGCCAAAACCATGCTCCTGCAACAACCTTCTCCACAAAAACACTCGGCACCTCCTGGCCTTGAGTCAGCCACAATTAGGCTTAGGCTTAGGCTTAGGGTTAGGGTTAGGGTTCAGAGAGAGACAGAGCATACAGCTGTGGCTGGAATGCCACTGGAAAGGGGCCTCCAAGACAAGGAAAACCCTGCCAAAACCATGCTCCTGCAACAACCTTCTCCACTCAGTCACCTAGGCGCGTCCTTGCCTTGGCTCAATGCCAGTTGCGGGTACGGCTAGGGTTAGGCTTCAGAGAGAGTCAGACTGCAGAGCTGGAGATAGACTGCCAGTGAAAAGGGGCCTCCAAGACAAGCAAATCCCTGCCAAAACCATGCTCCTGCAACAACCTTCTCCACAAAAACACCTCGGTACCTCCTGGCCTTGACTCTGCCACAGTTAGGGTTAGGCTTAGGGTTAGGGTTAGGGTTCAGAGAGAGACAGAGCATACAGCTGTGGCTGGACTGCCACTGAAAAGGGGCCTCCAAGACAAAGAAAACCCTGCCAAAACCATGCTCCTGCAACAACCTTCTCCACTCAGACACCTAGGGGCGTCCTTGTCTTGGCTCAATGCCAGTTGTGGGTATGGCTAGGGTTAGGCTTCAGAGAGAGTCAGACTGCAGAGCTGGAGATAGACTGCCAGTGAAAAGGGGCCTCCAAGACAAGCAAATCCCTGCCAAAACCATGCTCCTGCAACAACCTTCTCCACAAAAACACCTCGGCACCTCCTGGCCTTGACTCAGCCACAAATAGGCTTAGGGTTCGGGTAAGGGTTAGGGTTCAGAGAGAGACAGAGCATACAGCTGTGGCTGGACTGCCACTGGAAAGGGGCCTCCAAGACAAGGAAAACCCTGCCAAAACCATGCTCCTGCAACAACCTTCTCCACTCAGTCACCTAGGCGCGTCCTTGCCTTGGCTCAATGCCAGTTGCGGGTACGGCTAGGGTTAGGCTTCAGAGAGAGTCAGACTGCAGAGCTGGAGATAGACTGCCAGTGAAAAGGGGCCTCCAAGACAAGCAAATCCCTGCCAAAACCATGCTCCTGCAACAACCTTCTCCACAAAAACACCTCGGCACCTCCTGGCCTTGACTCAGCCACAATTAGGCTTAGGGTTAGGGTTAGGGTTAGGGTTCAGAGAGAGACAGAGCATACAGCTGTGGCTGGACTGCCACTGGAAAGGGGCCTCCAAGACAAGGAAAACCCTGCCAAAACCATGCTCCTGCAACAACCTCCTCCACTCAGACACCTAGGGGAGGTCCTTGTCTTGGCTCAGTGCCAGTTGTGGGTACGGCTAGGGTTAGGCTTCAGAGAGAGTCAGACTGCAGAGCTGGAGATAGACTGCCAGTGAAAAGGGGCCTCCAAGACAAGCAAATCCCTGCCAAAACCATGCTCCTGCAACAACCTTCTCCACAAAAACACCTCGGCACCTCCTGCCCTTGACTCAGCCACAATTAGGCTTAGGCTTAGGGTTAGGGTTAGGGTTAGGGTTCAGAGAGAGACAGAGCATACAGCTGTGGCTGGACTGCCACTGGAAAGGGGCCTCCAAGACAAGGAAAACCCTGCCAAAACCATGCTCCTGCAACAACCTTCTCCACAAAAACACCTCGGCACCTCCTGGCCTTGAGTCAGCCACAATTAGGCTTAGGCTTAGGCTTAGAGTTAGGGTTAGGGTTCAGAGAGAGACAGAGCATACAGCTGTGGCTGGACTGCCACTAGAAAGGGGCCTCCAAGACAAGGAAAACCCTGCCAAAACCATGCTCCTGCAACAACCTTCTCCACAAAAACACCTCGGCACCTCCTGCCCTTGACTCAGCCACGATTAGGCTTAGGGTTCGGGTTAGGGTTAGGGTTCAGAGAGAGACAGAGCATACAGCTGTGGCTGGACTGCCACTGGAAAGGGGCCTCCAAGACAAGGAAAACCCTGCCAAAACCTTGCTCCTGCAACAACCTTCTCCACTCAGACACCTAGAGGAGGTCCTTGCCTTGGCTCAATGCCAGTTGCGGGTACGGCTAGGGTTAGGCTTCAGAGAGAGTCAGACTGCAGAGCTGGAGATAGACTGCCAGTGAAAAGGGGCCTCCAAGACAAGCAAATCCCTGCCAAAACCATGCTCCTGCAACAACCTTCTCCACAAAAACACCTCGGCACCTCCTGGCCTTGACTCAGCCACGATTAGGCTTAGATTTAGGGTTAGGGTTAGGGTTAGGGTTAGGGTTCAGAGAGAGACAGAGCATACAGCTGTGGCTGGACTGCCATGGAAAAGGGGCCTCCAAGACAAGCAAATCCCTGCCAAAACCATGCTCCTGCAACAACCTTCTCCACAAAAACACCTCGGCACCTCCTGCCCTTGACTCAGCCACGATTAGGCTTAGGGTTCGGGTTAGGGTTAGGGTTAGGGTTAGGGTTCAGAGAGAGACAGAGCATACAGCTGTGGCTGGACTGCCACTGAAAAGGGGTCTCCAAGACAAGCAAATCCCTGCCAAAACCATGCTCCTGCAACAACCTTCTCCACAAAAACACCTCGGCACCTCCTGGCCTTGACTCTGCCACAATTAGGCTTAGGCTTAGGCTTAGGCTTAGGGTTCAGAGAGAGACAGAGCATACAGCTGTGGCTGGACTGCCACTGAAAAGGGGCCTCCAAGACAAGCAAATCCCTGCCAAAACCATGCTCCTGCAACAACCTTCTCCACTCAGACACCTAGGCGCGTCCTTGTCTTGGCTCAATGCCAGTTGCGGGTACGGCTAGGGTTAGGCTTCAGAGAGAGTCAGACTGCAGAGCTGGAGATAGACTGCCAGTGAAAAGGGGCCTCCAAGACAAGCAAATCCCTGCCAAAACCATGCTCCTGCAACAACCTTCTCCACAAAAACACCTCGGCACCTCCTGGCCTTGACTCAGCCACAATTAGGCTTAGGGTTAGGCTTAGGGTTAGGGTTCAGAGAGAGACAGAGCATACAGCTGTGGCTGGACTGCCACTGGAAAGGGGCCTCCAAGACAAGGAAAACCCTGCCAAAACCATGCTCCTGCAACAACCTTCTCCACTCAGTCACCTAGGCGCGTCCTTGCCTTGGCTCAATGCCAGTTGCGGGTATGGCTAGGGTTAGGCTTCAGAGAGAGTCAGACTGCAGAGCTGGAGATAGACTGCCAGTGAAAAGGGGCCTCCAAGACAAGCAAATCCCTGCCAAAACCATGCTCCTGCAACAACCTTCTCCACAAAAACACCTCGGCACCTCCTGGCCTTGACTCTGCCACAATTAGGCTTAGGGTTAGGCTTAGGGTTAGGGTTCAGAGAGAGACAGAGCATACAGCTGTGGCTGGACTGCCACTGGAAAGGGGCCTCCAAGACAAGCAAATCCCTGCCAAAACCATGCTCCTGCAACAACCTTCTCCACTCAGACACCTAGGGGCGTCCTTGCCTTGGCTCAATGCCAGTTGCGGGTACGGCTAGGGTTAGGCTTCAGAGAGAGTCAGACTGCAGAGCTGGAGATAGACTGCCAGTGAAAAGGGGCCTCCAAGTAAAGCAAATCCCCGCCAAAACCGTGCTCCTGCAACAACCTTCTCCACAAAAACACCTCGGCACCTCCTGGCCTTGACTCTGCCACAGTTAGGCTTAGGGTTAGGGTTAGGGTTAGGGTTCAGAGAGAGACAGAGCATACAGCTGTGGCTGGACTGCCACTGAAAAGGGGTCTCCAAGACAAGCAAATCCCTGCCAAAACCATGCTCCTGCAACAACCTTCTCCACTCAGACACCGAGGCGCGTCCTTGCCTTGGCTCAATGCCAGTTGCGGGTACGGCTAGGGTTAGGCTTCAGAGAGAGTCAGACTGCAGAGCTGGAGATAGACTGCCAGTGAAAAGGGGCCTCCAAGACAAGCAAATCCCTGCCAAAACCGTGCTCCTGCAACAACCTTCTCCACAAAAACACCTCGGCACCTCCTGGCCTTGACTCAGCCACAATTAGGCTTAGGGTTAGGGTTAGGGTTAGGGTTCAGAGAGAGACAGAGCATACAGCTGTGGCTGGACTGCCACTGAAAAGGGGTCTCCAAGACAAGCAAATCCCTGCCAAAACCATGCTCCTGCAACAACCTTCTCCACAAAAACACCTCGGCACCTCCTGGCCTTGACTCTGCCACAATTAGGCTTAGGGTTAGGCTTAGGGTTAGGGTTAGGGTTCAGAGAGAGACAGAGCATACAGCTGTGGCTGGACTGCCACTGGAAAGGGGCCTCCAAGACAAGGAAAACCCTGCCAAAACCATGCTCCTGCAACAACCTTCTCCACAAAAACACCTCGGCACCTCCTGCCCTTGACTCAGCCACGATTAGGCTTAGGCTTAGGGTTAGGGTTAGGGTTCAGAGAGAGACAGAGCATACAGCTGTGGCTGGACTGCCACTGGAAAGGGGCCTCCAAGACAAGGAAAACCCTGCCAAAACCATGCTCCTGCAACAACCTTCTCCACTCAGACACCTAGGGGAGGTCCTTGTCTTAGCTCAATGCCAGTTGCGGGTACGGCTAGGGTTAGGCTTCAGAGAGAGTCAGACTGCAGAGCTGGAGATAGACTGCCAGTGAAAAGGGGCCTCCAAGACAAGCAAATCCCCGCCAAAACCATGCTCCTGCAACAACCTTCTCCACAAAAACACCTCGGCACCTCCTGGCCTTGACTCAGCCACAATTAGTCTTAGGGTTAGGGTTCGGGTTAGGGTTAGGGTTCAGAGAGAGACAGAGCATACAGCTGTGGCTGGACTGCCAGTGAAAAGGGGCCTCCAAGACAAGCAAATCCCTGCCAAAACCATGCTCCTGCAACAACCTTCTCCACAAGAACACCTCGGCACCTCCTGGCCTTGACTCTGCCACAGTTAGGCTTAGGCTTAGGCTTAGGGTTAGGGTTCAGAGAGAGACAGAGCATACAGCTGTGGCTGGACTGCCACTGGAAAGGGGCCTCCAAGACAAGGAAAACCCTGCCAAAACCATGCTCCTGCAACAACCTTCTCCACTCAGACACCTAGGCGCGTCCTTATCTTGGCTCATTGCCAGTTGTGGGTACGGCTAGGGTTAGGCTTCAGAGAGAGTCAGACTGCAGAGCTGGAGATAGACTGCCAGTGAAAAGGGGCCTCCAAGACAAGCAAATCCCTGCCAAAACCATGCTCCTGCAACAATCTTCTCCACAAAAACACCTCGGCACCTCCTGGCCTTGACTCTGCCACAATTAGGCTTAGGCTTAGGCTTAGGCTTAGGGTTAGGGTTCAGAGAGAGACAGAGCATACAGCTGTGGCTGGACTGCCACTGGAAAGGGGCCTCCAAGACAAGGAAAACCCTGCCAAAACCATGCTCCTGCAACAACCTTCTCCACTCAGTCACCTAGGCGCGTCCTTGTCTTGGCTCAATGCCAGTTGCGGGTACGGCTAGGGTTAGGCTTCAGAGAGAGTCAGACTGCAGAGCTGGAGATAGACTGCCAGTGAAAAGGGGCCTCCAAGACAAGCAAATCCCCACCAAAACCATGCTCCTGCAACAACCTTCTCCACAAAAACACCTCGGCACCTCCTGCCCTTGACTCTGCCACAATTAGGCTTAGGGTTAGGGTTAGGGTTAGGGTTCAGAGAGAGACAGAGCATACAGCTGTGGCTGGACTGCCACTGGAAAGGGGCCTCCAAGACAAGCAAATCCCTGCCAAAACCATGCTCCTGCAACAACCTTCTCCACAAAAACACCTCGGCACCTCCTGGCCTTGACTCTGCCACAATTAGGCTTAGGCTTTGGCTTAGGGTTAGGGTTAGGGTTCAGAGAGAGACAGAGCATACAGCTGTGGCAGGACTGCCACTGGAAAGGGGCCTCCAAGACAAGGAAAACCCTGCCAAAACCATGCTCCTGCAACAACCTTCTCCACAAAAACACCTCGGCACCTCCTGGCCTTGACTCAGCCACGATTAGGCTTAGGCTTAGGCTTAGGGTTAGGGTTAGGGTTCAGAGAGAGACAGAGCATACAGCTGTGGCTGGACTGCCGCTGGAAAGGGGCCTCCAACACAAGGAAAACCCTGCCAAAACCATGCTCCTGCAACAACCTTCTCCACTCAGTCACCTAGGCGCGTCCTTGCCTTGGCTCAATGCCAGTTGCGGGTACGGCTAGGGTTAGGCTTCAGAGAGAGTCAGACTGCAGAGCTGGAGATAGACTGCCAGTGAAAAGGGGCCTCCAAGACAAGCAAATCCCTGCCAAAACCATGCTCCTGCAACAACCTTCTCCACAAAAACACCTCGGTACCTCCTGGCCTTGACTCTGCCACAGTTAGGGTTAGGCTTAGGGTTAGGGTTAGGGTTCAGAGAGAGACAGAGCATACAGCTGTGGCTGGACTGCCACTGAAAAGGGGCCTCCAAGACAAGGAAAACCCTGCCAAAACCATGCTCCTGCAACAACCTTCTCCACTCAGACACCTAGGGGCGTCCTTGTCTTGGCTCAATGCCAGTTGTGGGTACGGCTAGGGTTAGGCTTCAGAGAGAGTCAGACTGCAGAGCTGGAGATAGACTGCCAGTGAAAAGGGGCCTCCAAGACAAGCAAATCCCCAACAAAACCATGCTCCTGCAACAACCTTCTCCACAAAAACACCTCGGCACCTCCTGGCCTTGACTCAGCCACAATTAGGCTTAGGGTTAGGGTTAGGGTTAGGGTTCAGAGAGAGACAGAGCATACAGCTGTGGCTGGACTGCCACTGGAAAGGGGCCTCCAAGACAAGGAAAACCCTGCCAAAACCATGCTCCTGCAACAACCTTCTCCACAAAAACACTCGGCACCTCCTGGCCTTGAGTCAGCCACAATTAGGCTTAGGCTTAGGCTTAGGCTTAGGGTTAGGGTTCAGAGAGAGACAGAGCATACAGCTGTGGCTGGACTGCCACTGGAAAGGGGCCTCCAAGACAAGGAAAACCCTGCCAAAACCATGCTCCTGCAACAACCTTCTCCACAAAAACACTCGGCACCTCCTGGCCTTGAGTCAGCCACAATTAGGCTTAGGATTAGGCTTAGGGTTAGGGTTAGGGTTCAGAAAGAGACAGAGCATACAGCTGTGGCTGGACTGCCACTGGAAAGGGGCCTCCAAGACAAGGAAAACCCTGCCAAAACCATGCTCCTGCAACAACCTTCTCCACAAAAACACCTCGGCACCTCCTGGTCTTGACTCAGCCACAATTAGGCTTAGGCTTAGGGTTAGGGTTAGGGTTCAGAGAGAGACAGAGCATACAGCTGTGGCTGGACTGCCACTGGAAAGGGGCCTCCAAGACAAGGAAAACCCTGCCAAAACCATGCTCCTGCAACAACCTTCTCCACTCAGTCACCTAGGGGAGGTCCTTGCCTTGGCTCAATGCCAGTTGCGGGTACGGCTAGGGTTAGGCTTCAGAGAGAGTCAGACTGCAGAGCTGGAGATAGACTGCCAGTGAAAAGGGGCCTCCAAGACAAGCAAATCCCCAACAAAACCATGCTCCTGCAACAACCTTCTCCACAAAAACACCTCGGCACCTCCTGGCCTTGACTCAGCCACGATTAGGCTTAGGGTTAGGGTTAGGGTTAGGGTTAGGGTTAGGGTTCAGAGAGAGACAGAGCATACAGCTGTGGCTGGACTGCCACGGAAAAGGGGTCTCCAAGACAAGCAAATCCCCACCAAAACCATGCTCCTGCAACAACCTTCTCCACAAAAACACCTCGGCACCTCCTGGCCTTGACTCAGCCACAATTAGGCTTAGGGTTAGGGTTAGGGTTAGGGTTAGGGTTCAGAGAGAGACAGAGCATACAGCTGTGGCTGGACTGCCACTGGAAAGGGGCCTCCAACACAAGGAAAACCCTGCCAAAACCATGCTCCTGCAACAACCTTCTCCACAAAAACACTCGGCACCTCCTGGCCTTGACTCAGCCACAATTAGGCTTAGGCTTAGGCTTAGGGTTAGGGTTAGGGTTCAGAGAGAGACAGAGCATACAGCTGTGGCTGGACTGCCACTGGAAAGGGGCCTCCAAGACAAGGAAAACCCTGCCAAAACCATGCTCCTGCAACAACCTTCTCCACAAAAACACTCGGCACCTCCTGGCCTTGAGTCAGCCACAATTAGGCTTAGGATTAGGCTTAGGGTTAGGGTTAGGGTTCAGAAAGAGACAGAGCATACAGCTGTGGCTGGACTGCCACTGGAAAGGGGCCTCCAAGACAAGGAAAACCCTGCCAAAACCATGCTCCTGCAACAACCTTCTCCACTCAGTCACCTAGGGGGTGTCCTTGCCTTGGCTCAATGCCAGTTGCGGGTACGGCTAGGGTTAGGCTTCAGAGAGAGTCAGACTGCAGAGCTGGAGATAGACTGCCAGTGAAAAGGGGCCTCCAAGACAAGCAAATCCCCAACAAAACCATGCTCCTGCAACAACCTTCTCCACAAAAACACCTCGGCACCTCCTGGCCTTGACTCAGCCACGATTAGGCTTAGATTTAGGGTTAGGGTTAGGGTTAGGGTTAGGGTTCAGAGAGAGACAGAGCATACAGCTGTGGCTGGACTGCCACGGAAAAGGGGCCTCCAAGACAAACAAATCCCCACCAAAACCATGCTCCTGCAACAACCTTCTCCACAAAAACACCTCGGCACCTCCTGGCCTTGACTCAGCCACGATTAGGCTTAGGTTAGGGTTCGGGTTAGGGTTAGGGTTAGGGTTCAGAGAGAGACAGAGCATACAGCTGTGGCTGGACTGCCACTGAGAAGGGGTCTCCAAGACAAGCAAATCCCTGCCAAAACCATGCTCCTGCAACAACCTTCTCCACAAAAACACCTCGGCACCTCCTGGCCTTGACTCTGCCACAATTAGGCTTAGGGTTAGGGTTAGGGTTAGGGTTAGGGTTCAGAGAGAGACAGAGCATACAGCTGTGGCTGGACTGCCACTGAAAAGGGGCCTCCAAGACAAGCAAATCCCTGCCAAAACCATGCTCCTGCAACAACCTTCTCCACTCAGACACCTAGGCGCGTCCTTATCTTGGCTCAATGCCAGTTGCGGGTACGGCTAGGGTTAGGCTTCAGAGAGAGTCAGACTGCAGAGCTGGAGATAGACTGCCAGTGAAAAGGGGCCTCCAAGACAAGCAAATCCCTGCCAAAACCATGCTCCTGCAACAACCTTCTCCACAAAAACACCTCGGCACCTCCTGGCCTTGACTCAGCCACAATTGGGCGTAGGGTTAGGCTTAGGGTTAGGGTTCAGAGAGAGACAGAGCATACAGCTGTGGCTGGACTGCCACTGGAAAGGGGCCTGCAACACAAGGAAGACCCTGCCAAAACCATGCTCCTGCAACAACCTACTCCACTCAGTCACCTAGGCGTGTCCTCGCCTTGGCTCAGTGCCAGTTGCGGGTATGGCTAGGGTTAGGCTTCAGAGAGAGTCAGACTGCAGAGCTGGAGATAGACTGCCAGTGAAAAGGGGCCTCCAAGACAAGCAAATCCCCGCCAAAACCATGCTCCTGCAACAATCTTCTCCACAAAAACACCTCGGCACCTCCTGGCCTTCACTCTGCCACAATTAGGCTTAGGGTTAGGGTTAGGGTTAGGGTTAGGGTTCAGAGAGAGACAGAGCATACAGCTGTGGCTGGACTGCCACTGGAAAGGGGTCTCCAAGACAAGCAAATCCCTGCCAAAACCATGCTCCTGCAACAACCTTCTCCACAAAAACACCTCGGCACCTCCTGGCCTTGACTCAGCCACAATTAGTCTTAGGGTTAGGGTTCGGGTTAGGGTTAGGGTTCAGAGAGAGAGCATACAGCTGTGGCTGGACTGCCACTGAAAAGGGGCCTCCAAGACAAGCAAGTCCCCGCCAAAACCATGCTCCTGCAACAACCTTCTCCACAAGAACACCTCGGTACCTCCTGGCCTTGACTCTGCCACAGTTAGGGTTAGGCTTAGGGTTAGGGTTAGGGTTCAGAGAGAGACAGAGCATACAGCTGTGGCTGGACTGCCACTGGAAAGGGGCCTCCAAGACAAGGAAAACCCTGCCAAAACCATGCTCCTGCAACAACCTTCTCCACTCAGACACCTAGGCGCGTCCTTGTCTTGGCTCAATGCCAGTTGTGGGTACGGCTAGGGTTAGGCTTCAGAGAGAGTCAGACTGCAGAGCTGGAGATAGACTGCCAGTGAAAAGGGGCCTCCAAGACAAGCAAATCCCCAACAAAACCATGCTCCTGCAACAACCTTCTCCACAAAAACACCTCGGTACCTCCTGGCCTTGACTCTGCCACAATTAGGCTTAGGCTTAGGGTTAGGGTTAGGGTTCAGAGAGAGACAGAGCATACAGCTGTGGCTGGACTGCCACTGGAAAGGGGCCTCCAAGACAAGGAAAACCCTGCCAAAACCATGCTCCTGCAACAACCTTCTCCACTCAGTCACCTAGGGGGTGTCCTTGCCTTGGCTCGATGCCAGTTGCGGGTACGGCTAGGGTTAGGCTTCAGAGAGAGTCAGACTGCAGAGCTGGAGATAGACTGCCAGTGAAAAGGGGCCTCCAAGACAAGCAAATCCCTGCCAAAACCGTGCTCCTGCAACAATCTTCTCCACAAAAACACCTCGGCACCTCCTGGCCTTGACTCTGCCACAATTAGTCTTAGGCTTAGGGTTAGGGTTAGGGTTAGGGTTCAGAGAGAGACAGAGCATACAGCTGTGGCTAGACTGCCACTGGAAAGGGGTCTCCAAGACAAGCAAATCCCTGCCAAAACCATGCTCCTGCAACAACCTTCTCCACAAAAACACCTCGGCACCTCCTGGCCTTGACTCAGCCACAATTAGGCTTAGGCTTAGGGTTAGGGTTAGGGTTCAGAGAGAGACAGAGCATACAGCTGTGGCTGGACTGCCACTGGAAAAGGGCCTCCAAGACAAGGAAAACCCTGCCAAAACCATGCTCCTGCAACAACCTTCTCCACTCAGACACCTAGGCGCGTCCTTGTCTTGGCTCAATGCCAGTTGTGGGTACGGCTAGGGTTAGGCTTCAGAGAGAGTCAGACTGCAGAGCTGGAGATAGACTGCCAGTGAAAAGGGGCCTCCAAGACAAGCAAATCCCCAACAAAACCATGCTCCTGCAACAACCTTCTCCACAAAAACACCTCGGTACCTCCTGGCCTTGACTCTGCCACAATTAGGCTTAGGCTTAGGGTTAGGGTTAGGGTTCAGAGAGAGACAGAGCATACAGCTGTGGCTGGACTGCCACTGGAAAGGGGCCTCCAAGACAAGGAAAACCCTGCCAAAACCATGCTCCTGCAACAACCTTCTCCACTCAGTCACCTAGGGGGTGTCCTTGCCTTGGCTCGATGCCAGTTGCGGGTACGGCTAGGGTTAGGCTTCAGAGAGAGTCAGACTGCAGAGCTGGAGATAGACTGCCAGTGAAAAGGGGCCTCCAAGACAAGCAAATCCCTGCCAAAACCGTGCTCCTGCAACAATCTTCTCCACAAAAACACCTCGGCACCTCCTGGCCTTGACTCTGCCACAATTAGTCTTAGGCTTAGGGTTAGGGTTAGGGTTAGGGTTCAGAGAGAGACAGAGCATACAGCTGTGGCTAGACTGCCACTGGAAAGGGGTCTCCAAGACAAGCAAATCCCTGCCAAAACCATGCTCCTGCAACAACCTTCTCCACAAAAACACCTCGGCACCTCCTGGCCTTGACTCAGCCACAATTAGGCTTAGGCTTAGGGTTAGGGTTAGGGTTCAGAGAGAGACAGAGCATACAGCTGTGGCTGGACTGCCACTGGAAAAGGGCCTCCAAGACAAGGAAAACCCTGCCAAAACCATGCTCCTGCAACAACCTTCTCCACTCAGACACCTAGGGGCGTCCTTGTCTTGGCTCAATGCCAATTGTGGGTACGGCTAGGGTTAGGCTTCAGAGAGAGTCAGACTGCAGAGCTGGAGATAGACTGCCAGTGAAAAGGGGCCTCCAAGACAAGCAAATCCCCAACAAAACCATGCTCCTGCAACAACCTTCTCCACAAAAACACCTCGGTACCTCCTGGCCTTGACTCTGCCACAATTAGGCTTAGGCTTAGGGTTAGGGTTAGGGTTCAGAGAGAGACAGAGCATACAGCTGTGGCTGGACTGCCACTGGAAAGGGGCCTCCAAGACAAGGAAAACCCTGCCAAAACCATGCTCCTGCAACAACCTTCTCCACTCAGTCACCTAGGGGGTGTCCTTGCCTTGGCTCAATGCCAGTTGCGGGTACGGCTAGGGTTAGGCTTCAGAGAGAGTCAGACTGCAGAGCTGGAGATAGACTGCCAGTGAAAAGGGGCCTCCAAGACAAGCAAATCCCTGCCAAAACCGTGCTCCTGCAACAATCTTCTCCACAAAAACACCTCGGCACCTCCTGGCCTTGACTCTGCCACAATTAGTCTTAGGCTTAGGGTTAGGGTTAGGGTTAGGGTTCAGAGAGAGACAGAGCATACAGCTGTGGCTAGACTGCCACTGGAAAGGGGTCTCCAAGACAAGCAAATCCCTGCCAAAACCATGCTCCTGCAACAACCTTCTCCACAAAAACACCTCGGCACCTCCTGGCCTTGACTCAGCCACAATTAGTCTTAGGGTTAGGGTTCGGGTTAGGGTTAGGGTTCAGAGAGAGACAGAGCATACAGCTGTGGCTGGACTGCCACTGAAAAGGGGCCTCCAAGACAAGCAAATCCCCAACAAAACCATGCTCCTGCAACAACCTTCTCCACAAAAACACCTCGGCACCTCCTGGCCTTGACTCTGCCACAGTTAGGCTTAGGCTTAGGCTTAGGGTTAGGGTTCAGAGAGAGACAGAGCATACAGCTGTGGCTGGACTGCCACTGGAAAGGGGCCTCCAAGACAAGGAAAACCCTGCCAAAACCATGCTCCTGCAACAACCTTCTCCACTCAGACACCTAGGCGCGTCCTTATCTTGGCTCAATGCCAGTTGTGGGTACGGCTAGGGTTAGGCTTCAGAGAGAGTCAGACTGCAGAGCTGGAGACAGACTGCCAGTGAAAAGGGGCCTCCAAGACAAGCAAATCCCTGCCAAAACCATGCTCCTGCAACAACCTTCTCCACAAAAACACCTCGGCACCTCCTGGCCTTGACTCAGCCACAATTAGGCTTAGATTTAGGCTTAGGGTTAGGGTTCAGAGAGAGACAGAGCATACAGCTGTGGCTGGACTGCCACTGGAAAAGGGCCTCCAAGACAAGGAAAACCCTGCCAAAACCATGCTCCTGCAACAGCCTTCTCCACTCAGACACCTAGGGGGTGTCCTTGCCTTGGCTCAATGCCAGTTGCGGGTACGGCTAGGGTTAGGCTTCAGAGAGAGTCAGACTGCAGAGCTGGAGATAGACTGCCAGTGAAAAGGGGACTCCAAGACAAGCAAATCCCCACCAAAACCATGCTCCTGCAACAACCTTCTCCACAAAAACACCTCGGCACCTCCTGGCCTTGACTCTGCCACAATTAGGCTTAGGGTTAGGCTTAGGGTTAGGGTTCAGAGAGAGACAGAGCATACAGCTGTGGCTGGACTGCCACTGAAAAGGGGCCTCCAAGACAAGCAAATCCCTGCCAAAACCATGCTCCTGCAACAACCTTCTCCACAAAAACACCTCGGCACCTCCTGGCCTTGACTCTGCCACAATTAGGCTTAGGCTTTGGCTTAGGGTTAGGGTTAGGGTTCAGAGAGAGACAGAGCATACAGCTGTGGCAGGACTGCCACTGGAAAGGGGCCTCCAAGACAAGGAAAACCCTGCCAAAACCATGCTCCTGCAACAACCTTCTCCACAAAAACACCTCGGCACCTCCTGGCCTTGACTCAGCCACGATTAGGCTTAGGGTTAGGGTTAGGGTTAGGGTTAGGGTTCAGAGAGAGACAGAGCATACAGCTGTGGCTGGACTGCCACTGGAAAGGGGCCTCCAAGACAAGGAAAACCCTGCCAAAACCATGCTCCTGCAACAACCTTCTCCACAAAAACACCTCGGTACCTCCTGGCCTTGACTCTGCCACAGTTAGGGTTAGGGTTAGGGTTAGGGTTAGGGTTCAGAGAGAGACAGAGCATACAGCTGTGGCTGGACTGCCACTGGAAAGGGGCCTCCAAGACAAGGAAAACCCTGCCAAAACCATGCTCCTGCAACAACCTTCTCCACTCAGACACCTAGGGGCGTCCTTGTCTTGGCTCAATGCCAGTTGTGGGTACGGCTAGGGTTAGGCTTCAGAGAGAGTCAGACTGCAGAGCTGGAGATAGACTGCCAGTGAAAAGGGGCCTCCAAGACAAGCAAATCCCCAACAAAACCATGCTCCTGCAACAACCTTCTCCACAAAAACACCTCGGTACCTCCTGGCCTTGACTCTGCCACAATTAGGCTTAGGCTTAGGGTTAGGGTTAGGGTTCAGAGAGAGACAGAGCATACAGCTGTGGCTGGACTGCCACTGGAAAGGGGCCTCCAAGACAAGGAAAACCCTGCCAAAACCATGCTCCTGCAACAACCTTCTCCACTCAGACACCTAGGGGGTGTCCTTGCCTTGGCTCAATGCCAGTTGCGGGTACGGCTAGGGTTAGGCTTCAGAGAGAGTCAGACTGCAGAGCTGGAGATAGACTGCCAGTGAAAAGGGGCCTCCAAGACAAGCAAATCCCTGCCAAAACCGTGCTCCTGCAACAATCTTCTCCACAAAAACACCTCGGCACCTCCTGGCCTTGACTCTGCCACAGTTAGTCTTAGGCTTAGGGTTAGGGTTAGGGTTAGGGTTCAGAGAGAGACAGAGCATACAGCTGTGGCTAGACTGCCACTGGAAAGGGGTCTCCAAGACAAGCAAATCCCTGCCAAAACCATGCTCCTGCAACAACCTTCTCCACAAAAACACCTCGGCACCTCCTGGCCTTGACTCAGCCACAATTAGGCTTAGGCTTAGGCTTAGGGTTAGGGTTCAGAGAGAGACAGAGCATACAGCTGTGGCTGGACTGCCACTGGAAAAGGGCCTCCAAGACAAGGAAAACCCTGCCAAAACCATGCTCCTGCAACAACCTTCTCCACTCAGACACCTAGGGGCGTCCTTGTCTTGGCTCAATGCCAGTTGTGGGTACGGCTAGGGTTAGGCTTCAGAGAGAGTCAGACTGCAGAGCTGGAGATAGACTGCCAGTGAAAAGGGGCCTCCAAGACAAGCAAATCCCTGCCAAAACCATGCTCCTGCAACAACCTTCTCCACAAAAACACCTCGGTACCTCCTGGCCTTGACTCTGCCACAATTAGGCTTAGGCTTAGGCTTAGGGTTAGGGTTCAGAGAGAGACAGAGCATACAGCTGTGGCTGGACTGCCACTGGAAAGGGGCCTCCAAGACAAGGAAAACCCTGCCAAAACCATGCTCCTGCAACAACCTTCTCCACTCAGTCACCTAGGGGGTGTCCTTGCCTTGGCTCAATGCCAGTTGCGGGTACGGCTAGGGTTAGGCTTCAGAGAGAGTCAGACTGCAGAGCTGGAGATAGACTGCCAGTGAAAAGGGGCCTCCAAGACAAGCAAATCCCTGCCAAAACCGTGCTCCTGCAACAATCTTCTCCACAAAAACACCTCGGCACCTCCTGGCCTTGACTCTGCCACAATTAGTCTTAGGCTTAGGGTTAGGGTTAGGGTTCAGAGAGAGACAGAGCATACAGCTGTGGCTAGACTGCCACTGGAAAGGGGTCTCCAAGACAAGGAAAACCCTGCCAAAACCATGCTCCTGCAACAACCTTCTCCACAAAAACACCTCGGCACCTCCTGGCCTTGACTCAGCCACAATTAGTCTTAGGGTTAGGGTTCGGGTTAGGGTTAGGGTTCAGAGAGAGACAGAGCATACAGCTGTGGCTGGACTGCCACTGAAAAGGGGCCTCCAAGACAAGCAAATCCCCAACAAAACCATGCTCCTGCAACAACCTTCTCCACAAAAACACCTCGGCACCTCCTGGCCTTGACTCTGCCACAGTTAGGCTTAGGCTTAGGCTTAGGGTTAGGGTTCAGAGAGAGACAGAGCATACAGCTGTGGCTGGACTGCCACTGGAAAGGGGCCTCCAAGACAAGGAAAACCCTGCCAAAACCATGCTCCTGCAACAACCTTCTCCACTCAGACACCTAGGCGCGTCCTTGTCTTGGCTCAATGCCAGTTGTGGGTACGGCTAGGGTTAGGCTTCAGAGAGAGTCAGACTGCAGAGCTGGAGACAGACTGCCAGTGAAAAGGGGCCTCCAAGACAAGCAAATCCCCAACAAAACCATGCTCCTGCAACAACCTTCTCCACAAAAACACCTCGGCACCTCCTGGCCTTGACTCAGCCACAATTAGGCTTAGGCTTAGGC
This sequence comes from Dromaius novaehollandiae, assembly GCF_036370855.1. Taxonomy (NCBI): domain Eukaryota; kingdom Metazoa; phylum Chordata; class Aves; order Casuariiformes; family Dromaiidae; genus Dromaius; species Dromaius novaehollandiae. The sequence continues at coordinate 44,723,483 of NC_088102.1, forward strand.
TTAGGGTTAGGGTTCAGAGAGAGACAGAGCATACAGCTGTGGCTGGACTGCCACTGGAAAAGGGCCTCCAAGACAAGGAAAACCCTGCCAAAACCATGCTCCTGCAACAGCCTTCTCCACTCAGACACCTACGGGGTGTCCTTGCCTTGGCTCAATGCCAGTTGCGGGTACGGCTAGGGTTAGGCTTCAGAGAGAGTCAGACTGCAGAGCTGGAGATAGACTGCCAGTGAAAAGGGGCCTCCAAGACAAGCAAATCCCTGCCAAAACCGTGCTCCTGCAACAATCTTCTCCACAAAAACACCTCGGCACCTCCTGGCCTTGACTCTGCCACAATTAGTCTTAGGCTTAGGGTTAGGGTTAGGGTTAGGGTTCAGAGAGAGACAGAGCATACAGCTGTGGCTAGACTGCCACTGGAAAGGGGTCTCCAAGACAAGCAAATCCCTGCCAAAACCATGCTCCTGCAACAACCTTCTCCACAAAAACACCTCGGCACCTCCTGGCCTTGACTCAGCCACAATTAGTCTTAGGGTTAGGGTTCGGGTTAGGGTTAGGGTTCAGAGAGAGACAGAGCATACAGCTGTGGCTGGACTGCCACTGAAAAGGGGCCTCCAAGACAAGCAAATCCCCAACAAAACCATGCTCCTGCAACAACCTTCTCCACAAAAACACCTCGGCACCTCCTGGCCTTGACTCTGCCACAGTTAGGCTTAGGCTTAGGCTTAGGGTTAGGGTTCAGAGAGAGACAGAGCATACAGCTGTGGCTGGACTGCCACTGGAAAGGGGCCTCCAAGACAAGGAAAACCCTGCCAAAACCATGCTCCTGCAACAACCTTCTCCACTCAGACACCTAGGCGCGTCCTTATCTTGGCTCAATGCCAGTTGTGGGTACGGCTAGGGTTAGGCTTCAGAGAGAGTCAGACTGCAGAGCTGGAGACAGACTGCCAGTGAAAAGGGGCCTCCAAGACAAGCAAATCCCTGCCAAAACCATGCTCCTGCAACAACCTTCTCCACAAAAACACCTCGGCACCTCCTGGCCTTGACTCAGCCACAATTAGGCTTAGATTTAGGCTTAGGGTTAGGGTTCAGAGAGAGACAGAGCATACAGCTGTGGCTGGACTGCCACTGGAAAAGGGCCTCCAAGACAAGGAAAACCCTGCCAAAACCATGCTCCTGCAACAGCCTTCTCCACTCAGACACCTAGGGGCGTCCTTATCTTGGCTCAGTGCCAGTTGCGGGTACGGCTAGGGTTAGGCTTCAGAGAGAGTCAGACTGCAGAGCTGGAGATAGACTGCCAGTGAAAAGGGGCCTCCAAGACAAGCAAATCCCCACCAAAACCATGCTCCTGCAACAACCTTCTCCACAAAAACACCTCGGCACCTCCTGGCCTTGACTCTGCCACAATTAGGCTTAGGGTTAGGCTTAGGGTTAGGGTTCAGAGAGAGACAGAGCATACAGCTGTGGCTGGACTGCCACTGAAAAGGGGCCTCCAAGACAAGCAAATCCCTGCCAAAACCATGCTCCTGCAACAACCTTCTCCACAAAAACACCTCGGCACCTCCTGGCCTTGACTCTGCCACAATTAGGCTTAGGCTTTGGCTTAGGGTTAGGGTTAGGGTTCAGAGAGAGACAGAGCATACAGCTGTGGCAGGACTGCCACTGGAAAGGGGCCTCCAAGACAAGGAAAACCCTGCCAAAACCATGCTCCTGCAACAACCTTCTCCACAAAAACACCTCGGCACCTCCTGGCCTTGACTCAGCCACGATTAGGCTTAGGGTTAGGGTTAGGGTTAGGGTTAGGGTTCAGAGAGAGACAGAGCATACAGCTGTGGCTGGACTGCCACTGGAAAGGGGCCTCCAAGACAAGGAAAACCCTGCCAAAACCATGCTCCTGCAACAACCTTCTCCACAAAAACACCTCGGTACCTCCTGGCCTTGACTCTGCCACAGTTAGGGTTAGGGTTAGGGTTAGGGTTAGGGTTCAGAGAGAGACAGAGCATACAGCTGTGGCTGGACTGCCACTGGAAAGGGGCCTCCAAGACAAGGAAAACCCTGCCAAAACCATGCTCCTGCAACAACCTTCTCCACTCAGACACCTAGGGGCGTCCTTGTCTTGGCTCAATGCCAGTTGTGGGTACGGCTAGGGTTAGGCTTCAGAGAGAGTCAGACTGCAGAGCTGGAGATAGACTGCCAGTGAAAAGGGGCCTCCAAGACAAGCAAATCCCCAACAAAACCATGCTCCTGCAACAACCTTCTCCACAAAAACACCTCGGTACCTCCTGGCCTTGACTCTGCCACAATTAGGCTTAGGCTTAGGGTTAGGGTTAGGGTTCAGAGAGAGACAGAGCATACAGCTGTGGCTGGACTGCCACTGGAAAGGGGCCTCCAAGACAAGGAAAACCCTGCCAAAACCATGCTCCTGCAACAACCTTCTCCACTCAGACACCTAGGGGGTGTCCTTGCCTTGGCTCAATGCCAGTTGCGGGTACGGCTAGGGTTAGGCTTCAGAGAGAGTCAGACTGCAGAGCTGGAGATAGACTGCCAGTGAAAAGGGGCCTCCAAGACAAGCAAATCCCTGCCAAAACCGTGCTCCTGCAACAATCTTCTCCACAAAAACACCTCGGCACCTCCTGGCCTTGACTCTGCCACAGTTAGTCTTAGGCTTAGGGTTAGGGTTAGGGTTAGGGTTCAGAGAGAGACAGAGCATACAGCTGTGGCTAGACTGCCACTGGAAAGGGGTCTCCAAGACAAGCAAATCCCTGCCAAAACCATGCTCCTGCAACAACCTTCTCCACAAAAACACCTCGGCACCTCCTGGCCTTGACTCAGCCACAATTAGGCTTAGGCTTAGGCTTAGGGTTAGGGTTCAGAGAGAGACAGAGCATACAGCTGTGGCTGGACTGCCACTGGAAAAGGGCCTCCAAGACAAGGAAAACCCTGCCAAAACCATGCTCCTGCAACAACCTTCTCCACTCAGACACCTAGGGGCGTCCTTGTCTTGGCTCAATGCCAGTTGTGGGTACGGCTAGGGTTAGGCTTCAGAGAGAGTCAGACTGCAGAGCTGGAGATAGACTGCCAGTGAAAAGGGGCCTCCAAGACAAGCAAATCCCTGCCAAAACCATGCTCCTGCAACAACCTTCTCCACAAAAACACCTCGGTACCTCCTGGCCTTGACTCTGCCACAATTAGGCTTAGGCTTAGGCTTAGGGTTAGGGTTCAGAGAGAGACAGAGCATACAGCTGTGGCTGGACTGCCACTGGAAAGGGGCCTCCAAGACAAGGAAAACCCTGCCAAAACCATGCTCCTGCAACAACCTTCTCCACTCAGTCACCTAGGGGGTGTCCTTGCCTTGGCTCAATGCCAGTTGCGGGTACGGCTAGGGTTAGGCTTCAGAGAGAGTCAGACTGCAGAGCTGGAGATAGACTGCCAGTGAAAAGGGGCCTCCAAGACAAGCAAATCCCTGCCAAAACCGTGCTCCTGCAACAATCTTCTCCACAAAAACACCTCGGCACCTCCTGGCCTTGACTCTGCCACAATTAGTCTTAGGCTTAGGGTTAGGGTTAGGGTTCAGAGAGAGACAGAGCATACAGCTGTGGCTAGACTGCCACTGGAAAGGGGTCTCCAAGACAAGGAAAACCCTGCCAAAACCATGCTCCTGCAACAACCTTCTCCACAAAAACACCTCGGCACCTCCTGGCCTTGACTCAGCCACAATTAGTCTTAGGGTTAGGGTTCGGGTTAGGGTTAGGGTTCAGAGAGAGACAGAGCATACAGCTGTGGCTGGACTGCCACTGAAAAGGGGCCTCCAAGACAAGCAAATCCCCAACAAAACCATGCTCCTGCAACAACCTTCTCCACAAAAACACCTCGGCACCTCCTGGCCTTGACTCTGCCACAGTTAGGCTTAGGCTTAGGCTTAGGGTTAGGGTTCAGAGAGAGACAGAGCATACAGCTGTGGCTGGACTGCCACTGGAAAGGGGCCTCCAAGACAAGGAAAACCCTGCCAAAACCATGCTCCTGCAACAACCTTCTCCACTCAGACACCTAGGCGCGTCCTTGTCTTGGCTCAATGCCAGTTGTGGGTACGGCTAGGGTTAGGCTTCAGAGAGAGTCAGACTGCAGAGCTGGAGACAGACTGCCAGTGAAAAGGGGCCTCCAAGACAAGCAAATCCCCAACAAAACCATGCTCCTGCAACAACCTTCTCCACAAAAACACCTCGGCACCTCCTGGCCTTGACTCAGCCACAATTAGGCTTAGGCTTAGGCTTAGGGTTAGGGTTCAGAGAGAGACAGAGCATACAGCTGTGGCTGGACTGCCACTGGAAAAGGGCCTCCAAGACAAGGAAAACCCTGCCAAAACCATGCTCCTGCAACAGCCTTCTCCACTCAGACACCTACGGGGTGTCCTTGCCTTGGCTCAATGCCAGTTGCGGGTACGGCTAGGGTTAGGCTTCAGAGAGAGTCAGACTGCAGAGCTGGAGATAGACTGCCAGTGAAAAGGGGCCTCCAAGACAAGCAAATCCCCACCAAAACCATGCTCCTGCAACAACCTTCTCCACAAAAACACCTCGGCACCTCCTGGCCTTGACTCTGCCACAATTAGGCTTAGGGTTAGGCTTGGGGTTAGGGTTCAGAGAGAGACAGAGCATACAGCTGTGGCTGGACTGCCACTGAAAAGGGGCCTCCAAGACAAGCAAATCCCTGCCAAAACCATGCTCCTGCAACAACCTTCTCCACAAAAACACCTCGGCACCTCCTCGCCTTGACTCTGCCACAATTAGGCTTAGGCTTTGGCTTAGGGTTAGGGTTAGGGTTCAGAGAGAGACAGAGCATACAGCTGTGGCAGGACTGCCACTGGAAAGGGGCCTCCAAGACAAGGAAAACCCTGCCAAAACCATGCTCCTGCAACAACCTTCTCCACAAAAACACCTCGGCACCTCCTGGCCTTGACTCAGCCACGATTAGGCTTAGGGTTAGGGTTAGGGTTAGGGTTAGGGTTCAGAGAGAGACAGAGCATACAGCTGTGGCTGGACTGCCACTGGAAAGGGGCCTCCAAGACAAGGAAAACCCTGCCAAAACCATGCTCCTGCAACAACCTTCTCCACTCAGACACCTAGGGGAGGTCCTTGTCTTGGCTCAATGCCAGTTGCGCGTACGGCTAGGGTTAGGCTTCAGAGAGAGTCAGACTGCAGAGCTGGAGATAGACTGCCAGTGAAAAGGGGCCTCCAAGACAAGCAAATCCCCACCAAAACCATGCTCCTGCAACAACCTTCTCCACAAAAACACCTCGGCACCTCCTGGCCTTGACTCAGCCACAATTAGGCTTAGGCTTAGGCTTAGGGTTAGGGTTCAGAGAGAGACAGAGCATACAGCTGTGGCTGGACTGCCACTGGAAAAGGGCCTCCAAGACAAGGAAAACCCTGCCAAAACCATGCTCCTGCAACAGCCTTCTCCACTCAGACACCTAGAGGGTGTCCTTGCCTTGGCTCAATGCCAGTTGCGGGTATGGCTAGGGTAAGGCTTCAGAGAGAGTCAGACTGCAGAGCTGGAGATAGACTGCCAGTGAAAAGGGGCCTCCAAGACAAGCAAATCCCCACCAAAACCATGCTCCTGCAACAACCTTCTCCACAAAAACACCTCGGCACCTCCTGCCCTTGACTCAGCCACAATTAGGCTTAGGCTTTGGGTTAGGGTTAGGGTTCAGAGAGAGACAGAGCATACAGCTGTGGCTGGACTGCCACTGGAAAGGGGCCTCCAAGACAAGGAAAACCCTGCTAAAACCATGCTCCTGCAACAACCTTCTCCACTCAGACACCTAGGCGCGTCCTTATCTTGGCTCAATGCCAGTTGTGGGTACGGCTAGGGTTAGGCTTCAGAGAGAGTCAGACTGCAGAGCTGGAGACAGACTGCCAGTGAAAAGGGGCCTCCAAGACAAGCAAATCCCCAACAAAACCATGCTCCTGCAACAACCTTCTCCACAAAAACACCTCGGCACCTCCTGGCCTTGACTCAGCCACAATTAGGCTTAGGCTTAGGCTTAGGGTTAGGGTTCAGAGAGAGACAGAGCATACAGCTGTGGCTGGACTGCCACTGGAAAAGGGCCTCCAAGACAAGGAAAACCCTGCCAAAACCATGCTCCTGCAACAGCCTTCTCCACTCAGACACCTAGGGGGGTGTCCTTGCCTTGGCTCAATGCCAGTTGCGGGTACGGCTAGGGTTAGGCTTCAGAGAGAGTCAGACTGCAGAGCTGGAGATAGACTGCCAGTGAAAAGGGGCCTCCAAGACAAGCAAATCCCCACCAAAACCATGCTCCTGCAACAACCTTCTCCACAAAAACACCTCGGCACCTCCTGGCCTTGACTCTGCCACAATTAGGCTTAGGGTTAGGCTTGGGGTTAGGGTTCAGAGAGAGACAGAGCATACAGCTGTGGCTGGACTGCCACTGAAAAGGGGCCTCCAAGACAAGCAAATCCCTGCCAAAACCATGCTCCTGCAACAACCTTCTCCACAAAAACACCTCGGCACCTCCTCGCCTTGACTCTGCCACAATTAGGCTTAGGCTTTGGCTTAGGGTTAGGGTTAGGGTTCAGAGAGAGACAGAGCATACAGCTGTGGCAGGACTGCCACTGGAAAGGGGCCTCCAAGACAAGGAAAACCCTGCCAAAACCATGCTCCTGCAACAACCTTCTCCACAAAAACACCTCGGCACCTCCTGGCCTTGACTCAGCCACGATTAGGCTTAGGGTTAGGGTTAGGGTTAGGGTTAGGGTTCAGAGAGAGACAGAGCATACAGCTGTGGCTGGACTGCCACTGGAAAGGGGCCTCCAAGACAAGGAAAACCCTGCCAAAACCATGCTCCTGCAACAACCTTCTCCACTCAGACACCTAGGGGAGGTCCTTGTCTTGGCTCAATGCCAGTTGCGCGTACGGCTAGGGTTAGGCTTCAGAGAGAGTCAGACTGCAGAGCTGGAGATAGACTGCCAGTGAAAAGGGGCCTCCAAGACAAGCAAATCCCCACCAAAACCATGCTCCTGCAACAACCTTCTCCACAAAAACACCTCGGCACCTCCTGGCCTTGACTCAGCCACAATTAGGCTTAGGCTTAGGCTTAGGGTTAGGGTTCAGAGAGAGACAGAGCATACAGCTGTGGCTGGACTGCCACTGGAAAAGGGCCTCCAAGACAAGGAAAACCCTGCCAAAACCATGCTCCTGCAACAGCCTTCTCCACTCAGACACCTAGAGGGTGTCCTTGCCTTGGCTCAATGCCAGTTGCGGGTATGGCTAGGGTAAGGCTTCAGAGAGAGTCAGACTGCAGAGCTGGAGATAGACTGCCAGTGAAAAGGGGCCTCCAAGACAAGCAAATCCCCACCAAAACCATGCTCCTGCAACAACCTTCTCCACAAAAACACCTCGGCACCTCCTGCCCTTGACTCAGCCACAATTAGGCTTAGGCTTTGGGTTAGGGTTAGGGTTCAGAGAGAGACAGAGCATACAGCTGTGGCTGGACTGCCACTGGAAAGGGGCCTCCAAGACAAGGAAAACCCTGCCAAAACCATGCTCCTGCAACAACCTTCTCCACTCAGACACCTAGGGGCGTCCTTGTCTTGGCTCAATGCCAGTTGTGGGTACGGCTAGGGTTAGGCTTCAGAGAGAGTCAGACTGCAGAGCTGGAGATAGACTGCCAGTGAAAAGGGGCCTCCAAGACAAGCAAATCCCTGCCAAAACCATGCTCCTGCAACAACCTTCTCCACAAAAACACCTCGGCACCTCCTGGCCTTGACTCTGCCACAATTAGGCTTAGGGTTAGGGTTAGGGTTAGGGTTAGGGTTCAGAGAGAGACAGAGCATACAGCTGTGGCTGGACTGCCACTGGAAAGGGGCCTCCAACACAAGGAAAACCCTGCCAAAACCATGCTCCTGCAACAACCTTCTCCACTCAGTCACCTAGGCGCGTCCTTGTCTTGGCTCAATGCCAGTTGCGGGTACGGCTAGGGTTAGGCTTCAGAGAGAGTCAGACTGCAGAGCTGGAGATAGACTGCCACTGAAAAGGGGCCTCCAAGACAAGCAAATCCCCAACAAAACCATGCTCCTGCAACAACCTTCTCCACAAAAACACCTCGGCACCTCCTGGCCTTGACTCAGCCACAATTAGGCTTAGGCTTAGGCTTAGGGTTAGGGTTCAGAGAGAGACAGAGCATACAGCTGTGGCTGGACTGCCACTGGAAAAGGGCCTCCAAGACAAGGAAAACCCTGCCAAAACCATGCTCCTGCAACAGCCTTCTCCACTCAGACACCTAGGGGGTGTCCTTGCCTTGGCTCAATGCCAGTTGCGGGTACGGCTAGGGTTAGGCTTCAGAGAGAGTCAGACTGCAGAGCTGGAGATAGACTGCCAGTGAAAAGGGGCCTCCAAGACAAGCAAATCCCCACCAAAACCATGCTCCTGCAACAACCTTCTCCACAAAAACACCTCGGCACCTCCTGGCCTTGACTCTGCCACAATTAGGCTTAGGGTTAGGCTTAGGGTTAGGGTTCAGAGAGAGACAGAGCATACAGCTGTGGTTGGACTGCCACTGGAAAGGGGCCTCCAAGACAAGCAAATCCCTGCCAAAACCATGCTCCTGCAACAACCTTCTCCACAAAAACACCTCGGCACCTCCTGGCCTTGACTCTGCCACAATTAGGCTTAGGCTTTGGCTTAGGGTTAGGGTTAGGGTTCAGAGAGAGACAGAGCATACAGCTGTGGCTGGACTGCCACTGGAAAGGGGCCTCCAAGACAAGGAAAACCCTGCCAAAACCATGCTCCTGCAACAACCTTCTCCACTCAGACACCTAGGGGAGTTCCTTGTCTTGGCTCAATGCCAGTTGCGCGTACGGCTAGGGTTAGGCTTCAGAGAGAGTCAGACTGCAGAGCTGGAGATAGACTGCCAGTGAAAAGGGGCCTCCAAGACAAGCAAATCCCCACCAAAACCATGCTCCTGCAACAACCTTCTCCACAAAAACACCTCGGCACCTCCTGGCCTTGACTCAGCCACAATTAGGCTTAGGCTTAGGCTTAGGGTTAGGGTTGAGAGAGAGACAGAGCATACAGCTGTGGCTGGACTGCCACTGGAAAAGGGCCTCCAAGACAAGGAAAACCCTGCCAAAACCATGCTCCTGCAACAGCCTTCTCCACTCAGACACCTAGAGGGTGTCCTTGCCTTGGCTCAATGCCAGTTGCGGGTACGGCTAGGGTTAGGCTTCAGAGAGAGTCAGACTGCAGAGCTGGAGATAGACTGCCAGTGAAAAGGGGCCTCCAAGACAAGCAAATCCCCACCAAAACCATGCTCCTGCAACAACCTTCTCCACAAAAACACCTCGGCACCTCCTGGCCTTGACTCAGCCACAATTAGGCTTAGGCTTAGGCTTAGGGTTAGGGTTCAGAGAGAGACAGAGCATACAGCTGTGGCTGGACTGCCACTGGAAAGGGGCCTCCAAGACAAGCAAATCCCTGCCAAAACCATGCTCCTGCAACAACCTTCTCCACAAAAACACCTCGGCACCTCCTGGCCTTGACTCTGCCACAATTAGGCTTAGGCTTTGGCTTAGGGTTAGGGTTAGGGTTCAGAGAGAGACAGAGCATACAGCTATGGCTGGACTGCCACTGGAAAGGGGCCTCCAAGACAAGCAAATCCCCACCAAAACCATGCTCCTGCAACAACCTTCTCCACAAAAACACCTCGGCACCTCCTGGCCTTGACTCAGCCACAATTAGGCTTAGGCTTAGGCTTAGGGTTAGGGTTCAGAGAGAGACAGAGCATACAGCTGTGGCTGGACTGCCACTGGAAAAGGGCCTCCAAGACAAGGAAAACCCTGCCAAAACCATGCTCCTGCAACAGCCTTCTCCACTCAGACACCTAGAGGGTGTCCTTGCCTTGGCTCAATGCCAGTTGCGGGTATGGCTAGGGTAAGGCTTCAGAGAGAGTCAGACTGCAGAGCTGGAGATAGACTGCCAGTGAAAAGGGGCCTCCAAGACAAGCAAATCCCCACCAAAACCATGCTCCTGCAACAACCTTCTCCACAAAAACACCTCGGCACCTCCTGCCCTTGACTCAGCCACAATTAGGCTTAGGCTTAGGCTTAGGGTTAGGGTTCAGAGAGAGACAGAGCATACAGCTGTGGCTGGACTGCCACTGAAAAGGGGCCTCCAAGACAAGCAAATCCCCAACAAAACCATGCTCCTGCAACAACCTTCTCCACAAAAACACCTCGGCACCTCCTGGCCTTGACTCTGCCACAGTTAGGCTTAGGCTTAGGCTTAGGGTTAGGGTTCAGAGAGAGACAGAGCATACAGCTGTGGCTGGACTGCCACTGGAAAGGGGCCTCCAAGACAAGGAAAACCCTGCCAAAACCATGCTCCTGCAACAACCTTCTCCACTCAGACACCTAGGCGCGTCCTTATCTTGGCTCAATGCCAGTTGTGGGTACGGCTAGGGTTAGGCTTCAGAGAGAGTCAGACTGCAGAGCTGGAGATAGACTGCCAGTGAAAAGGGGCCTCCAAGACAAGCAAATCCCTGCCAAAACCATGCTCCTGCAACAACCTTCTCCACAAAAACACCTCGGCACCTCCTGGCCTTGACTCTGCCACAATTAGGCTTAGGCTTAGGCTTAGGGTTAGGGTTAGGGTTCAGAGAGAGACAGAGCATACAGCTGTGGCTGGACTGCCACTGGAAAGGGGCCTCCAAGACAAGGAAAACCCTGCCAAAACCATGCTCCTGCAACAACCTTCTCCACTCAGTCACCTAGGCGCGTCCTTGTCTTGGCTCAATGCCAGTTGCGGGTACGGCTAGGGTTAGGCTTCAGAGAGAGTCAGACTGCAGAGCTGGAGATAGACTGCCACTGAAAAGGGGCCTCCAAGACAAGCAAATCCCCACCAAAACCATGCTCCTGCAACAACCTTCTCCACAAAAACACCTCGGCACCTCCTGGCCTTGACTCAGCCACAATTAGGCTTAGGCTTAGGCTTAGGGTTAGGGTTCAGAGAGAGACAGAGCATACAGCTGTGGCTGGACTGCCACTGGAAAAGGGCCTCCAAGACAAGGAAAACCCTGCCAAAACCATGCTCCTGCAACAGCCTTCTCCACTCAGACACCTAGGGGGTGTCCTTGCCTTGGCTCAATGCCAGTTGCGGGTACGGCTAGGGTTAGGCTTCAGAGAGAGTCAGACTGCAGAGCTGGAGATAGACTGCCAGTGAAAAGGGGCCTCCAAGACAAGCAAATCCCCACCAAAACCATGCTCCTGCAACAACCTTCTCCACAAAAACACCTCGGCACCTCCTGGCCTTGACTCTGCCACAATTAGGCTTAGGGTTAGGCTTAGGGTTAGGGTTCAGAGAGAGACAGAGCATACAGCTGTGGTTGGACTGCCACTGGAAAGGGGCCTCCAAGACAAGCAAATCCCTGCCAAAACCATGCTCCTGCAACAACCTTCTCCACAAAAACACCTCGGCACCTCCTGGCCTTGACTCTGCCACAATTAGGCTTAGGCTTTGGCTTAGGGTTAGGGTTAGGGTTCAGAGAGAGACAGAGCATACAGCTGTGGCTGGACTGCCACTGGAAAGGGGCCTCCAAGACAAGGAAAACCCTGCCAAAACCATGCTCCTGCAACAACCTTCTCCACTCAGACACCTAGGGGAGGTCCTTGTCTTGGCTCAATGCCAGTTGCGCGTACGGCTAGGGTTAGGCTTCAGAGAGAGTCAGACTGCAGAGCTGGAGATAGACTGCCAGTGAAAAGGGGCCTCCAAGACAAGCAAATCCCCACCAAAACCATGCTCCTGCAACAACCTTCTCCACAAAAACACCTCGGCACCTCCTGGCCTTGACTCAGCCACAATTAGGCTTAGGCTTAGGCTTAGGGTTAGGGTTCAGAGAGAGACAGAGCATACAGCTGTGGCTGGACTGCCACTGGAAAAGGGCCTCCAAGACAAGGAAAACCCTGCCAAAACCATGCTCCTGCAACAGCCTTCTCCACTCAGACACCTAGAGGGTGTCCTTGCCTTGGCTCAATGCCAGTTGCGGGTACGGCTAGGGTTAGGCTTCAGAGAGAGTCAGACTGCAGAGCTGGAGATAGACTGCCAGTGAAAAGGGGCCTCCAAGACAAGCAAATCCCCACCAAAACCATGCTCCTGCAACAACCTTCTCCACAAAAACACCTCGGCACCTCCTGGCCTTGACTCAGCCACAATTAGGCTTAGGCTTAGGCTTAGGGTTAGGGTTCAGAGAGAGACAGAGCATACAGCTGTGGCTGGACTGCCACTGGAAAGGGGCCTCCAAGACAAGCAAATCCCTGCCAAAACCATGCTCCTGCAACAACCTTCTCCACAAAAACACCTCGGCACCTCCTGGCCTTGACTCTGCCACAATTAGGCTTAGGCTTTGGCTTAGGGTTAGGGTTAGGGTTCAGAGAGAGACAGAGCATACAGCTGTGGCTGGACTGCCAGTGAAAAGGGGCCTCCAAGACAAGGAAAACCCTGCCAAAACCATGCTCCTGCAACAACCTTCTCCACAAAAACACCTCGGCACCTCCTGGCCTTGACTCTGCCACAATTAGGCTTAGGCTTAGGCTTAGGGTTAGGGTTCAGAGAGAGACAGAGCATACAGCTGTGGCTGGACTGCCACTGGAAAGGGACCTCCAAGACAAGGAAAACCCTGCCAAAACCATGCTCCTGCAACAACCTTCTCCACTCAGACACCTAGGGGAGGTCCTTGTCTTGGCTCAATGCCAGTTGCGCGTACGGCTAGGGTTAGGCTTCAGAGAGAGTCAGACTGCAGAGCTGGAGATAGACTGCCAGTGAAAAGGGGCCTCCAAGACAAGCAAATCCCCAACAAAACCATGCTCCTGCAACAACCTTCTCCACAAAAACACCTCGGCACCTCCTGGCCTTGACTCTGCCACAATTAGGCTTAGGCTTAGGCTTAGGGTTAGGGTTAGGGTGCAGAGAGAGACAGAGCATACAGCTGTGGCTGGACTGCCACTGGAAAGGGGCCTCCAAGACAAGCAAATCCCTGCCAAAACCATGCTCCTGCAACAACCTTCTCCACAAAAACACCTCGGCACCTCCTGGCCTTGACTCAGCCACGATTAGGCTTAGGGTTAGGGTTCGGGTTAGGGTTAGGGTTCAGAGAGAGACAGAGCATACAGCTGTGGCTGGACTGCCACTGGAAAGGGGCCTCCAAGACAAGCAAATCCCTGCCAAAACCATGCTCCTGCAACAACCTTCTCCACAAAAACACCTCGGCACCTCCTGGCCTTGACTCTGCCACAGTTAGGGTTAGGGTTAGGGTTAGGGTTAGGGTTCAGAGAGAGACAGAGCATACAGCTGTGGCTGGACTGCCACTGGAAAGGGGCCTCCAAGACAAGGAAAACCCTGCCAAAACCATGCTCCTGCAACAACCTTCTCCACTCAGACACCGAGGCGCGTCCTTATCTTGGCTCAATGCCAGCTGCGGGTATGGCTAGGGTTAGGCTTCAGAGAGAGTCAGACTGCAGAGCTGGAGAAAGACTGCCAGTGAAAAGGGGTCTCCAAGACAAGCAAATCCCTGCCAAAACCATGCTCCTGCAACAACCTTCTCCACAAAAACACCTCGGCACCTCCTGGCCTTGACTCTGCCACAATTAGGCTTAGGCTTAGGCTTAGGGTTAGGGTTCAGAGAGAGACAGAGCATACAGCTGTGGCTGGACTGCCACTGGAAAGGGGCCTCCAAGACAAGGAAAACCCTGCCAAAACCATGCTCCTGCAACAACCTTCTCCACTCAGACACCTAGGCGCGTCCTTATCTTGGCTCAATGCCAGTTGCGGGTATGGCTAGGGTTAGGCTTCAGAGAGAGTCAGACTGCAGAGCTGGAGATAGACTGCCAGTGAAAAGGGGCCTCCAAGACAAGCAAAACCCAACAAAACCATGCTCCTGCAACAACCTTCTCCACAAAAACACCTCGGCACCTCCTGGCCTTGACTCTGCCACAGTTAGGCTTAGGGTTAGGCATAGGCTTAGGGTTAGGGTTCAGAGAGAGACAGAGCATACAGCTGTGGCTGGACTGCCACTGGAAAGGGGCCTCCAAGACAAGGAAAACCCTGCCAAAACTATGCTCCTGCAACAACCTTCTCCACTCAGACACCTAGGCGCGTCCTTGCCTTGGCTCAATGCCAGTTGCGGGTACGGCTAGGGTTAGGCTTCAGAGAGAGTCAGACTGCAGAGCTGGAGATAGACTGCCAGTGAAAAGGGGCCTCCAAGACAAGCAAATCCCCAACAAAACCATGCTCCTGCAACAACCTTCTCCACAAAAACACCTCGGCACCTCCTGGCCTTGACTCTGCCACAGTTAGGCTTAGGGTTAGGCATAGGCTTAGGGTTAGGGTTCAGAGAGAGACAGAGCATACAGCTGTGGCTGGACTGCCACTGGAAAGGGGCCTCCAAGACAAGGAAAACCCTGCCAAAACCATGCTCCTGCAACAACCTTCTCCACTCAGACACCTAGGCGCGTCCTTGCCTTGGCTCAATGCCAGTTGCGGGTACGGCTAGGGTTAGGCTTCAGAGAGAGTCAGACTGCAGAGCTGGAGATAGACTGCCAGTGAAAAGGGGCCTCCAAGACAAGCAAATCCCTGCCAAAACCATGCTCCTGCAACAACCTTCTCCACAAAAACACCTCGGCACCTCCTGCCCTTGACTCAGCCACAATTAGGCTTAGGGTTAGGGTTCGGGTTAGGGTTAGGGTTCAGAGAGAGACAGAGCATACAGCTGTGGTTGGACTGCCACTGGAAAGGGGCCTCCAAGACAAGCAAATCCCTGCCAAAACCATGCTCCTGCAACAACCTTCTCCACTCAGACACCTAGGCGTGTCCTTGCCTTGGCTCAATGCCAGTTGCCGGTACGGCTGGGATTAGGCTTCAGAGAGAGTCAGACTGCAGAGCTGGAGATAGACTGCCAGTGAAAAGGGGCCTCCAAGACAAGCAAATCCCCGCCAAAACCGTGCTCCTGCAACAATCTTCTCCACAAAAACACCTCGGCACCTCCTGGCCTTGACTCAGCCACAATTAGGCTTAGGCTTAGGCTTAGGGTTAGGGTTAGGGTTCAGAGAGAGACAGAGCATACAGCTGTGGCTGGACTGCCACTGGAAAGGGGCCTCCAAGACAAGGAAAACCCTGCCAAAACCATGCTCCTGCAACAACCTTCTCCACTCAGACACCTAGGCGTGTCCTTATCTTGGCTCAATGCCAGTTGCGGGTATGGCTAGGGTTAGGCTTCAGAGAGAGTCAGACTGCAGAGCTGGAGATAGACTGCCAGTGAAAAGGGGCCTCCAAGACAAGCAAATCCCTGCCAAAACCATGCTCCTGCAACAACCTTCTCCACAAAAACACCTCGGCACCTCCTGGCCTTGACTCAGCCACAATTAGGCTTAGGCTTAGGGTTAGGGTTAGGGTTAGGGTTCAGAGAGAGACAGAGCATACAGCTGTGGCTGGACTGCCACTGGAAAGGGGCCTCCAAGACAAGGAAAACCCTGCCAAAACCATGCTCCTGCAACAACCTTCTCCACAAAAACACCTCGGCACCTCCTGGCCTTGACTCAGCCACAATTAGGCTTAGGCTTAGGCTTAGGGTTAGGGTTCAGAGAGAGACAGAGCATACAGCTGTGGCTGGACTGCCACTGGAAAGGGGCCTCCAAGACAAGCAAATCCCTGCCAAAACCATGCTCCTGCAACAACCTTCTCCACAAAAACACCTCGGCACCTCCTGGCCTTGACTCTGCCACAATTAGGCTTAGGCTTTGGCTTAGGGTTAGGGTTAGGGTTCAGAGAGAGACAGAGCATACAGCTGTGGCTGGACTGCCAGTGAAAAGGGGCCTCCAAGACAAGCAAAACCCTGCCAAAACCATGCTCCTGCAACAACCTTCTCCACAAAAACACCTCGGCACCTCCTGGCCTTGACTCTGCCACAATTAGGCTTAGGCTTAGGCTTAGGGTTAGGGTTCAGAGAGAGACAGAGCATACAGCTGTGGCTGGACTGCCACGGGAAAGGGGCCTCCAAGACAAGCAAATCCCTGCCAAAACCATGCTCCTGCAACAACCTTCTCCACAAAAACACCTCGGCACCTCCTGGCCTTGACTCTGCCACAATTAGGCTTAGGCTTTGGCTTAGGCTTAGGGTTAGGGTGCAGAGAGAGACAGAGCATACAGCTGTGGCTGGACTGCCACTGGAAAGGGGCCTCCAAGACAAGCAAATCCCTGCCAAAACCATGCTCCTGCAACAACCTTCTCCACAAAAACACCTCGGCACCTCCTGGCCTTGACTCAGCCACGATTAGGCTTAGGGTTAGGGTTCGGGTTAGGGTTAGGGTTCAGAGAGAGACAGAGCATACAGCTGTGGCTGGACTGCCACTGGAAAGGGGCCTCCAAGACAAGCAAATCCCTGCCAAAACCATGCTCCTGCAACAACCTTCTCCACAAAAACACCTCGGCACCTCCTGGCCTTGACTCTGCCACAGTTAGGGTTAGGGTTAGGGTTAGGGTTAGGGTTCAGAGAGAGACAGAGCATACAGCTGTGGCTGGACTGCCACTGGAAAGGGGCCTCCAAGACAAGGAAAACCCTGCCAAAACCATGCTCCTGCAACAACCTTCTCCACTCAGACACCGAGGCGCGTCCTTATCTTGGCTCAATGCCAGCTGCGGGTATGGCTAGGGTTAGGCTTCAGAGAGAGTCAGACTGCAGAGCTGGAGAAAGACTGCCAGTGAAAAGGGGTCTCCAAGACAAGCAAATCCCTGCCAAAACCATGCTCCTGCAACAACCTTCTCCACAAAAACACCTCGGCACCTCCTGGCCTTGACTCTGCCACAATTAGGCTTAGGCTTAGGCTTAGGGTTAGGGTTCAGAGAGAGACAGAGCATACAGCTGTGGCTGGACTGCCACTGGAAAGGGGCCTCCAAGACAAGGAAAACCCTGCTAAAACCATGCTCCTGCAACAACCTTCTCCACTCAGACACCTAGGCGCGTCCTTATCTTGGCTCAATGCCAGTTGCGGGTATGGCTAGGGTTAGGCTTCAGAGAGAGTCAGACTGCAGAGCTGGAGATAGACTGCCAGTGAAAAGGGGCCTCCAAGACAAGCAAATCCCCAACAAAACCATGCTCCTGCAACAACCTTCTCCACAAAAACACCTCGGCACCTCCTGGCCTTGACTCTGCCACAGTTAGGCTTAGGGTTAGGCATAGGCTTAGGGTTAGGGTTCAGAGAGAGACAGAGCATACAGCTGTGGCTGGACTGCCACTGGAAAGGGGCCTCCAAGACAAGGAAAACCCTGCCAAAACTATGCTCCTGCAACAACCTTCTCCACTCAGACACCTAGGCGCGTCCTTGCCTTGGCTCAATGCCAGTTGCGGGTACGGCTAGGGTTAGGCTTCAGAGAGAGTCAGACTGCAGAGCTGGAGATAGACTGCCAGTGAAAAGGGGCCTCCAAGACAAGCAAATCCCCACCAAAACCATGCTCCTGCAACAACCTTCTCCACAAAAACACCTCGGCACCTCCTGGCCTTGACTCAGCCACGATTAGGCTTAGGGTTAGGGTTCGGGTTAGGGTTAGGGTTCAGAGAGAGACAGAGCATACAGCTGTGGCTGGACTGCCACTGGAAAGGGGCCTCCAAGACAAGCAAATCCCTGCCAAAACCATGCTCCTGCAACAACCTTCTCCACTCAGACACCTAGGCGTGTCCTTGCCTTGGCTCAATGCCAGTTGCGGGTACGGCTGCGATTAGGCTTCAGAGAGAGTCAGACTGCAGAGCTGGAGATAGACTGCCAGTGAAAAGGGGCCTCCAAGACAAGCAAATCCCCGCCAAAACCGTGCTCCTGCAACAATCTTCTCCACAAAAACACCTCGGCACCTCCTGGCCTTGACTCAGCCACAATTAGGCTTAGGCTTAGGCTTAGGGTTAGGGTTAGGGTTCAGAGAGAGACAGAGCATACAGCTGTGGCTGGACTGCCACTGGAAAGGGGCCTCCAAGACAAGGAAAACCCTGCCAAAACCATGCTCCTGCAACAACCTTCTCCACTCAGACACCTAGGCGTGTCCTTATCTTGGCTCAATGCCAGTTGCGGGTATGGCTAGGGTTAGGCTTCAGAGAGAGTCAGACTGCAGAGCTGGAGATAGACTGCCAGTGAAAAGGGGCCTCCAAGACAAGCAAATCCCTGCCAAAACCATGCTCCTGCAACAACCTTCTCCACAAAAACACCTCGGCACCTCCTGGCCTTGACTCTGCCACAATTAGGCTTAGGCTTAGGGTTAGGGTTAGGGTTAGGGTTCAGAGAGAGACAAAGCATACAGCTGTGGCTGGACTGCCACTGGAAAGGGGCCTCCAAGACAAGGAAAACCCTGCCAAAACCATGCTCCTGCAACAACCTTCTCCACAAAAACACCTCGGCACCTCCTGGCCTTGACTCAGCCACGATTAGGCTTAGGCTTAGGCTTAGGGTTAGGGTTCAGAGAGAGACAGAGCATACAGCTGTGGCTGGACTGCCACTGGAAAGGGGCCTCCAAGACAAGGAAAACCCTGCCAAAACCATGCTCCTGCAACAACCTTCTCCACTCAGACACCTAGGGGATGTCCTTGTCTTGGCTCAATGCCAGTTGCGGGTACGGCTAGGGTTAGGCTTCAGAGAGAGTCAGACTGCAGAGCTGGAGATAGACTGCCAGTGAAAAGGGGCCTCCAAGACAAGCAAATCCCCACCAAAACCATGCTCCTGCAACAACCTTCTCCACAAAAACACCTCGGCACCTCCTGGCCTTGACTCAGCCACGATTAGGCTTAGGGTTAGGCTTAGGGTTAGGCTTAGGGTTAGGGTTCAGAGAGAGACAGAGCATACAGCTGTGGCTGGACTGCCACGGAAAAGGGGCCTCCAAGACAAGGAAAACCCTGCCAAAACCATGCTCCTGCAACAACCTTCTCCACTCAGACACCTAGGCGTGTCCTTGTCTTGGCTCAATGCCAGTTGCGGGTACGGCTAGGGTTAGGCTTCAGAGAGAGTCAGACTGCAGAGCTGGAGATAGACTGCCAGTGAAAAGGGGCCTCCAAGACAAGCAAATCCCTGCCAAAACCATGTTCCTGCAACAACCTTCTCCACAAGAACACCTCGGCACCTCCTGGCCTTGACTCAGCCACAATTAGGCTTAGGCTTTGGCTTAGGGTTAGGGTTAGGGTTCAGAGAGAGACAGAGCATACAGCTGTGGCTGGACAGCCACTGGAAAGGGGCCTCCAAGACAAGGAAAACCCTGCCAAAACCATGCTCCTGCAACAACCTTCTCCACTCAGACACCTAGGGGAGGTCCTTATCTTGGCTCAATGCCAGTTGCGGGTATGGCTAGGGTTAGGCTTCAGAGAGAGTCAGACTGCAGAGCTGGAGATAGACTGCCAGTGAAAAGGGGCCTCCAAGACAAGCAAATCCCTGCCAAAACCATGCTCCTGCAACAACCTTCTCCACAAAAACACCTCGGCACCTCCTGGCCTTGACTCAGCCACAATTAGGCTTAGGCTTAGGCTTAGGGTTAGGGTTCAGAGAGAGACAGAGCATACAGCTGTGGCTGGACTGCCACTGGAAAGGGGCCTCCAAGACAAGCAAATCCCTGCCAAAACCATGCTCCTGCAACAACCTTCTCCACAAAAACACCTCGGCACCTCCTGGCCTTGACTCTGCCACAATTAGGCTTAGGCTTTGGCTTAGGGTTAGGGTTAGGGTTCAGAGAGAGACAGAGCATACAGCTGTGGCTGGACTGCCAGTGAAAAGGGGCCTCCAAGACAAGCAAAACCCTGCCAAAACCATGCTCCTGCAACAACCTTCTCCACAAAAACACCTCGGCACCTCCTGGCCTTGACTCTGCCACAATTAGGCTTAGGCTTAGGCTTAGGGTTAGGGTTCAGAGAGAGACAGAGCATACAGCTGTGGCTGGACTGCCACTGGAAAGGGGCCTCCAAGACAAGCAAATCCCTGCCAAAACCATGCTCCTGCAACAACCTTCTCCACAAAAACACCTCGGCACCTCCTGGCCTTGACTCTGCCACAATTAGGCTTAGGCTTTGGCTTAGGCTTAGGGTTAGGGTGCAGAGAGAGACAGAGCATACAGCTGTGGCTGGACTGCCACTGGAAAGGGGCCTCCAAGACAAGCAAATCCCTGCCAAAACCATGCTCCTGCAACAACCTTCTCCACAAAAACACCTCGGCACCTCCTGGCCTTGACTCAGCCACGATTAGGCTTAGGGTTAGGGTTCGGGTTAGGGTTAGGGTTCAGAGAGAGACAGAGCATACAGCTGTGGCTGGACTGCCACTGGAAAGGGGCCTCCAAGACAAGCAAATCCCTGCCAAAACCATGCTCCTGCAACAACCTTCTCCACAAAAACACCTCGGCACCTCCTGGCCTTGACTCTGCCACAGTTAGGGTTAGGGTTAGGGTTAGGGTTAGGGTTCAGAGAGAGACAGAGCATACAGCTGTGGCTGGACTGCCACTGGAAAGGGGCCTCCAAGACAAGGAAAACCCTGCCAAAACCATGCTCCTGCAACAACCTTCTCCACTCAGACACCGAGGCGCGTCCTTATCTTGGCTCAATGCCAGCTGCGGGTATGGCTAGGGTTAGGCTTCAGAGAGAGTCAGACTGCAGAGCTGGAGAAAGACTGCCAGTGAAAAGGGGTCTCCAAGACAAGCAAATCCCTGCCAAAACCATGCTCCTGCAACAACCTTCTCCACAAAAACACCTCGGCACCTCCTGGCCTTGACTCTGCCACAATTAGGCTTAGGCTTAGGCTTAGGGTTAGGGTTCAGAGAGAGACAGAGCATACAGCTGTGGCTGGACTGCCACTGGAAAGGGGCCTCCAAGACAAGGAAAACCCTGCTAAAACCATGCTCCTGCAACAACCTTCTCCACTCAGACACCTAGGCGCGTCCTTATCTTGGCTCAATGCCAGTTGCGGGTATGGCTAGGGTTAGGCTTCAGAGAGAGTCAGACTGCAGAGCTGGAGATAGACTGCCAGTGAAAAGGGGCCTCCAAGACAAGCAAATCCCCAACAAAACCATGCTCCTGCAACAACCTTCTCCACAAAAACACCTCGGCACCTCCTGGCCTTGACTCTGCCACAGTTAGGCTTAGGGTTAGGCATAGGCTTAGGGTTAGGGTTCAGAGAGAGACAGAGCATACAGCTGTGGCTGGACTGCCACTGGAAAGGGGCCTCCAAGACAAGGAAAACCCTGCCAAAACTATGCTCCTGCAACAACCTTCTCCACTCAGACACCTAGGCGCGTCCTTGCCTTGGCTCAATGCCAGTTGCGGGTACGGCTAGGGTTAGGCTTCAGAGAGAGTCAGACTGCAGAGCTGGAGATAGACTGCCAGTGAAAAGGGGCCTCCAAGACAAGCAAATCCCCACCAAAACCATGCTCCTGCAACAACCTTCTCCACAAAAACACCTCGGCACCTCCTGGCCTTGACTCAGCCACGATTAGGCTTAGGGTTAGGGTTCGGGTTAGGGTTAGGGTTCAGAGAGAGACAGAGCATACAGCTGTGGCTGGACTGCCACTGGAAAGGGGCCTCCAAGACAAGCAAATCCCTGCCAAAACCATGCTCCTGCAACAACCTTCTCCACTCAGACACCTAGGCGTGTCCTTGCCTTGGCTCAATGCCAGTTGCCGGTACGGCTGCGATTAGGCTTCAGAGAGAGTCAGACTGCAGAGCTGGAGATAGACTGCCAGTGAAAAGGGGCCTCCAAGACAAGCAAATCCCCGCCAAAACCGTGCTCCTGCAACAATCTTCTCCACAAAAACACCTCGGCACCTCCTGGCCTTGACTCAGCCACAATTAGGCTTAGGGTTAGGCTTAGGGTTAGGGTTAGGGTTCAGAGAGAGACAGAGCATACAGCTGTGGCTGGACTGCCACTGGAAAGGGGCCTCCAAGACAAGGAAAACCCTGCCAAAACCATGCTCCTGCAACAACCTTCTCCACTCAGACACCTAGGCGTGTCCTTATCTTGGCTCAATGCCAGTTGCGGGTATGGCTAGGGTTAGGCTTCAGAGAGAGTCAGACTGCAGAGCTGGAGATAGACTGCCAGTGAAAAGGGGCCTCCAAGACAAGCAAATCCCTGCCAAAACCATGCTCCTGCAACAACCTTCTCCACAAAAACACCTCGGCACCTCCTGGCCTTGACTCTGCCACAATTAGGCTTAGGCTTAGGGTTAGGGTTAGGGTTAGGGTTCAGAGAGAGACAAAGCATACAGCTGTGGCTGGACTGCCACTGGAAAGGGGCCTCCAAGACAAGGAAAACCCTGCCAAAACCATGCTCCTGCAACAACCTTCTCCACAAAAACACCTCGGCACCTCCTGGCCTTGACTCATCCACGATTAGGCTTAGGCTTAGGCTTAGGGTTAGGGTTCAGAGAGAGACAGAGCATACAGCTGTGGCTGGACTGCCACTGGAAAGGGGCCTCCAAGACAAGGAAAACCCTGCCAAAACCATGCTCCTGCAACAACCTTCTCCACTCAGACACCTAGGGGATGTCCTTGTCTTGGCTCAATGCCAGTTGCGGGTACGGCTAGGGTTAGGCTTCAGAGAGAGTCAGACTGCAGAGCTGGAGATAGACTGCCAGTGAAAAGGGGCCTCCAAGACAAGCAAATCCCCACCAAAACCATGCTCCTGCAACAACCTTCTCCACAAAAACACCTCGGCACCTCCTGGCCTTGACTCAGCCACGATTAGGCTTAGGGTTAGGCTTAGGGTTAGGCTTAGGCTTAGGGTTCAGAGAGAGACAGAGCATACAGCTGTGGCTGGACTGCCACGGAAAAGGGGCCTCCAAGACAAGGAAAACCCTGCCAAAACCATGCTCCTGCAACAACCTTCTCCACTCAGACACCTAGGCGTGTCCTTGTCTTGGCTCAATGCCAGTTGCGGGTACGGCTAGGGTTAGGCTTCAGAGAGAGTCAGACTGCAGAGCTGGAGATAGACTGCCAGTGAAAAGGGGCCTCCAAGACAAGCAAATCCCTGCCAAAACCATGTTCCTGCAACAACCTTCTCCACAAGAACACCTCGGCACCTCCTGGCCTTGACTCAGCCACAATTAGGCTTAGGCTTTGGCTTAGGGTTAGGGTTAGGGTTCAGAGAGAGACAGAGCATACAGCTGTGGCTGGACAGCCACTGGAAAGGGGCCTCCAAGACAAGGAAAACCCTGCCAAAACCATGCTCCTGCAACAACCTTCTCCACTCAGACACCTAGGGGAGGTCCTTATCTTGGCTCAATGCCAGTTGCGGGTACGGCTAGGGTTAGGCTTCAGAGAGAGTCAGACTGCAGAGCTGGAGATAGACTGCCAGTGAAAAGGGGCCTCCAAGACAAGCAAATCCCTGCCAAAACCATGCTCCTGCAACAACCTTCTCCACAAAAACACCTCGGCACCTCCTGGCCTTGACTCAGCCACGATTAGGCTTAGGGTTAGGGTTCGGGTTAGGGTTAGGGTTCAGAGAGAGACAGAGCATACAGCTGTGGCTGGACTGCCACTGGAAAGGGGCCTCCAAGACAAGGAAAACCCTGCCAAAACCATGCTCCTGCAACAACCTTCTCCACTCAGACACCTAGGCGTGTCCTTGCCTTGGCTCAATGCCAGTTGCCGGTACGGCTGGGATTAGGCTTCAGAGAGAGTCAGACTGCAGAGCTGGAGATAGACTGCCAGTGAAAAGGGGCCTCCAAGACAAGCAAATCCCCGCCAAAACCGTGCTCCTGCAACAATCTTCTCCACAAAAACACCTCGGCACCTCCTGGCCTTGACTCAGCCACGATTAGGCTTAGGCTTAGGCTTAGGGTTAGGCTTAGGCTTAGGGTTCAGAGAGAGACAGAGCATACAGCTGTGGCTGGACTGCCACTGGAAAGGGGCCTCCAAGACAAGGAAAACCCTGCCAAAACCATGCTCCTGCAACAACCTTCTCCACAAAAACACCTCGGCACCTCCTGGCCTTGACTCAGCCACGATTAGGCTTAGGGTTAGGCTTAGGCTTAGGGTTAGGGTTCAGAGAGAGACAGAGCATACAGCTGTGGCTGGACTGCCACTGGAAAGGGGCCTCCAAGACAAGGAAAACCCTGCCAAAACCATGCTCCTGCAACAACCTTCTCCACTCAGACACCTAGGGGAGGTCCTTATCTTGGCTCAATGCCAGTTGCGGGTACGGCTAGGGTTAGGCTTCAGAGAGAGTCAGACTGCACAGCTGGAGATAGACTGCCAGTGAAAAGGGGCCTCCAAGACAAGCAAATCCCCACCAAAACCATGCTCCTGCAACAACCTTCTCCACAAAAACACCTCGGCACCTCCTGGCCTTGACTCAGCCACAATTAGGCTTAGGCTTAGGGTTAGGGTTAGGGTTAGGGTTCAGAGAGAGACAGAGCATACAGCTGTGGCTGGACTGCCACTGGAAAGGGGCCTCCAAGACAAGGAAAACCCTGCCAAAACCATGCTCCTGCAACAACCTTCTCCACAAAAACACCTCGGCACCTCCTGGCCTTGACTCTGCCACAATTAGGCTTAGGCTTAGGCTTAGGGTTAGGGTTAGGGTTCAGAGAGAGACAGAGCATACAGCTGTGGCTGGACTGCCACTGAAAAGGGGCCTCCAAGACAAGGAAAACCCTGCCAAAACCATGCTCCTGCAACAACCTTCTCCACTCAGACACCTAGGCGCGTCCTTATCTTGGCTCAATGCCAGTTGCGGGTACGGCTAGGGTTAGGCTTCAGAGAGAGTCAGACTGCAGAGCTGGAGATAGACTGCCAGTGAAAAGGGGCCTCCAAGACAAGCAAATCCCCAACAAAACCATGCTCCTGCAACAACCTTCTCCACAAAAACACCTCGGCACCTCCTGGCCTTGACTCAGCCACGATTAGGCTTAGGCTTAGGCTTAGGGTTAGGGTTCAGAGAGAGACAGAGCATACAGCTGTGGCTGGACTGCCACTGGAAAGGGGCCTCCAAGACAAGGAAAACCCTGCCAAAACCATGCTCCTGCAACAACCTTCTCCACTCAGACACCTAGGGGAGGTCCTTGTCTTGGCTCAATGCCAGTTGCGGGTACGGCTAGGGTTAGGCTTCAGAGAGAGTCAGACTGCAGAGCTGGAGATAGACTGCCAGTGAAAAGGGGCCTCCAAGACAAGCAAATCCCCAACAAAACCATGCTCCTGCAACAACCTTCTCCACAAAAACACCTCGGCACCTCCTGGCCTTGACTCTGCCACAGTTAGGCTTAGGGTTAGGCATAGGCTTAGGGTTAGGCTTAGGGTTCAGAGAGAGACAGAGCATACAGCTGTGGCTGGACTGCCACGGAAAAGGGGCCTCCAACACAAGGAAAACCCTGCCAAAACCATGCTCCTGCAACAACCTTCTCCACTCAGACACCTAGGGGAGTCCTTGTCTTGGCTCAATGCCAGTTGCGGGTACGGCTAGGGTTAGGCTTCAGAGAGAGTCAGACTGCAGAGCTGGAGATAGACTGCCAGTGAAAAGGGGCCTCCAAGACAAGCAAATCCCCGCCAAAACCGTGCTCCTGTAACAATCTTCCCCACAAAAACACCTCGGCACCTCCTGGCCTTGACTCAGCCACGATTAGGCTTAGGCTTAGGCTTAGGGTTAGGCTTAGGCTTAGGGTTCAGAGAGAGACAGAGCATACAGCTGTGGCTGGACTGCCACTGGAAAGGGGCCTCCAAGACAAGGAAAACCCTGCCAAAACCATGCTCCTGCAACAACCTTCTCCACAAAAACACCTCGGCACCTCCTGGCCTTGACTCAGCCACGATTAGGCTTA
Organism: Dromaius novaehollandiae; assembly: GCF_036370855.1. Lineage (NCBI taxonomy): Eukaryota > Metazoa > Chordata > Aves > Casuariiformes > Dromaiidae > Dromaius > Dromaius novaehollandiae. The sequence goes on from NC_088102.1 coordinate 44,749,301, forward strand.
GGCTTAGGCTTAGGGTTAGGGTTAGGGTTCAGAGAGAGACAGAGCATACAGCTGTGGCTGGACTGCCACTGGAAAGGGGCCTCCAAGACAAGGAAAACCCTGCCAAAACCATGCTCCTGCAACAACCTTCTCCACTCAGACACCTAGGGGAGGTCCTTATCTTGGCTCAATGCCAGTTGCGGGTACGGCTAGGGTTAGGCTTCAGAGAGAGTCAGACTGCACAGCTGGAGATAGACTGCCAGTGAAAAGGGGCCTCCAAGACAAGCAAATCCCCACCAAAACCATGCTCCTGCAACAACCTTCTCCACAAAAACACCTCGGCACCTCCTGGCCTTGACTCAGCCACAATTAGGCTTAGGCTTAGGGTTAGGGTTAGGGTTAGGGTTCAGAGAGAGACAGAGCATACAGCTGTGGCTGGACTGCCACTGGAAAGGGGCCTCCAAGACAAGGAAAACCCTGCCAAAACCATGCTCCTGCAACAACCTTCTCCACAAAAACACCTCGGCACCTCCTGGCCTTGACTCAGCCACAATTAGGCTTAGGCTTAGGGTTAGGGTTAGGGTTAGGGTTCAGAGAGAGACAGAGCATACAGCTGTGGCTGGACTGCCACTGGAAAGGGGCCTCCAAGACAAGCAAATCCCCAACAAAACCATGCTCCTGCAACAACCTTCTCCACAAAAACACCTCGGCACCTCCTGGCCTTGACTCAGCCACGATTAGGCTTAGGGTTAGGCTTAGGGTTAGGCTTAGGCTTAGGGTTCAGAGAGAGACACAGCATACAGCTGTGGCTGGACTGCCACGGAAAAGGGGCCTCCAACACAAGGAAAACCCTGCCAAAACCATGCTCCTGCAACAACCTTCTCCACTCAGACACCTAGGCGTGTCCTTGTCTTGGCTCAATGCCAGTTGCGGGTACGGCTAGGGTTAGGCTTCAGAGAGAGTCAGACTGCAGAGCTGGAGATAGACTGCCAGTGAAAAGGGGCCTCCAAGACAAGCAAATCCCTGCCAAAACCATGTTCCTGCAACAACCTTCTCCACAAGAACACCTCGGCACCTCCTGGCCTTGACTCAGCCACAATTAGGCTTAGGCTTTGGCTTAGGGTTAGGGTTAGGGTTCAGAGAGAGACAGAGCATACAGCTGTGGCTGGACAGCCACTGGAAAGGGGCCTCCAAGACAAGGAAAACCCTGCCAAAACCATGCTCCTGCAACAACCTTCTCCACTCAGACACCTAGGGGAGGTCCTTATCTTGGCTCAATGCCAGTTGCGGGTACGGCTAGGGTTAGGCTTCAGAGAGAGTCAGACTGCAGAGCTGGAGATAGACTGCCAGTGAAAAGGGGCCTCCAAGACAAGCATATCCCTGCCAAAACCATGCTCCTGCAACAACCTTCTCCACAAAAACACCTCGGCACCTCCTGGCCTTGACTCAGCCACGATTAGGCTTAGGGTTAGGGTTCGGGTTAGGGTTAGGGTTCAGAGAGAGACAGAGCATACAGCTGTGGCTGGACTGCCACTGGAAAGGGGCCTCCAAGACAAGGAAAACCCTGCCAAAACCATGCTCCTGCAACAACCTTCTCCACTCAGACACCTAGGCGTGTCCTTGCCTTGGCTCAATGCCAGTTGCCGGTACGGCTGGGATTAGGCTTCAGAGAGAGTCAGACTGCAGAGCTGGAGATAGACTGCCAGTGAAAAGGGGCCTCCAAGACAAGCAAATCCCCGCCAAAACCGTGCTCCTGCAACAATCTTCTCCACAAAAACACCTCGGCACCTCCTGGCCTTGACTCAGCCACGATTAGGCTTAGGCTTAGGCTTAGGGTTAGGCTTAGGCTTAGGGTTCAGAGAGAGACAGAGCATACAGCTGTGGCTGGACTGCCACTGGAAAGGGGCCTCCAAGACAAGGAAAACCCTGCCAAAACCATGCTCCTGCAACAACCTTCTCCACAAAAACACCTCGGCACCTCCTGGCCTTGACTCAGCCACGATTAGGCTTAGGCTTAGGCTTAGGCTTAGGGTTAGGGTTCAGAGAGAGACAGAGCATACAGCTGTGGCTGGACTGCCACTGGAAAGGGGCCTCCAAGACAAGGAAAACCCTGCCAAAACCATGCTCCTGCAACAACCTTCTCCACTCAGACACCTAGGGGAGGTCCTTATCTTGGCTCAATGCCAGTTGCGGGTACGGCTAGGGTTAGGCTTCAGAGAGAGTCAGACTGCACAGCTGGAGATAGACTGCCAGTGAAAAGGGGCCTCCAAGACAAGCAAATCCCCACCAAAACCATGCTCCTGCAACAACCTTCTCCACAAAAACACCTCGGCACCTCCTGGCCTTGACTCAGCCACAATTAGGCTTAGGCTTAGGGTTAGGGTTAGGGTTAGGGTTCAGAGAGAGACAGAGCATACAGCTGTGGCTGGACTGCCACTGGAAAGGGGCCTCCAAGACAAGGAAAACCCTGCCAAAACCATGCTCCTGCAACAACCTTCTCCACAAAAACACCTCGGCACCTCCTGGCCTTGACTCTGCCACAATTAGGCTTAGGCTTAGGCTTAGGGTTAGGGTTAGGGTTCAGAGAGAGACAGAGCATACAGCTGTGGCTGGACTGCCACTGAAAAGGGGCCTCCAAGACAAGGAAAACCCTGCCAAAACCATGCTCCTGCAACAACCTTCTCCACTCAGACACCTAGGCGCGTCCTTATCTTGGCTCAATGCCAGTTGCGGGTACGGCTAGGGTTAGGCTTCAGAGAGAGTCAGACTGCAGAGCTGGAGATAGACTGCCAGTGAAAAGGGGCCTCCAAGACAAGCAAATCCCCAACAAAACCATGCTCCTGCAACAACCTTCTCCACAAAAACACCTCGGCACCTCCTGGCCTTGACTCAGCCACGATTAGGCTTAGGCTTAGGGTTAGGGTTAGGGTTCAGAGAGAGACAGAGCATACAGCTGTGGCTGGACTGCCACTGGAAAGGGGCCTCCAAGACAAGGAAAACCCTGCCAAAACCATGCTCCTGCAACAACCTTCTCCACTCAGACACCTAGGGGAGGTCCTTGTCTTGGCTCAATGCCAGTTGCGGGTACGGCTAGGGTTAGGCTTCAGAGAGAGTCAGACTGCAGAGCTGGAGATAGACTGCCAGTGAAAAGGGGCCTCCAAGACAAGCAAATCCCCAACAAAACCATGCTCCTGCAACAACCTTCTCCACAAAAACACCTCGGCACCTCCTGGCCTTGACTCTGCCACAGTTAGGCTTAGGGTTAGGCATAGGCTTAGGGTTAGGCTTAGGGTTCAGAGAGAGACAGAGCATACAGCTGTGGCTGGACTGCCACGGAAAAGGGGCCTCCAACACAAGGAAAACCCTGCCAAAACCATGCTCCTGCAACAACCTTCTCCACTCAGACACCTAGGGGAGTCCTTGTCTTGGCTCAATGCCAGTTGCGGGTACGGCTAGGGTTAGGCTTCAGAGAGAGTCAGACTGCAGAGCTGGAGATAGACTGCCAGTGAAAAGGGGCCTCCAAGACAAGCAAATCCCCGCCAAAACCGTGCTCCTGTAACAATCTTCCCCACAAAAACACCTCGGCACCTCCTGGCCTTGACTCAGCCACGATTAGGCTTAGGCTTAGGCTTAGGGTTAGGCTTAGGCTTAGGGTTCAGAGAGAGACAGAGCATACAGCTGTGGCTGGACTGCCACTGGAAAGGGGCCTCCAAGACAAGGAAAACCCTGCCAAAACCATGCTCCTGCAACAACCTTCTCCACAAAAACACCTCGGCACCTCCTGGCCTTGACTCAGCCACGATTAGGCTTAGGCTTAGGCTTAGGGTTAGGGTTAGGGTTCAGAGAGAGACAGAGCATACAGCTGTGGCTGGACTGCCACTGGAAAGGGGCCTCCAAGACAAGGAAAACCCTGCCAAAACCATGCTCCTGCAACAACCTTCTCCACTCAGACACCTAGGGGAGGTCCTTATCTTGGCTCAATGCCAGTTGCGGGTACGGCTAGGGTTAGGCTTCAGAGAGAGTCAGACTGCACAGCTGGAGATAGACTGCCAGTGAAAAGGGGCCTCCAAGACAAGCAAATCCCCACCAAAACCATGCTCCTGCAACAACCTTCTCCACAAAAACACCTCGGCACCTCCTGGCCTTGACTCAGCCACAATTAGGCTTAGGCTTAGGGTTAGGGTTAGGGTTAGGGTTGAGAGAGAGACAGAGCATACAGCTGTGGCTGGACTGCCACTGGAAAGGGGCCTCCAAGACAAGGAAAACCCTGCCAAAACCATGCTCCTGCAACAACCTTCTCCACAAAAACACCTCGGCACCTCCTGGCCTTGACTCAGCCACAATTAGGCTTAGGCTTAGGGTTAGGGTTAGGGTTAGGGTTCAGAGAGAGACAGAGCATACAGCTGTGGCTGGACTGCCACTGGAAAGGGGCCTCCAAGACAAGCAAATCCCCAACAAAACCATGCTCCTGCAACAACCTTCTCCACAAAAACACCTCGGCACCTCCTGGCCTTGTCTCAGCCACAATTAGGCTTAGGGTTAGGCTTAGGGTTAGGCTTAGGCTTAGGGTTCAGAGAGAGACACAGCATACAGCTGTGGCTGGACTGCCACGGAAAAGGGGCCTCCAACACAAGGAAAACCCTGCCAAAACCATGCTCCTGCAACAACCTTCTCCACTCAGACACCTAGGGGAGTCCTTGTCTTGGCTCAATGCCAGTTGCGGGTACGGCTAGGGTTAGGCTTCAGAGAGAGTCAGACTGCAGAGCTGGAGATAGACTGCCAGTGAAAAGGGGCCTCCAAGACAAGCAAATCCCTGCCAAAACCATGCTCCTGCAACAACCTTCTCCACAAGAACACCTCGGCACCTCCTGGCCTTGACTCAGCCACAATTAGGCTTAGGCTTAGGCTTAGGCTTAGGGTTAGGGTTCAGAGAGAGACAGAGCATACAGCTGTGGCTGGACTGCCACTGGAAAGGGGCCTCCAAGACAAGGAAAACCCTGCCAAAACCATGCTCCTGCAACAACCTTCTCCACTCAGACACCGAGGCGCGTCCTTGCCTTGGCTCAATGCCAGTTGCGGGTATGGCTAGGGTTAGGCTTCAGAGAGAGTCAGACTGCAGAGCTGGAGATAGACTGCCAGTGAAAAGGGGCCTCCAAGACAAGCAAATCCCTGCCAAAACCATGCTCCTGCAACAACCTTCTCCACAAAAACACCTCGGCACCTCCTGCCCTTGACTCTGCCACAGTTAGGGTTAGGGTTAGGGTTAGGGTTAGGGTTCAGAGAGAGACAGAGCATACAGCTGTGGCTGGACTGCCACTGGAAAGGGGCCTCCAAGACAAGGAAAACCCTGCCAAAACCATGCTCCTGCAACAACCTTCTCCACTCAGACACCTAGGCGCGTCCTTGCCTTGGCTCAATGCCAGTTGCGGGTATGGCTAGGGTTAGGCTTCAGAGAGAGTCAGACTGCAGAGCTGGAGATAGACTGCCAGTGAAAAGGGGCCTCCAAGACAAGCAAATCCCTGCCAAAACCATGCTCCTGCAACAACCTTCTCCGCAAAAACACCTCGGCACCTCCTGGCCTTGACTCTGCCACAATTAGGCTTAGGCTTAGGGTTAGGGTTAGGGTTAGGGTTCAGAGAGAGACAAAGCATACAGCTGTGGCTGGACTGCCACTGGAAAGGGGCCTCCAAGACAAGGAAAACCCTGCCAAAACCATGCTCCTGCAACAACCTTCTCCACAAAAACACCTCGGCACCTCCTGGCCTTGACTCAGCCACGATTAGGCTTAGGCTTAGGCTTAGGGTTAGGGTTCAGAGAGAGACAGAGCATACAGCTGTGGCTGGACTGCCAGTGGAAAGGGGCCTCCAACACAAGGAAAACCCTGCCAAAACCATGCTCCTGCAACAACCTTCTCCACTCAGACACCTAGGGGAGGTCCTTGTCTTGGCTCAATGCCAGTTGCGGGTACGGCTAGGGTTAGGCTTCAGAGAGAGTCAGACTGCAGAGCTGGAGACAGACTGCCAGTGAAAAGGGGCCTCCAAGACAAGCAAATCCCCACCAAAACCATGCTCCTGCAACAACCTTCTCCACAAAAACACCTCGGCACCTCCTGGCCTTGACTCAGCCACGATTAGGCTTAGGGTTAGGCTTAGGGTTAGGCTTAGGCTTAGGGTTCAGAGAGAGACAGAGCATACAGCTGTGGCTGGACTGCCACGGAAAAGGGGCCTCCAAGACAAGGAAAACCCTGCCAAAACCATGCTCCTGCAACAACCTTCTCCACTCAGACACCTAGGCGTGTCCTTGTCTTGGCTCAATGCCAGTTGCGGGTATGGCTAGGGTTAGGCTTCAGAGAGAGTCAGACTGCAGAGCTGGAGATAGACTGCCAGTGAAAAGGGGCCTCCAAGACAAGCAAATCCCTGCCAAAACCATGCTCCTGCAACAACCTTCTCCACAAAAACACCTCGGCACCTCCTGGCCTTGACTCAGCCACAATTAGGCTTAGGCTTAGGCTTAGGCTTAGGGTTAGGGTTCAGAGAGAGACAGAGCATACAGCTGTGGCTGGACTGCCACTGGAAAGGGGCCTCCAAGACAAGGAAAACCCTGCCAAAACCATGCTCCTGCAACAACCTTCTCCACAAAAACACCTCGGCACCTCCTGCCCTTGACTCAGCCACAATTAGGCTTAGGCTTAGAGTTAGGGTTAGGGTTAGGGTTAGGGTTAGGGTTCAGAGAGAGACAAAGCATACAGCTGTGGCTGGACTGCCACTGGAAAGGGGCCTCCAAGACAAGGAAAACCCTGCCAAAACCATGCTCCTGCAACAACCTTCTCCACTCAGTCACCTAGGCGCGTCCTTGCCTTGGCTCAATGCCAGTTATGGGTACGGCTAGGGTTAGGCTTCAGAGAGAGTCAGACTGCAGAGCTGGAGATAGACTGCCAGTGAAAAGGGGCCTCCAAGACAAGCAAATCCCCAACAAAACCATGCTCCTGCAACAACCTTCTCCACAAAAACACCTCGGCACCTCCTGGCCTTGACTCAGCCACGATTAGGCTTAGGCTTAGGCTTAGGGTTAGGGTTCAGAGAGAGACAGAGCATACAGCTGTGGCTGGACTGCCACTGGAAAGGGGCCTCCAAGACAAGGAAAACCCTGCCAAAACCATGCTCCTGCAACAACCTTCTCCACTCAGACACCTAGGGGAGGTCCTTGTCTTGGCTCAATGCCAGTTGCGGGTACGGCTAGGGTTAGGCTTCAGAGAGAGTCAGACTGCAGAGCTGGAGATAGACTGCCAGTGAAAAGGGGCCTCCAAGACAAGCAAATCCCCACCAAAACCATGCTCCTGCAACAACCTTCTCCACAAAAACACCTCGGCACCTCCTGGCCTTGACTCAGCCACAATTAGGCTTAGGGTTAGGGTTAGGGTTAGGCTTAGGCTTTGGGTTCAGAGAGAGACAGAGCATACAGCTGTGGCTGGACTGCCACGGAAAAGGGGCCTCCAACACAAGGAAAACCCTGCCAAAACCATGCTCCTGCAACAACCTTCTCCACTCAGACACCTAGGGGAGTCCTTGTCTTGGCTCAATGCCAGTTGCGGGTACGGCTAGGGTTAGGCTTCAGAGAGAGTCAGACTGCAGAGCTGGAGATAGACTGCCAGTGAAAAGGGGCCTCCAAGACAAGCAAATCCCTGCCAAAACCATGCTCCTGCAACAACCTTCTCCACAAAAACACCTCGGCACCTCCTGCCCTTGACTCTGCCACAGTTAGGGTTAGGGTTAGGGTTAGGGTTAGGGTTCAGAGAGAGACAGAGCATACAGCTGTGGCTGGACTGCCACTGGAAAGGGGCCTCCAAGACAAGGAAAACCCTGCCAAAACCATGCTCCTGCAACAACCTTCTCCACTCAGACACCTAGGCGCGTCCTTGCCTTGGCTCAATGCCAGTTGCGGGTATGGCTAGGGTTAGGCTTCAGAGAGAGTCAGACTGCAGAGCTGGAGATAGACTGCCAGTGAAAAGGGGCCTCCAAGACAAGCAAATCCCTGCCAAAACCATGCTCCTGCAACAACCTTCTCCGCAAAAACACCTCGGCACCTCCTGGCCTTGACTCTGCCACAATTAGGCTTAGGCTTAGGCTTAGGGTTAGGGTTAGGGTTCAGAGAGAGACAAAGCATACAGCTGTGGCTGGACTGCCACTGGAAAGGGGCCTCCAAGACAAGGAAAACCCTGCCAAAACCATGCTCCTGCAACAACCTTCTCCACAAAAACACCTCGGCACCTCCTGGCCTTGACTCAGCCACGATTAGGCTTAGGCTTAGGCTTAGGGTTAGGGTTCAGAGAGAGACAGAGCATACAGCTGTGGCTGGACTGCCAGTGGAAAGGGGCCTCCAACACAAGGAAAACCCTGCCAAAACCATGCTCCTGCAACAACCTTCTCCACTCAGACACCTAGGGGAGGTCCTTGTCTTGGCTCAATGCCAGTTGCGGGTACGGCTAGGGTTAGGCTTCAGAGAGAGTCAGACTGCAGAGCTGGAGACAGACTGCCAGTGAAAAGGGGCCTCCAAGACAAGCAAATCCCCACCAAAACCATGCTCCTGCAACAACCTTCTCCACAAAAACACCTCGGCACCTCCTGGCCTTGACTCAGCCACGATTAGGCTTAGGGTTAGGCTTAGGGTTAGGCTTAGGCTTAGGGTTCAGAGAGAGACAGAGCATACAGCTGTGGCTGGACTGCCACGGAAAAGGGGCCTCCAAGACAAGGAAAACCCTGCCAAAACCATGCTCCTGCAACAACCTTCTCCACTCAGACACCTAGGAGTGTCCTTGTCTTGGCTCAATGCCAGTTGCGGGTATGGCTAGGGTTAGGCTTCAGAGAGAGTCAGACTGCAGAGCTGGAGATAGACTGCCAGTGAAAAGGGGCCTCCAAGACAAGCAAATCCCTGCCAAAACCATGCTCCTGCAACAACCTTCTCCACAAAAACACCTCGGCACCTCCTGGCCTTGACTCAGCCACAATTAGGCTTAGGCTTAGGCTTAGGCTTAGGGTTAGGGTTCAGAGAGAGACAGAGCATACAGCTGTGGCTGGACTGCCACTGGAAAGGGGCCTCCAAGACAAGGAAAACCCTGCCAAAACCATGCTCCTGCAACAACCTTCTCCACAAAAACACCTCGGCACCTCCTGCCCTTGACTCAGCCACAATTAGGCTTAGGCTTAGAGTTAGGGTTAGGGTTAGGGTTAGGGTTAGGGTTCAGAGAGAGACAAAGCATACAGCTGTGGCTGGACTGCCACTGGAAAGGGGCCTCCAAGACAAGGAAAACCCTGCCAAAACCATGCTCCTGCAACAACCTTCTCCACTCAGTCACCTAGGCGCGTCCTTGCCTTGGCTCAATGCCAGTTATGGGTACGGCTAGGGTTAGGCTTCAGAGAGAGTCAGACTGCAGAGCTGGAGATAGACTGCCAGTGAAAAGGGGCCTCCAAGACAAGCAAATCCCCACCAAAACCATGCTCCTGCAACAACCTTCTCCACAAAAACACCTCGGCACCTCCTGGCCTTGACTCAGCCACGATTAGGCTTAGGCTTAGGCTTAGGGTTAGGGTTCAGAGAGAGACAGAGCATACAGCTGTGGCTGGACTGCCACTGGAAAGGGGCCTCCAAGACAAGGAAAACCCTGCCAAAACCATGCTCCTGCAACAACCTTCTCCACTCAGACACCTAGGGGAGGTCCTTGTCTTGGCTCAATGCCAGTTGCGGGTACGGCTAGGGTTAGGCTTCAGAGAGAGTCAGACTGCAGAGCTGGAGATAGACTGCCAGTGAAAAGGGGCCTCCAAGACAAGCAAATCCCCACCAAAACCATGCTCCTGCAACAACCTTCTCCACAAAAACACCTCGGCACCTCCTGGCCTTGACTCAGCCACAATTAGGCTTAGGGTTAGGGTTAGGGTTAGGCTTAGGCTTTGGGTTCAGAGAGAGACAGAGCATACAGCTGTGGCTGGACTGCCACGGAAAAGGGGCCTCCAACACAAGGAAAACCCTGCCAAAACCATGCTCCTGCAACAACCTTCTCCACTCAGACACCTAGGCGTGTCCTTGTCTTGGCTCAATGCCAGTTGCGGGTACGGCTAGGGTTAGGCTTCAGAGAGAGTCAGACTGCAGAGCTGGAGATAGACTGCCAGTGAAAAGGGGCCTCCAAGACAAGCAAATCCCTGCCAAAACCATGCTCCTGCAACAACCTTCTCCACAAAAACACCTCGGCACCTCCTGCCCTTGACTCTGCCACAGTTAGGCTGAGGCTTAGGGTTAGGGTTAGGGTTCAGAGAGAGACAGAGCATACAGCTGTGGCTGGACTGCCACTGGAAAGGGGCCTCCAAGACAAGGAAAACCCTGCCAAAACCATGCTCCTGCAACAACCTTCTCCACTCAGACACCTAGGCGTGTCCTTATCTTGGCTCAATGCCAGTTGCGGGTATGGCTAGGGTTAGGCTTCAGAGAGAGTCAGACTGCAGAGCTGGAGATAGACTGCCAGTGAAAAGGGGCCTCCAAGACAAGCAAATCCCTGCCAAAACCATGCTCCTGCAACAACCTTCTCCACAAAAACACCTCGGCACCTCCTGGCCTTGACTCTGCCACAATTAGGCTTAGGCTTAGGCTTAGGGTTAGGGTTAGGGTTCAGAGAGAGACACAGCATACAGCTGTGGCTGGACTGCCACTGGAAAGGGGCCTCCAAGACAAGGAAAACCCTGCCAAAACCATGCTCCTGCAACAACCTTCTCCACAAAAACACCTCGGCACCTCCTGGCCTTGACTCAGCCACGATTAGGCTTAGGCTTAGGCTTAGGGTTAGGGTTCAGAGAGAGACAGAGCATACAGCTGTGGCTGGACTGCCAGTGGAAAGGGGCCTCCAACACAAGGAAAACCCTGCCAAAACCATGCTCCTGCAACAACCTTCTCCACTCAGACACCTAGGGGAGGTCCTTGCCTTGGCTCAATGCCAGTTGCGGGTACGGCTAGGGTTAGGCTTCAGAGAGAGTCAGACTGCAGAGCTGGAGACAGACTGTCAGTGAAAAGGGGCCTCCAAGACAAGCAAATCCCCACCAAAACCATGCTCCTGCAACAACCTTCTCCACAAAAACACCTCGGCACCTCCTGGCCTTGACTCAGCCACGATTAGGCTTAGGGTTAGGCTTAGGGTTAGGCTTAGGCTTAGGGTTCAGAGAGAGACAGAGCATACAGCTGTGGCTGGACTGCCACTGGAAAGGGGCCTGCAACACAAGGAAAACCCTGCCAAAACCATGCTCCTGCAACAACCTTCTCCACTCAGACACCTAGGCGTGTCCTTGTCTTGGCTCAATGCCAGTTGCGGGTACGGCTAGGGTTAGGCTTCAGAGAGAGTCAGACTGCAGAGCTGGAGATAGACTGCCAGTGAAAAGGGGCCTCCAAGACAAGCAAATCCCTGCCAAAACCATGCTCCTGCAACAACCTTCTCCACAAGAACACCTCGGCACCTCCTGGCCTTGACTCAGCCACAATTAGGCTTAGGCTTAGGGTTAGGCTTAGGGTTAGGGTTCAGAGAGAGACAGAGCATACAGCTGTGGCTGGACTGCCACTGGAAAGGGGCCTCCAAGACAAGCAAATCCCTGCCAAAACCATGCTCCTGCAACAACCTTCTCCACTCAGACACCGAGGCGCGTCCTTGCCTTGGCTCAATGCCAGTTGCGGGCATGGCTAGGGTTAGGCTTCAGAGAGAGTCAGACTGCAGAGCTGGAGATAGACTGCCAGTGAAAAGGGGCCTCCAAGACAAGCAAATCCCTGCCAAAACCATGCTCCTGCAACAACCTTCTCCACAAAAACACCTCGGCACCTCCTGGCCTTGACTCAGCCACAGTTAGGGTTAGGGTTAGGGTTAGGGTTAGGGTTCAGAGAGAGACAGAGCATACAGCTGTGGCTGGACTGCCACTGGAAAGGGGCCTCCAACACAAGGAAAACCCTGCCAAAACCATGCTCCTGCAACAACCTTCTCCACTCAGACACCGAGGCGCGTCCTTATCTTGGCTCAATGCCAGTTGCGGGTATGGCTAGGGTTAGGCTTCAGAGAGAGTCAGACTGCAGAGCTGGAGATAGACTGCCAGTGAAAAGGGGCCTCCAAGACAAGCAAATCCCTGCCAAAACCATGCTCCTGCAACAACCTTCTCCACAAAAACACCTCGGCACCTCCTGGCCTTGACTCAGCCACAATTAGGCTTAGGCTTAGGCTTAGGCTTAGGGTTAGGGTTCAGAGAGAGACAGAGCATACAGCTGTGGCTGGACTGCCACTGAAAAGGGGTCTCCAAGACAAGCAAATCCCTGCCAAAACCATGCTCCTGCAACAACCTTCTCCACAAAAACAACTCGGCACCTCCTGGCCTTGACTCTGCCACAGTTAGGCTTAGGGTTCGGGTTAGGGTTAGGGTTCAGAGAGAGACAGAGCATACAGCTGTGGCTGGACTGCCACTGGAAAGGGGCCTCCAAGACAAGCAAATCCCTGCCAAAACCATGCTCCTGCAACAACCTTCTCCACTCAGACACCTAGGGGAGGTCCTTGTCTTGGCTCAATGCCAGTTGCGGGTACGGCTAGGGTTAGGCTTCAGAGAGAGTCAGACTGCAGAGCTGGAGATAGACTGCCAGTGAAAAGGGGCCTCCAAGACAAGCAAATCCCCACCAAAACCATGCTCCTGCAACAACCTTCTCCACAAAAACACCTCGGCACCTCCTGGCCTTGACTCAGCCACAATTAGGCTTAGGGTTAGGGTTAGGGTTAGGGTTAGGGTTCAGAGAGAGACAGAGCATACAGCTGTGGCTGGACTGCCACTGAAAAGGGGTCTCCAAGACAAGCAAATCCCTGCCAAAACCATGCTCCTGCAACAACCTTCTCCACAAAAACACCTCGGCACCTCCTGGCCTTGACTCTGCCACAATTAGGCTTAGGCTTAGGCTTAGGCTTAGGGTTAGGGTTCAGAGAGAGACAGAGCATACAGCTGTGGCTGGACTGCCACTGAAAAGGGGCCTCCAAGACAAGGAAAACCCTGCCAAAACCATGCTCCTGCAACAACCTTCTCCACTCAGACACCTAGGCGCGTCCTTATCTTGGCTCAATGCCAGTTGCGGGTACGGCTAGGGTTAGGCTTCAGAGAGAGTCAGACTGCAGAGCTGGAGATAGACTGCCAGTGAAAAGGGGCCTCCAAGACAAGCAAATCCCCAACAAAACCATGCTCCTGCAACAACCTTCTCCACAAAAACACCTCGGCACCTCCTGGCCTTGACTCAGCCACGATTAGGCTTAGATTTAGGCTTAGGCTTAGGGTTAGGGTTCAGAGAGAGACAGAGCATACAGCTGTGGCTGGACTGCCACTGGAAAGGGGCCTCCAAGACAAGGAAAACCCTGCCAAAACCATGCTCCTGCAACAACCTTCTCCACTCAGACACCTAGGGGAGGTCCTTGTCTTGGCTCAATGCCAGTTGCGGGTACGGCTAGGGTTAGGCTTCAGAGAGAGTCAGACTGCAGAGCTGGAGATAGACTGCCAGTGAAAAGGGGCCTCCAAGACAAGCAAATCCCCACCAAAACCATGCTCCTGCAACAACCTTCTCCACAAAAACACCTCGGCACCTCCTGGCCTTGACTCAGCCACAATTAGGCTTAGGCTTAGGCTTAGGGTTAGGCTTAGGCTTAGGGTTCAGAGAGAGACAGAGCATACAGCTGTGGCTGGACTGCCACGGAAAAGGGGCCTCCAAGACAAGGAAAACCCTGCCAAAACCATGCTCCTGCAACAACCTTCTCCACTCAGACACCTAGGGGAGTCCTTGTCTTGGCTCAATGCCAGTTGCGGGTACGGCTAGGGTTAGGCTTCAGAGAGAGTCAGACTGCAGAGCTGGAGATAGACTGCCAGTGAAAAGGGGCCTCCAAGACAAGCAAATCCCTGCCAAAACCATGCTCCTGCAACAACCTTCTCCACAAGAACACCTCGGCACCTCCTGGCCTTGACTCAGCCACAATTAGGCTTAGGCTTAGGCTTAGGGTTAGGGTTAGGGTTCAGAGAGAGACAGAGCATACAGCTGTGGCTGGACTGCCACTGGAAAGGGGCCTCCAAGACAAGGAAAACCCTGCCAAAACCATGCTCCTGCAACAACCTTCTCCACTCAGACACCGAGGCGCGTCCTTGCCTTGGCTCAATGCCAGTTGCGGGTATGGCTAGGGTTAGGCTTCAGAGAGAGTCAGACTGCAGAGCTGGAGATAGACTGCCAGTGAAAAGGGGCCTCCAAGACAAGCAAATCCCTGCCAAAACCATGCTCCTGCAACAACCTTCTCCACAAAAACACCTCGGCACCTCCTGGCCTTGACTCAGCCACAATTAGGCTTAGGCTTAGGCTTAGGGTTAGGGTTAGGGTTCAGAGAGAGACAAGGCATACAGCTGTGGCTGGACTGCCACTGAAAAGGGGTCTCCAAGACAAGCAAATCCCTGCCAAAACCATGCTCCTGCAACAACCTTCTCCACAAAAACACCTCGGCACCTCCTGGCCTTGACTCTGCCACAGTTAGGCTTAGGGTTCGGGTTAGGGTTAGGGTTCAGAGAGAGACAGAGCATACAGCTGTGGCTGGACTGCCACTGGAAAGGGGCCTCCAAGACAAGCAAATCCCTGCCAAAACCATGCTCCTGCAACAACCTTCTCCACTCAGACACCTAGGGGAGGTCCTTGTCTTGGCTCAATGCCAGTTGCGGGTACGGCTAGGGTTAGGCTTCAGAGAGAGTCAGACTGCAGAGCTGGAGATAGACTGCCAGTGAAAAGGGGCCTCCAAGACAAGCAAATCCCTGCCAAAACCATGCTCCTGCAACAACCTTCTCCACAAAAACACCTCAGCACCTCCTGGCCTTGACTCAGCCACAATTAGGCTTAGGGTTAGGGTTAGGGTTAGGGTTAGGGTTCAGAGAGAGACAGAGCATACAGCTGTGGCTGGACTGCCACTGAAAAGGGGTCTCCAAGACAAGCAAATCCCTGCCAAAACCATGCTCCTGCAACAACCTTCTCCACAAAAACACCTCGGCACCTCCTGGCCTTGACTCTGCCACAATTAGGCTTAGGCTTAGGCTTAGGCTTAGGGTTAGGGTTCAGAGAGAGACAGAGCATACAGCTGTGGCTGGACTGCCACTGGAAAGGGGCCTCCAAGACAAGGAAAACCCTGCCAAAACCATGCTCCTGCAACAACCTTCTCCACTCAGACACCTAGGGGAGGTCCTTGTCTTGGCTCAATGCCAGTTGCGGGTACGGCTAGGGTTAGGCTTCAGAGAGAGTCAGACTGCAGAGCTGGAGATAGACTGCCAGTGAAAAGGGGCCTCCAAGACAAGCAAATCCCCACCAAAACCATGCTCCTGCAACAACCTTCTCCACAAAAACACCTCGGCACCTCCTGGCCTTGACTCAGCCACAATTAGGCTTAGGGTTAGGCTTAGGGTTAGGCTTAGGCTTAGGGTTCAGAGAGAGACAGAGCATACAGCTGTGGCTGGACTGCCACGGAAAAGGGGCCTCCAACACAAGGAAAACCCTGCCAAAACCATGCTCCTGCAACAACCTTCTCCACTCAGACACCTAGGGGAGTCCTTGTCTTGGCTCAATGCCAGTTGCGGGTACGGCTAGGGTTAGGCTTCAGAGAGAGTCAGACTGCAGAGCTGGAGATAGACTGCCAGTGAAAAGGGGCCTCCAAGACAAGCAAATCCCTGCCAAAACCATGCTCCTGCAACAACCTTCTCCACAAAAACACCTCGGCACCTCCTGGCCTTGACTCAGCCACAATTAGGCTTAGGCTTAGGCTTAGGGTTAGGGTTAGGGTTCAGAGAGAGACAGAGCATACAGCTGTGGCTGGACTGCCACTGAAAAGGGGTCTCCAAGACAAGCAAATCCCTGCCAAAACCATGCTCCTGCAACAACCTTCTCCACAAAAACACCTCGGCACCTCCTGGCCTTGACTCAGCCACAGTTAGGCTTAGGGTTCGGGTTAGGGTTAGGGTTCAGAGAGAGACAGAGCATACAGCTGTGGCTGGACTGCCACTGGAAAGGGGCCTCCAAGACAAGCAAATCCCTGCCAAAACCATGCTCCTGCAACAACCTTCTCCACTCAGACACCTAGGGGAGGTCCTTGTCTTGGCTCAATGCCAGTTCTGGTACGGCTAGGGTTAGGCTTCAGAGAGAGTCAGACTGCAGAGCTGGAGATAGACTGCCAGTGAAAAGGGGCCTCCAAGACAAGCAAATCCCTGCCAAAACCATGCTCCTGCAACAACCTTCTCCACAAAAACACCTCAGCACCTCCTGGCCTTGACTCAGCCACAATTAGGCTTAGGGTTAGGGTTAGGGTTAGGGTTAGGGTTCAGAGAGAGACAGAGCATACAGCTGTGGCTGGACTGCCACTGAAAAGGGGTCTCCAAGACAAGCAAATCCCTGCCAAAACCATGCTCCTGCAACAACCTTCTCCACAAAAACACCTCGGCACCTCCTGGCCTTGACTCTGCCACAATTAGGCTTAGGCTTAGGCTTAGGGTTAGGGTTAGGGTTCAGAGAGAGACAGAGCATACAGCTGTGGCTGGACTGCCACTGAAAAGGGGCCTCCAAGACAAGGAAAACCCTGCCAAAACCATGCTCCTGCAACAACCTTCTCCACTCAGACACCTAGGCGCGTCCTTATCTTGGCTCAATGCCAGTTGCGGGTACGGCTAGGGTTAGGCTTCAGAGAGAGTCAGACTGCAGAGCTGGAGATAGACTGCCAGTGAAAAGGGGCCTCCAAGACAAGCAAATCCCCAACAAAACCATGCTCCTGCAAAAACCTTCTCCACAAAAACACCTCGGCACCTCCTGGCCTTGACTCAGCCACGATTAGGCTTAGATTTAGGCTTAGGCTTAGGGTTAGGGTTCAGAGAGAGACAGAGCATACAGCTGTGGCTGGACTGCCACTGGAAAGGGGCCTCCAAGACAAGGAAAACCCTGCCAAAACCATGCTCCTGCAACAACCTTCTCCACTCAGACACCTAGGGGAGGTCCTTGTCTTGGCTCAATGCCAGTTGCGGGTACGGCTAGGGTTAGGCTTCAGAGAGAGTCAGACTGCAGAGCTGGAGATAGACTGCCAGTGAAAAGGGGCCTCCAAGACAAGCAAATCCCCACCAAAACCATGCTCCTGCAACAACCTTCTCCACAAAAACACCTCGGCACCTCCTGGCCTTGACTCAGCCACAATTAGGCTTAGGGTTAGGCTTAGGGTTAGGCTTAGGCTTAGGGTTCAGAGAGAGACAGAGCATACAGCTGTGGCTGGACTGCCACGGAAAAGGGGCCTCCAACACAAGGAAAACCCTGCCAAAACCATGCTCCTGCAACAACCTTCTCCACTCAGACACCTAGGGGAGTCCTTGTCTTGGCTCAATGCCAGTTGCGGGTACGGCTAGGGTTAGGCTTCAGAGAGAGTCAGACTGCAGAGCTGGAGATAGACTGCCAGTGAAAAGGGGCCTCCAAGACAAGCAAATCCCTGCCAAAACCATGCTCCTGCAACAACCTTCTCCACAAGAACACCTCGGCACCTCCTGGCCTTGACTCAGCCACAATTAGGCTTAGGGTTAGGCTTAGGCTTAGGGTTAGGGTTCAGAGAGAGACAGAGCATACAGCTGTGGCTGGACTGCCACTGGAAAGGGGCCTCCAAGACAAGGAAAACCCTGCCAAAACCATGCTCCTGCAACAACCTTCTCCACTCAGACACCGAGGCGCGTCCTTGCCTTGGCTCAATGCCAGTTGCGGGTATGGCTAGGGTTAGGCTTCAGAGAGAGTCAGACTGCAGAGCTGGAGATAGACTGCCAGTGAAAAGGGGCCTCCAAGACAAGCAAATCCCTGCCAAAACCATGCTCCTGCAACAACCTTCTCCACAAAAACACCTCGGCACCTCCTGCCCTTGACTCTGCCACAGTTAGGGTTAGGCTTAGGGTTAGGGTTAGGGTTCAGAGAGAGACAGAGCATACAGCTGTGGCTGGACTGCCACTGGAAAGGGGCCTCCAAGACAAGGAAAACCCTGCCAAAACCATGCTCCTGCAACAACCTTCTCCACTCAGACACCTAGGCGTGTCCTTATCTTGGCTCAATGCCAGTTGCGGGTATGGCTAGGGTTAGGCTTCAGAGAGAGTCAGACTGCAGAGCTGGAGATAGACTGCCAGTGAAAAGGGGCCTCCAAGACAAGCAAATCCCTGCCAAAACCATGCTCCTGCAACAACCTTCTCCACAAAAACACCTCGGCACCTCCTGGCCTTGACTCTGCCACAATTAGGCTTAGGCTTAGGGTTAGGGTTAGGGTTAGGGTTCAGAGAGAGACAAAGCATACAGCTG
The DNA here is from genome assembly GCF_036370855.1 of Dromaius novaehollandiae. Classification (NCBI taxonomy): domain Eukaryota; kingdom Metazoa; phylum Chordata; class Aves; order Casuariiformes; family Dromaiidae; genus Dromaius; species Dromaius novaehollandiae. The sequence continues at coordinate 44,767,652 of NC_088102.1, forward strand.
TGGCTGGACTGCCACTGGAAAGGGGCCTCCAAGACAAGGAAAACCCTGCCAAAACCATGCTCCTGCAACAACCTTCTCCACAAAAACACCTCGGCACCTCCTGGCCTTGACTCAGCCACGATTAGGCTTAGGCTTAGGCTTAGGGTTAGGGTTCAGAGAGAGACAGAGCATACAGCTGTGGCTGGACTGCCAGTGGAAAGGGGCCTCCAACACAAGGAAAACCCTGCCAAAACCATGCTCCTGCAACAACCTTCTCCACTCAGACACCTAGGGGAGGTCCTTGTCTTGGCTCAATGCCAGTTGCGGGTACGGCTAGGGTTAGGCTTCAGAGAGAGTCAGACTGCAGAGCTGGAGACAGACTGCCAGTGAAAAGGGGCCTCCAAGACAAGCAAATCCCCACCAAAACCATGCTCCTGCAACAACCTTCTCCACAAAAACACCTCGGCACCTCCTGGCCTTGACTCAGCCACGATTAGGCTTAGGGTTAGGCTTAGGGTTAGGCTTAGGCTTAGGGTTCAGAGAGAGACAGAGCATACAGCTGTGGCTGGACTGCCACTGAAAAGGGGTCTCCAAGACAAGCAAATCCCTGCCAAAACCATGCTCCTGCAACAACCTTCTCCACAAAAACAACTCGGCACCTCCTGGCCTTGACTCTGCCACAGTTAGGCTTAGGGTTCGGGTTAGGGTTAGGGTTCAGAGAGAGACAGAGCATACAGCTGTGGCTGGACTGCCACTGGAAAGGGGCCTCCAAGACAAGCAAATCCCTGCCAAAACCATGCTCCTGCAACAACCTTCTCCACTCAGACACCTAGGCGCGTCCTTATCTTGGCTCAATGCCAGTTGCGGGTACGGCTAGGGTTAGGCTTCAGAGAGAGTCAGACTGCAGAGCTGGAGATAGACTGCCAGTGAAAAGGGGCCTCCAAGACAAGCAAATCCCTGCCAAAACCATGCTCCTGCAACAACCTTCTCCACAAAAACACCTCGGCACCTCCTGGCCTTGACTCTGCCACAATTAGGCTTAGGCTTAGGCTTAGGCTTAGGGTTAGGGTTCAGAGAGAGACAGAGCATACAGCTGTGGCTGGACTGCCACTGAAAAGGGGCCTCCAAGACAAGGAAAACCCTGCCAAAACCATGCTCCTGCAACAACCTTCTCCACTCAGTCACCTAGGGGAGGTCCTTGCCTTGGCTCAATGCCAGTTGCGGGTACGGCTAGGGTTAGGCTTCAGAGAGAGTCAGACTGCAGAGCTGGAGATAGACTGCCAGTGAAAAGGGGCCTCCAAGACAAGCAAATCCCCGCCAAAACCATGCTCCTGCAACAACCTTCTCCACAAAAAGACCTCGGCACCTCCTGGCCTTGACTCAGCCACGATTAGGCTTAGATTTAGGGTTAGGGTTAGGGTTAGGGTTAGGGTTCAGAGAGAGACAGAGCATACAGCTGTGGCTGGACTGCCACTGGAAAGGGGCCTCCAAGACAAGGAAAACCCTGCCAAAACCATGCTCCTGCAACAACCTTCTCCACAAAAACACCTCGGCACCTCCTGGCCTTGACTCAGCCACAATTAGGCTTAGGCTTAGAGTTAGGGTTAGGGTTAGGGTTAGGGTTAGGGTTCAGAGAGAGACAGAGCATACAGCTGTGGCTGGACTGCCACTGAAAAGGGGCCTCCAAGACAAGGAAAACCCTGCCAAAACCATGCTCCTGCAACAACCTTCTCCACTCAGTCACCTAGGCGCGTCCTTGCCTTGGCTCAATGCCAGTTGCGGGTACGGCTAGGGTTAGGCTTCAGAGAGAGTCAGACTGCAGAGCTGGAGACAGACTGCCAGTGAAAAGGGGCCTCCAAGACAAGCAAATCCCCAACAAAACCATGCTCCTGCAACAACCTTCTCCGCAAAAACACCTCGGCACCTCCTGGCCTTGACTCTGCCACAATTAGGCTTAGGCTTAGGCTTAGGGTTAGGGTTCAGAGAGAGACAGAGCATACAGCTGTGGCTGGACTGCCACTGAAAAGGGGCCTCCAAGACAAGGAAAACCCTGCCAAAACCATGCTCCTGCAACAACCTTCTCCACTCAGTCACCTAGGGGCGTCCTTGCCTTGGCTCAATGCCAGTTGCGGGTACGGCTAGGGTTAGGCTTCAGAGAGAGTCAGACTGCAGAGCTGGAGATAGACTGCCAGTGAAAAGGGGCCTCCAAGACAAGCAAATCCCTGCCAAAACCATGCTCCTGCAACAACCTTCTCCACAAAAACACCTCAGCACCTCCTGGCCTTGACTCTGCCACAATTAGGCTTAGGCTTAGCCTTAGGGTTAGGGTTCAGAGAGAGACAGAGCATACAGCTGTGGCTGGACTGCCACTGAAAAGGGGCCTCCAAGACAAGCAAATCCCTGCCAAAACCATGCTCCTGCAACAACCTTCTCCACAAAAATAACTCGGCACCTCCTGGCCTTGACTCAGCCACAATTAGGCTTAGGCTTAGGGTTAGGGTTAGGGTTCAGAGAGAGACAGAGCATACAGCTGTGGCTGGACTGCCACTGAAAAGGGGCCTCCAAGACAAGGAAAACCCTGCCAAAACCATGCTCCTGCAACAACCTTCTCCACTCAGACACCTAAGGGAGGTCCTTATGTTGGCTCAGTGCCAGTTGCGGGTATGGCTAGATTTAGGCTTCAGAGAGAGTCAGACTGCAGAGCTGGAGATAGACTGCCAGTGAAAAGGGGCCTCCAAGACAAGCAAATCCCCGCCAAAACCATGCTCCTGCAACAACCTTCTCCACAAAAACACCTCGGCACCTCCTGGCCTTGACTCAGCCACAATTAGGCTTAGGGTTAGGCTTAGGGTTAGGGTTAGGGTTCAGAGAGAGACAGAGCATACAGCTGTGGCTGGACTGCCACGGAAAAGGGGCCTCCAACACAAGGAAAACCCTGCCAAAACCATGCTCCTGCAACAACCTTCTCCACTCAGACACCTAGGGGCGTCCTTATCTTGGCTCAGTGCCAATTGCAGGTATGGCTAGGGTTAGGCTTCAGAGAGAGTCAGACTGCAGAGCTGGAGATGGACTGCCAGTGAAAAGGGGCCTCCAAGACAAGCAAAAGCCTGCCAAAACCATGCTCCTGCAAAAACCTTCTCCACAAAAACACCTCGGCACCTCCTGGCCTTGACTCAGCCACAATTAGGCTTAGGGTTAGGGTTAGGGTTAGGGTTAGGGTTCAGAGAGAGACAGAGCATACAGCTGTGGCTGGACTGCCACTGGAAAGGGGCCTCCAACACAAGGAAAACCCTGCCAAAACCATGCTCCTGCAACAACCTTCTCCACTCAGACACCGAGGCGCGTCCTTATCTTGGCTCAATGCCAGTTGTGGGTACGGCTAGGGTTAGGCTTCAGAGAGAGTCAGACTGCAGAGCTGGAGATAGACTGCCAGTGAAAAGGGGCCTCCAAGACAGGCAAATCCCCAACAAAACCATGCTCCTGCAACAACCTTCTCCACAAAAACACCTTGGTACCTCCTGGCCTTGACTCTGCCACAGTTAGGGTTAGGGTTAGGGTTAGGGTTAGGGTTCAGAGAGAGACAGAGCATACAACTGGAGATAGACTGCCAGTGAAAAGGGGCCTCCAAGACAAGGAAAACCCTGCCAAAACCATGCTCCTGCAACAACCTTCTCCACTCAGACACCTAGGCGTGTCCTTGCCTTGGCTCAATGCCAGTTGCCGGTACGGCTGGGATTAGGCTTCAGAGAGAGTCAGACTGCAGAGCTGGAGATAGACTGCCAGTGAAAAGGGGCCTCCAAGACAAGCAAATCCCTGCCAAAACCATGCTCCTGCAACAACCTTCTCCACAAAAACACCTCGGCACCTCCTGGCCTTGACTCTGCCACAATTAGGCTTAGGCTTAGGGTTAGGGTTAGGGTTAGGGTTCAGAGAGAGACAGAGCATACAGCTGTGGCTGGACTGCCACTGGAAAGGGGCCTCCAAGACAAGGAAAACCCTGCCAAAACCATGCTCCTGCAACAACCTTCTCCACAAAAACACCTCGGCACCTCCTGGCCTTGACTCAGCCACGATTAGGCTTAGGCTTAGGCTTAGGGTTAGGGTTCAGAGAGAGACAGAGCATACAGCTGTGGCTGGACTGCCAGTGGAAAGGGGCCTCCAACACAAGGAAAACCCTGCCAAAACCATGCTCCTGCAACAACCTTCTCCACTCAGACACCTAGGGGAGGTCCTTGTCTTGGCTCAATGCCAGTTGCGGGTACGGCTAGGGTTAGGCTTCAGAGAGAGTCAGACTGCAGAGCTGGAGACAGACTGCCAGTGAAAAGGGGCCTCCAAGACAAGCAAATCCCCACCAAAACCATGCTCCTGCAACAACCTTCTCCACAAAAACACCTCGGCACCTCCTGGCCTTGACTCAGCCACGATTAGGCTTAGGGTTAGGCTTAGGGTTAGGCTTAGGCTTAGGGTTCAGAGAGAGACAGAGCATACAGCTGTGGCTGGACTGCCACTGGAAAGGGGCCTCCAACACAAGGAAAACCCTGCCAAAACCATGCTCCTGCAACAACCTTCTCCACTCAGACACCTAGGCGTGTCCTTGTCTTGGCTCAATGCCAGTTGCGGGTACGGCTAGGGTTAGGCTTCAGAGAGAGTCAGACTGCAGAGCTGGAGATGGACTGCCAGTGAAAAGGGGCCTCCAAGACAAGCAAATCCCTGCCAAAACCATGCTCCTGCAACAACCTTCTCCACAAGAACACCTCGGCACCTCCTGGCCTTGACTCAGCCACAATTAGGCTTAGGCTTAGGCTTAGGCTTAGGGTTAGGGTTCAGAGAGAGACAGAGCATACAGCTGTGGCTGGACTGCCACTGGAAAGGGGCCTCCAAGACAAGCAAATCCCTGCCAAAACCATGCTCCTGCAACAACCTTCTCCACTCAGACACCGAGGCGCGTCCTTGCCTTGGCTCAATGCCAGTTGCGGGTACGGCTAGGGTTAGGCTTCAGAGAGAGTCAGACTGCAGAGCTGGAGATAGACTGCCAGTGAAAAGGGGCCTCCAAGACAAGCAAATCCCTGCCAAAACCATGCTCCTGCAACAACCTTCTCCACAAAAACACCTCGGCACCTCCTGGCCTTGACTCAGCCACAATTAGGCTTAGGCTTAGGCTTAGGGTTAGGGTTAGGGTTCAGAGAGAGACAGAGCATACAGCTGTGGCTGGACTGCCACTGGAAAGGGGCCTCCAAGACAAGGAAAACCCTGCCAAAACCATGCTCCTGCAACAACCTTCTCCACTCAGACACCTAGGGGAGGTCCTTGTCTTGGCTCAATGCCAGTTGCGGGTACGGCTAGGGTTAGGCTTCAGAGAGAGTCAGACTGCAGAGCTGGAGACAGACTGCCAGTGAAAAGGGGCCTCCAAGACAAGCAAATCCCCACCAAAACCATGCTCCTGCAACAACCTTCTCCACAAAAACACCTCGGCACCTCCTGGCCTTGACTCAGCCACGATTAGGCTTAGGGTTAGGCTTAGGGTTAGGCTTAGGCTTAGGGTTCAGAGAGAGACAGAGCATACAGCTGTGGCTGGACTGCCACTGGAAAGGGGCCTCCAACACAAGGAAAACCCTGCCAAAACCATGCTCCTGCAACAACCTTCTCCACTCAGACACCTAGGCGTGTCCTTGTCTTGGCTCAATGCCAGTTGCGGGTACGGCTAGGGTTAGGCTTCAGAGAGAGTCAGACTGCAGAGCTGGAGATGGACTGCCAGTGAAAAGGGGCCTCCAAGACAAGCAAATCCCTGCCAAAACCATGCTCCTGCAACAACCTTCTCCACAAGAACACCTCGGCACCTCCTGGCCTTGACTCAGCCACAATTAGGCTTAGGCTTAGGCTTAGGCTTAGGGTTAGGGTTCAGAGAGAGACAGAGCATACAGCTGTGGCTGGACTGCCACTGGAAAGGGGCCTCCAAGACAAGCAAATCCCTGCCAAAACCATGCTCCTGCAACAACCTTCTCCACTCAGACACCGAGGCGCGTCCTTGCCTTGGCTCAATGCCAGTTGCGGGTACGGCTAGGGTTAGGCTTCAGAGAGAGTCAGACTGCAGAGCTGGAGATAGACTGCCAGTGAAAAGGGGCCTCCAAGACAAGCAAATCCCTGCCAAAACCATGCTCCTGCAACAACCTTCTCCACAAAAACACCTCGGCACCTCCTGGCCTTGACTCAGCCACAATTAGGCTTAGGCTTAGGCTTAGGGTTAGGGTTAGGGTTCAGAGAGAGACAGAGCATACAGCTGTGGCTGGACTGCCACTGGAAAGGGGCCTCCAAGACAAGGAAAACCCTGCCAAAACCATGCTCCTGCAACAACCTTCTCCACTCAGACACCTAGGGGAGGTCCTTGTCTTGGCTCAATGCCAGTTGCGGGTACGGCTAGGGTTAGGCTTCAGAGAGAGTCAGACTGCAGAGCTGGAGATAGACTGCCAGTGAAAAGGGGCCTCCAAGACAAGCAAATCCCCACCAAAACCATGCTCCTGCAACAACCTTCTCCACAAAAACACCTCGGCACCTCCTGGCCTTGACTCAGCCACAATTAGGCTTAGGGTTAGGCTTAGGGTTAGGCTTAGGCTTAGGGTTCAGAGAGAGACACAGCATACAGCTGTGGCTGGACTGCCACGGAAAAGGGGCCTCCAACACAAGGAAAACCCTGCCAAAACCATGCTCCTGCAACAACCTTCTCCACTCAGACACCTAGGGGAGTCCTTGTCTTGGCTCAATGCCAGTTGCGGGTACGGCTAGGGTTAGGCTTCAGAGAGAGTCAGACTGCAGAGCTGGAGATAGACTGCCAGTGAAAAGGGGCCTCCAAGACAAGCAAATCCCTGCCAAAACCATGCTCCTGCAACAACCTTCTCCACAAGAACACCTCGGCACCTCCTGGCCTTGACTCAGCCACAATTAGGCTTAGGGTTAGGCTTAGGCTTAGGGTTAGGGTTCAGAGAGAGACAGAGCATACAGCTGTGGCTGGACTGCCACTGGAAAGGGGCCTCCAAGACAAGGAAAACCCTGCCAAAACCATGCTCCTGCAACAACCTTCTCCACTCAGACACCGAGGCGCGTCCTTGCCTTGGCTCAATGCCAGTTGCGGGTATGGCTAGGGTTAGGCTTCAGAGAGAGTCAGACTGCAGAGCTGGAGATAGACTGCCAGTGAAAAGGGGCCTCCAAGACAAGCAAATCCCTGCCAAAACCATGCTCCTGCAACAACCTTCTCCACAAAAACACCTCGGCACCTCCTGCCCTTGACTCTGCCACAGTTAGGGTTAGGCTTAGGGTTAGGGTTAGGGTTCAGAGAGAGACAGAGCATACAGCTGTGGCTGGACTGCCACTGGAAAGGGGCCTCCAAGACAAGGAAAACCCTGCCAAAACCATGCTCCTGCAACAACCTTCTCCACTCAGACACCTAGGCGTGTCCTTATCTTGGCTCAATGCCAGTTGCGGGTATGGCTAGGGTTAGGCTTCAGAGAGAGTCAGACTGCAGAGCTGGAGATAGACTGCCAGTGAAAAGGGGCCTCCAAGACAAGCAAATCCCTGCCAAAACCATGCTCCTGCAACAACCTTCTCCACAAAAACACCTCGGCACCTCCTGGCCTTGACTCTGCCACAATTAGGCTTAGGGTTAGGCTTAGGGTTAGGGTTAGGGTTCAGAGAGAGACAAAGCATACAGCTGTGGCTGGACTGCCACTGGAAAGGGGCCTCCAAGACAAGGAAAACCCTGCCAAAACCATGCTCCTGCAACAACCTTCTCCACAAAAACACCTCGGCACCTCCTGGCCTTGACTCAGCCACGATTAGGCTTGGGCTTAGGCTTAGGGTTAGGGTTCAGAGAGAGACAGAGCATACAGCTGTGGCTGGACTGCCAGTGGAAAGGGGCCTCCAACACAAGGAAAACCCTGCCAAAACCATGCTCCTGCAACAACCTTCTCCACTCAGACACCTAGGGGAGGTCCTTGTCTTGGCTCAATGCCAGTTGCGGGTACGGCTAGGGTTAGGCTTCAGAGAGAGTCAGACTGCAGAGCTGGAGACAGACTGCCAGTGAAAAGGGGCCTCCAAGACAAGCAAATCCCCACCAAAACCATGCTCCTGCAACAACCTTCTCCACAAAAACACCTCGGCACCTCCTGGCCTTGACTCAGCCACGATTAGGCTTAGGGTTAGGCTTAGGGTTAGGGTTAGGGTTAGGGTTCAGAGAGAGACAGAGCATACAGCTGTGGCTGGACTGCCACTGGAAAGGGGCCTCCAACACAAGGAAAACCCTGCCAAAACCATGCTCCTGCAACAACCTTCTCCACTCAGACACCTAGGCGTGTCCTTGTCTTGGCTCAATGCCAGTTGCGGGTACGGCTAGGGTTAGGCTTCAGAGAGAGTCAGACTGCAGAGCTGGAGATAGACTGCCAGTGAAAAGGGGCCTCCAAGACAAGCAAATCCCTGCCAAAACCATGCTCCTGCAACAACCTTCTCCACAAAAACACCTCGGCACCTCCTGGCCTTGACTCAGCCACAATTAGGCTTAGGCTTAGGCTTAGGCTTAGGGTTAGGGTTCAGAGAGAGACAGAGCATACAGCTGTGGCTGGACTGCCACTGGAAAGGGGCCTCCAAGACAAGCAAATCCCTGCCAAAACCATGCTCCTGCAACAACCTTCTCCACTCAGACACCGAGGCGCGTCCTTGCCTTGGCTCAATGCCAGTTGCGGGTATGGCTAGGGTTAGGCTTCAGAGAGAGTCAGACTGCAGAGCTGGAGATAGACTGCCAGTGAAAAGGGGCCTCCAAGACAAGCAAATCCCTGCCAAAACCATGCTCCTGCAACAACCTTCTCCACAAAAACACCTCGGCACCTCCTGGCCTTGACTCAGCCACAGTTAGGGTTAGGGTTAGGGTTAGGGTTAGGGTTCAGAGAGAGACAGAGCATACAGCTGTGGCTGGACTGCCACTGGAAAGGGGCCTCCAACACAAGGAAAACCCTGCCAAAACCATGCTCCTGCAACAACCTTCTCCACTCAGACACCAAGGCGCGTCCTTATCTTGGCTCAATGCCAGTTGCGGGTATGGCTAGGGTTAGGCTTCAGAGAGAGTCAGACTGCAGAGCTGGAGATAGACTGCCAGTGAAAAGGGGCCTCCAAGACAAGCAAATCCCTGCCAAAACCATGCTCCTGCAACAACCTTCTCCACAAAAACACCTCGGCACCTCCTGGCCTTGACTCAGCCACAATTAGGCTTAGGCTTAGGGTTAGGGTTAGGGTTAGGGTTCAGAGAGAGACAGAGCATACAGCTGTGGCTGGACTGCCACTGAAAAGGGGTCTCCAAGACAAGCAAATCCCTGCCAAAACCATGCTCCTGCAACAACCTTCTCCACAAAAACAACTCGGCACCTCCTGGCCTTGACTCTGCCACAGTTAGGCTTAGGGTTCGGGTTAGGGTTAGGGTTCAGAGAGAGACAGAGCATACAGCTGTGGCTGGACTGCCACTGGAAAGGGGCCTCCAAGACAAGCAAATCCCTGCCAAAACCATGCTCCTGCAACAACCTTCTCCACTCAGACACCTAGGCGCGTCCTTATCTTGGCTCAATGCCAGTTGCGGGTACGGCTAGGGTTAGGCTTCAGAGAGAGTCAGACTGCAGAGCTGGAGATAGACTGCCAGTGAAAAGGGGCCTCCAAGACAAGCAAATCCCTGCCAAAACCATGCTCCTGCAACAACCTTCTCCACAAAAACACCTCGGCACCTCCTGGCCTTGACTCTGCCACAATTAGGCTTAGGCTTAGGCTTAGGGTTAGGGTTAGGGTTCAGAGAGAGACAGAGCATACAGCTGTGGCTGGACTGCCACTGAAAAGGGGCCTCCAAGACAAGGAAAACCCTGCCAAAACCATGCTCCTGCAACAACCTTCTCCACTCAGTCACCTAGGGGAGGTCGTTGCCTTGGCTCAATGCCAGTTGCGGGTACGGCTAGGGTTAGGCTTCAGAGAGAGTCAGACTGCAGAGCTGGAGATAGACTGCCAGTGAAAAGGGGCCTCCAAGACAAGCAAATCCCCGCCAAAACCATGCTCCTGCAACAACCTTCTCCACAAAAAGACCTCGGCACCTCCTGGCCTTGACTCAGCCACGATTAGGCTTAGATTTAGGGTTAGGGTTAGGGTTAGGGTTAGGGTTCAGAGAGAGACAGAGCATACAGCTGTGGCTGGACTGCCACTGGAAAGGGGCCTCCAAGACAAGGAAAACCCTGCCAAAACCATGCTCCTGCAACAACCTTCTCCACAAAAACACCTCGGCACCTCCTGGCCTTGACTCAGCCACAATTAGGCTTAGGCTTAGAGTTAGGGTTAGGGTTAGGGTTAGGGTTAGGGTTCAGAGAGAGACAGAGCATACAGCTGTGGCTGGACTGCCACTGAAAAGGGGCCTCCAAGACAAGGAAAACCCTGCCAAAACCATGCTCCTGCAACAACCTTCTCCACTCAGTCACCTAGGCGCGTCCTTGCCTTGGCTCAATGCCAGTTGCGGGTACGGCTAGGGTTAGGCTTCAGAGAGAGTCAGACTGCAGAGCTGGAGACAGACTGCCAGTGAAAAGGGGCCTCCAAGACAAGCAAATCCCCAACAAAACCATGCTCCTGCAACAACCTTCTCCGCAAAAACACCTCGGCACCTCCTGGCCTTGACTCTGCCACAATTAGGCTTAGGCTTAGGCTTAGGGTTAGGGTTCAGAGAGAGACAGAGCATACAGCTGTGGCTGGACTGCCACTGGAAAGGGGCCTCCAAGACAAGGAAAACCCTGCCAAAACCATGCTCCTGCAACAACCTTCTCCACTCAGTCACCTAGGGGCGTCCTTGTCTTGGCTCAATGCCAGTTGCGGGTACGGCTAGGGTTAGGCTTCAGAGAGAGTCAGACTGCAGAGCTGGAGATAGACTGCCAGTGAAAAGGGGCCTCCAAGACAAGCAAATCCCTGCCAAAACCATGCTCCTGCAACAACCTTCTCCACAAGAACACCTCGGCACCTCCTGGCCTTGACTCAGCCACAATTAGGCTTAGGCTTAGGCTTAGGCTTAGGGTTAGGGTTCAGAGAGAGACAGAGCATACAGCTGTGGCTGGACTGCCACTGGAAAGGGGCCTCCAAGACAAGCAAATCCCTGCCAAAACCATGCTCCTGCAACAACCTTCTCCACTCAGACACCGAGGCGCGTCCTTGCCTTGGCTCAATGCCAGTTGCGGGTATGGCTAGGGTTAGGCTTCAGAGAGAGTCAGACTGCAGAGCTGGAGATAGACTGCCAGTGAAAAGGGGCCTCCAAGACAAGCAAATCCCTGCCAAAACCATGCTCCTGCAACAACCTTCTCCACAAAAACACCTCGGCACCTCCTGGCCTTGACTCAGCCACAGTTAGGGTTAGGGTTAGGGTTAGGGTTAGGGTTCAGAGAGAGACAGAGCATACAGCTGTGGCTGGACTGCCACTGGAAAGGGGCCTCCAACACAAGGAAAACCCTGCCAAAACCATGCTCCTGCAACAACCTTCTCCACTCAGACACCAAGGCGCGTCCTTATCTTGGCTCAATGCCAGTTGCGGGTATGGCTAGGGTTAGGCTTCAGAGAGAGTCAGACTGCAGAGCTGGAGATAGACTGCCAGTGAAAAGGGGCCTCCAAGACAAGCAAATCCCTGCCAAAACCATGCTCCTGCAACAACCTTCTCCACAAAAACACCTCGGCACCTCCTGGCCTTGACTCAGCCACAATTAGGCTTAGGCTTAGGGTTAGGGTTAGGGTTAGGGTTCAGAGAGAGACAGAGCATACAGCTGTGGCTGGACTGCCACTGAAAAGGGGTCTCCAAGACAAGCAAATCCCTGCCAAAACCATGCTCCTGCAACAACCTTCTCCACAAAAACAACTCGGCACCTCCTGGCCTTGACTCTGCCACAGTTAGGCTTAGGGTTCGGGTTAGGGTTAGGGTTCAGAGAGAGACAGAGCATACAGCTGTGGCTGGACTGCCACTGGAAAGGGGCCTCCAAGACAAGCAAATCCCTGCCAAAACCATGCTCCTGCAACAACCTTCTCCACTCAGACACCTAGGCGCGTCCTTATCTTGGCTCAATGCCAGTTGCGGGTACGGCTAGGGTTAGGCTTCAGAGAGAGTCAGACTGCAGAGCTGGAGATAGACTGCCAGTGAAAAGGGGCCTCCAAGACAAGCAAATCCCTGCCAAAACCATGCTCCTGCAACAACCTTCTCCACAAAAACACCTCGGCACCTCCTGGCCTTGACTCTGCCACAATTAGGCTTAGGCTTAGGCTTAGGGTTAGGGTTAGGGTTCAGAGAGAGACAGAGCATACAGCTGTGGCTGGACTGCCACTGAAAAGGGGCCTCCAAGACAAGGAAAACCCTGCCAAAACCATGCTCCTGCAACAACCTTCTCCACTCAGTCACCTAGGGGAGGTCGTTGCCTTGGCTCAATGCCAGTTGCGGGTACGGCTAGGGTTAGGCTTCAGAGAGAGTCAGACTGCAGAGCTGGAGATAGACTGCCAGTGAAAAGGGGCCTCCAAGACAAGCAAATCCCCGCCAAAACCATGCTCCTGCAACAACCTTCTCCACAAAAAGACCTCGGCACCTCCTGGCCTTGACTCAGCCACGATTAGGCTTAGATTTAGGCTTAGGGTTAGGGTTAGGGTTAGGGTTCAGAGAGAGACAGAGCATACAGCTGTGGCTGGACTGCCACTGGAAAGGGGCCTCCAAGACAAGGAAAACCCTGCCAAAACCATGCTCCTGCAACAACCTTCTCCACAAAAACACCTCGGCACCTCCTGGCCTTGACTCAGCCACAATTAGGCTTAGGCTTAGAGTTAGGGTTAGGGTTAGGGTTAGGGTTAGGGTTCAGAGAGAGACAGAGCATACAGCTGTGGCTGGACTGCCACTGAAAAGGGGCCTCCAAGACAAGGAAAACCCTGCCAAAACCATGCTCCTGCAACAACCTTCTCCACTCAGTCACCTAGGCGCGTCCTTGCCTTGGCTCAATGCCAGTTGCGGGTACGGCTAGGGTTAGGCTTCAGAGAGAGTCAGACTGCAGAGCTGGAGACAGACTGCCAGTGAAAAGGGGCCTCCAAGACAAGCAAATCCCCAACAAAACCATGCTCCTGCAACAACCTTCTCCGCAAAAACACCTCGGCACCTCCTGGCCTTGACTCTGCCACAATTAGGCTTAGGCTTAGGCTTAGGGTTAGGGTTCAGAGAGAGACAGAGCATACAGCTGTGGCTGGACTGCCACTGGAAAGGGGCCTCCAAGACAAGGAAAACCCTGCCAAAACCATGCTCCTGCAACAACCTTCTCCACTCAGTCACCTAGGGGCGTCCTTGCCTTGGCTCAATGCCAGTTGCGGGTACGGCTAGGGTTAGGCTTCAGAGAGAGTCAGACTGCAGAGCTGGAGATAGACTGCCAGTGAAAAGGGGCCTCCAAGACAAGCAAATCCCTGCCAAAACCATGCTCCTGCAACAACCTTCTCCACAAAAACACCTCAGCACCTCCTGGCCTTGACTCTGCCACAATTAGGCTTAGGCTTAGCCTTAGGGTTAGGGTTCAGAGAGAGACAGAGCATACAGCTGTGGCTGGACTGCCACTGAAAAGGGGCCTCCAAGACAAGCAAATCCCTGCCAAAACCATGCTCCTGCAACAACCTTCTCCACAAAAATAACTCGGCACCTCCTGGCCTTGACTCAGCCACAATTAGGCTTAGGCTTAGGGTTAGGGTTAGGGTTCAGAGAGAGACAGAGCATACAGCTGTGGCTGGACTGCCACTGAAAAGGGGCCTCCAACACAAGGAAAACCCTGCCAAAACCATGCTCCTGCAACAACCTTCTCCACTCAGACACCTAGGGGAGGTCCTTATGTTGGCTCAGTGCCAGTTGCGGGTATGGCTAGATTTAGGCTTCAGAGAGAGTCAGACTGCAGAGCTGGAGATAGACTGCCAGTGAAAAGGGGCCTCCAAGACAAGCAAATCCCCGCCAAAACCATGCTCCTGCAACAACCTTCTCCACAAAAACACCTCGGCACCTCCTGGCCTTGACTCAGCCACAATTAGGCTTAGGGTTAGGCTTAGGGTTAGGGTTAGGGTTCAGAGAGAGACAGAGCATACAGCTGTGGCTGGACTGCCACGGAAAAGGGGCCTCCAACACAAGGAAAACCCTGCCAAAACCATGCTCCTGCAACAACCTTCTCCACTCAGACACCTAGGGGCGTCCTTATCTTGGCTCAGTGCCAATTGCAGGTATGGCTAGGGTTAGGCTTCAGAGAGAGTCAGACTGCAGAGCTGGAGATAGACTGCCAGTGAAAAGGGGCCTCCAAGACAAGCAAAAGCCTGCCAAAACCATGCTCCTGCAAAAACCTTCTCCACAAAAACACCTCGGCACCTCCTGGCCTTGACTCAGCCACAATTAGGCTTAGGGTTAGGGTTAGGGTTAGGGTTAGGGTTCAGAGAGAGACAGAGCATACAGCTGTGGCTGGACTGCCACTGGAAAGGGGCCTCCAACACAAGGAAAACCCTGCCAAAACCATGCTCCTGCAACAACCTTCTCCACTCAGACACCGAGGCGCGTCCTTATCTTGGCTCAATGCCAGTTGTGGGTACGGCTAGGGTTAGGCTTCAGAGAGAGTCAGACTGCAGAGCTGGAGATAGACTGCCAGTGAAAAGGGGCCTCCAAGACAGGCAAATCCCCAACAAAACCATGCTCCTGCAACAACCTTCTCCACAAAAACACCTTGGTACCTCCTGGCCTTGACTCTGCCACAGTTAGGGTTAGGGTTAGGGTTAGGGTTAGGGTTCAGAGAGAGACAGAGCATACAACTGGAGATAGACTGCCACTGGAAAGGGGCCTCCAAGACAAGGAAAACCCTGCCAAAACCATGCTCCTGCAACAACCTTCTCCACTCAGACACCTAGGCGTGTCCTTGCCTTGGCTCAATGCCAGTTGCCGGTACGGCTGGGATTAGGCTTCAGAGAGAGTCAGACTGCAGAGCTGGAGATAGACTGCCAGTGAAAAGGGGCCTCCAAGACAAGCAAATCCCCGCCAAAACTGTGCTCCTGCAACAATCTTCTCCACAAAAACACCTCGGCACCTCCTGGCCTTGACTCTGCCACAATTAGGCTTAGGGTTAGGGTTAGGGTTAGGGTTAGGGTTCAGAGAGAGACAGAGCATACAGCTGTGGCTGGACTGCCACTGGAAAGGGGCCTCCAAGACAAGGAAAACCCTGCCAAAACCATGCTCCTGCAACAACCTTCTCCACTCAGACACCTAGGCGTGTCCTTATCTTGGCTCAATGCCAGTTGCGGGTATGGCTAGGGTTAGGCTTCAGAGAGAGTCAGACTGCAGAGCTGGAGATAGACTGCCAGTGAAAAGGGGCCTCCAAGACAAGCAAATCCCTGCCAAAACCATGCTCCTGCAACAACCTTCTCCACAAAAACACCTCGGCACCTCCTGGCCTTGACTCTGCCACAATTAGGCTTAGGGTTAGGGTTAGGGTTAGGGTTAGGGTTCAGAGAGAGACAAAGCATACAGCTGTGGCTGGACTGCCACTGGAAAGGGGCCTCCAAGACAAGGAAAACCCTGCCAAAACCATGCTCCTGCAACAACCTTCTCCACAAAAACACCTCGGCACCTCCTGGCCTTGACTCAGCCACGATTAGGCTTAGGCTTAGGCTTAGGCTTAGGGTTCAGAGAGAGACAGAGCATACAGCTGTGGCTGGACTGCCACTGGAAAGGGGCCTCCAAGACAAGGAAAACCCCGCCAAAACCATGCTCCTGCAACAACCTTCTCCACTCAGACACCTAGGGGAGGTCCTTGCCTTGGCTCAATGCCAGTTGCGGGTACGGCTAGGGTTAGGCTTCAGAGAGAGTCAGACTGCAGAGCTGGAGACAGACTGCCAGTGAAAAGGGGCCTCCAAGACAAGCAAATCCCCACCAAAACCATGCTCCTGCAACAACCTTCTCCACAAAAACACCTCGGCACCTCCTGGCCTTGACTCAGCCACGATTAGGCTTAGGGTTAGGCTTAGGGTTAGGGTTAGGCTTAGGGTTCAGAGAGAGACAGAGCATACAGCTGTGGCTGGACTGCCACTGAAAAGGGGCCTCCAAGACAAGGAAAACCCTGCCAAAACCATGCTCCTGCAACAACCTTCTCCACTCAGACACCTAGGCGTGTCCTTGTCTTGGCTCAATGCCAGTTGCGGGTACGGCTAGGGTTAGGCTTCAGAGAGAGTCAGACTGCAGAGCTGGAGATAGACTGCCAGTGAAAAGGGGCCTCCAAGACAAGCAAATCCCTGCCAAAACCATGCTCCTGCAACAACCTTCTCCAGAAGAACACCTCGGCACCTCCTGGCCTTGACTCTGCCACAATTAGGCTTAGGCTTTGGCTTAGGCTTAGGGTTAGGGTTCAGAGAGAGACAGAGCATACAGCTGTGGCTGGACAGCCACTGGAAAGGGGCCTCCAACACAAGGAAAACCCTGCCAAAACCATGCTCCTGCAACAACCTTCTCCACTCAGACACCTAGGGGAGGTCCTTATCTTGGCTCAATGCCAGTTGCGGGTACGGCTAGGGTTAGGCTTCAGAGAGAGTCAGACTGCAGAGCTGGAGATAGACTGCCAGTGAAAAGGGGCCTCCAAGACAAGCAAATCCCTGCCAAAACCATGCTCCTGCAACAACCTTCTCCACAAAAACACCTCGGCACCTCCTGCCCTTGACTCAGCCACAATTAGGCTTAGGGTTAGGCTTAGGGTTAGGGTTAGGGTTCAGAGAGAGACAGAGCATACAGCTGTGGCTGGACTGCCACTGAAAAGGGGTCTCCAAGACAAGCAAATCCCTGCCAAAACCATGCTCCTGCAACAACCTTCTCCACAAAAACACCTCGGCACCTCCTGGCCTTGACTCTGCCACAATTAGGCTTAGGCTTAGGCTTAGGCTTAGGGTTAGGGTTCAGAGAGAGACAGAGCATACAGCTGTGGCTGGACTGCCACTGAAAAGGGGCCTCCAACACAAGGAAAACCCTGCCAAAACCATGCTCCTGCAACAACCTTCTCCACTCAGACACCTAGGCGCGTCCTTATCTTGGCTCAATGCCAGTTGCGGGTACGGCTAGGGTTAGGCTTCAGAGAGAGTCAGACTGCAGAGCTGGAGATAGACTGCCAGTGAAAAGGGGCCTCCAAGACAAGCAAATCCCCACCAAAACCATGCTCCTGCAACAACCTTCTCCACAAAAACACCTCGGCACCTCCTGGCCTTGACTCAGCCACAATTAGGCTTAGGCTTAGGCTTAGGGTTAGGGTTAGGGTTCAGAGAGAGACAGAGCATACAGCTGTGGCTGGACTGCCACTGGAAAGGGGCCTCCAAGACAAGGAAAACCCTGCCAAAACCATGCTCCTGCAACAACCTTCTCCTCTCAGTCACCTAGGCGCATCCTTGCCTTGGCTCAATGCCAGTTGCGGGTATGGCTAGGGTTAGGCTTCAGAGAGAGTCAGACTGCAGAGCTGGAGATAGACTGCCAGTGAAAAGGGGCCTCCAAGACAAGCAAATCCCTGCCAAAACCATGCTCCTGCAACAACCTTCTCCACAAAAACACCTCGGCACCTCCTGGCCTTGACTCTGCCACAATTAGGCTTAGGGTTAGGGTTAGGGTTAGGGTTAGGGTTCAGAGAGAGACAGAGCATACAGCTGTGGCTGGACTGCCACTGGAAAGGGGCCTCCAAGACAAGGAAAACCCTGCCAAAACCATGCTCCTGCAACAACCTTCTCCACTCAGACACCTAGGGGCGTCCTTATCTTGGCTCAATGCCAGGTGCGGGTATGGCTAGGGTTAGGCTTCAGAGAGAGTCAGACTGCAGAGCTGGAGATAGACTGCCAGTGAAAAGGGGCCTCCAAGACAAGCAAATCCCTGCCAAAACCATGCTCCTGCAACAACCTTCTCCACAAAAACACCTCGGCACCTCCTGGCCTTGACTCTGCCACAATTAGGCTTAGGGTTAGGGTTAGGGTTAGGGTTAGGGTTCAGAGAGAGACAGAGCATACAGCTGTGGCTGGACTGCCACTGGAAAGGGGCCTCCAAGACAAGGAAAACCCTGCCAAAACCATGCTCCTGCAACAACCTTCTCCACAAAAACACCTCGGCACCTCCTGGCCTTGACTCAGCCACGATTAGGCTTAGGCTTAGGCTTAGGGTTAGGGTTCAGAGAGAGACAGAGCATACAGCTGTGGCTGGACTGCCACTGGAAAGGGGCCTCCAAGACAAGGAAAACCCTGCCAAAACCATGCTCCTGCAACAACCTTCTCCACTCAGACACCTAGGGGAGGTCCTTGTCTTGGCTCAATGCCAGTTGCGGGTACGGCTAGGGTTAGGCTTCAGAGAGAGTCAGACTGCAGAGCTGGAGACAGACTGCCAGTGAAAAGGGGCCTCCAAGACAAGCAAATCCCCACCAAAACCATGCTCCTGCAACAACCTTCTCCAAAAAAACACCTCGGCACCTCCTGGCCTTGACTCAGCCACGATTAGGCTTAGGGTTAGGCTTAGGCTTAGGCTTAGGCTTAGGGTTCAGAGAGAGACAGAGCATACAGCTGTGGCTGGACTGCCACGGAAAAGGGGCCTCCAAGACAAGGAAAACCCTGCCAAAACCATGCTCCTGCAACAACCTTCTCCACTCAGACACCTAGGCGTGTCCTTGTCTTGGCTCAATGCCAGTTGCGGGTACGGCTAGGGTTAGGCTTCAGAGAGAGTCAGACTGCAGAGCTGGAGATAGACTGCCAGTGAAAAGGGGCCTCCAAGACAAGCAAATCCCCACCAAAACCATGCTCCTGCAACAACCTTCTCCACAAGAACACCTCGGCACCTCCTGGCCTTGACTCAGCCACGATTAGGCTTAGGCTTTGGCTTAGGCTTAGGGTTAGGGTTCAGAGAGAGACAGAGCATACAGCTGTGGCTGGACAGCCACTGGAAAGGGGCCTCCAACACAAGGAAAACCCTGCCAAAACCATGCTCCTGCAACAACCTTCTCCACTCAGACACCTAGGGGAGGTCCTTATCTTGGCTCAATGCCAGTTGCGGGTACGGCTAGGGTTAGGCTTCAGAGAGAGTCAGACTGCAGAGCTGGAGATAGACTGCCAGTGAAAAGGGGCCTCCAAGACAAGCAAATCCCTGCCAAAACCATGCTCCTGCAACAACCTTCTCCACAAAAACACCTCGGCACCTCCTGGCCTTGACTCTGCCACAATTAGGCGTAGGGTTAGGGTTAGGGTTAGGGTTAGGGTTCAGAGAGAGACAGAGCATACAGCTGTGGCTGGACTGCCACTGGAAAGGGGCCTCCAAGACAAGGAAAACCCTGCCAAAACCATGCTCCTGCAACAACCTTCTCCACTCAGTCACCTAGGGGAGGTCCTTATCTTGGCTCAATGCCAGTTGCGGGTATGGCTAGGGTTAGGCTTCAGAGAGAGTCAGACTGCAGAGCTGGAGATAGACTGCCAGTGAAAAGGGGCCTCCAAGACAAGCAAATCCCTGCCAAAACCATGCTCCTGCAACAACCTTCTCCACAAAAACACCTCGGCACCTCCTGGCCTTGACTCTGCCACAATTAGGCTTAGGGTTAGGGTTAGGGTTAGGGTTAGGGTTCAGAGAGAGACAGAGCATACAGCTGTGGCTGGACTGCCACTGGAAAGGGGCCTCCAAGACAAGGAAAACCCTGCCAAAACCATGCTCCTGCAACAACCTTCTCCACTCAGACACCTAGGCGTGTCCTTATCTTGGCTCAATGCCAGTTGCGGGTACGGCTAGGGTTAGGCTTCAGAGAGAGTCAGACTGCAGAGCTGGAGATAGACTGCCAGTGAAAAGGGGCCTCCAAGACAAGCAAATCCCTGCCAAAACCATGCTCCTGCAACAACCTTCTCCACAAAAACACCTCGGCACCTCCTGGCCTTGACTCTGCCACAATTAGGCTTAGGGTTAGGGTTAGGGTTAGGGTTAGGGTTCAGAGAGAGACAAAGCATACAGCTGTGGCTGGACTGCCACTGGAAAGGGGCCTCCAAGACAAGGAAAACCCTGCCAAAACCATGCTCCTGCAACAACCTTCTCCACAAAAACACCTCGGCACCTCCTGGCCTTGACTCAGCCCCGATTAGGCTTAGGCTTAGGCTTAGGGTTAGGGTTCAGAGAGAGACAGAGCATACAGCTGTGGCTGGACTGCCACTGGAAAGGGGCCTCCAAGACAAGGAAAACCCTGCCAAAACCATGCTCCTGCAACAACCTTCTCCACTCAGACACCTAGGGGAGGTCCTTGTCTTGGCTCAATGCCAGTTGCGGGTACGGCTAGGGTTAGGCTTCAGAGAGAGTCAGACTGCAGAGCTGGAGACAGACTGCCAGTGAAAAGGGGCCTCCAAGACAAGCAAATCCCCACCAAAACCATGCTCCTGCAACAACCTTCTCCACAAAAACACCTCGGCACCTCCTGGCCTTGACTCAGCCACGATTAGGCTTAGGGTTAGGCTTAGGGTTAGGCTTAGGCTTAGGGTTCAGAGAGAGACAGAGCATACAGCTGTGGCTGGACTGCCACGGAAAAGGGGCCTCCAACACAAGGAAAACCCTGCCAAAACCATGCTCCTGCAACAACCTTCTCCACTCAGACACCTAGGCGTGTCCTTGTCTTGGCTCAATGCCAGTTGCGGGTACGGCTAGGGTTAGGCTTCAGAGAGAGTCAGACTGCAGAGCTGGAGATAGACTGCCAGTGAAAAGGGGCCTCCAAGACAAGCAAATCCCTGCCAAAACCATGCTCCTGCAACAACCTTCTCCAGAAGAACACCTCGGCACCTCCTGGCCTTGACTCTGCCACAATTAGGCTTAGGCTTTGGCTTAGGCTTAGGGTTAGGGTTCAGAGAGAGACAGAGCATACAGCTGTGGCTGGACAGCCACTGGAAAGGGGCCTCCAAGACAAGGAAAACCCTGCCAAAACCATGCTCCTGCAACAACCTTCTCCACTCAGACACCTAGGGGAGGTCCTTATCTTGGCTCAATGCCAGTTGCGGGTACGGCTAGGGTTAGGCTTCAGAGAGAGTCAGACTGCAGAGCTGGAGACAGACTGCCAGTGAAAAGGGGCCTCCAAGACAAGCAAATCCCTGCCAAAACCATGCTCCTGCAACAACCTTCTCCACAAAAACACCTCGGCACCTCCTGGCCTTGACTCAGCCACAATTAGGCTTAGGCGTAGGGTTAGGGTTAGGGTTAGGGTTCAGAGAGAGACAGAGCATACAGCTGTGGCTGGACTGCCACTGAAAAGGGGTCTCCAAGACAAGCAAATCCCTGCCAAAACCATGCTCCTGCAACAACCTTCTCCACAAAAACACCTCGGCACCTCCTGGCCTTGACTCTGCCACAATTAGGCTTAGGCTTAGGCTTAGGCTTAGGGTTAGGGTTCAGAGAGAGACAGAGCATACAGCTGTGGCTGGACTGCCACTGAAAAGGGGCCTCCAAGACAAGGAAAACCCTGCCAAAACCATGCTCCTGCAACAACCTTCTCCACTCAGACACCTAGGCGCGTCCTTATCTTGGCTCAATGCCAGTTGCGGGTACGGCTAGGGTTAGGCTTCAGAGAGAGTCAGACTGCAGAGCTGGAGATAGACTGCCAGTGAAAAGGGGCCTCCAAGACAAGCAAATCCCTGCCAAAACCATGCTCCTGCAACAACCTTCTCCACAAAAACACCTCGGCACCTCCTGGCCTTGACTCAGCCACAATTAGGCTTAGATTTAGGGTTAGGGTTAGGGTTAGGGTTCAGAGAGAGACAGAGCATACAGCTGTGGCTGGACTGCCACTGGAAAGGGGCCTCCAAGACAAGGAAAACCCTGCCAAAACCATGCTCCTGCAACAACCTTCTCCACTCAGTCACCTAGGGGAGGTCCTTATCTTGGCTCAATGCCAGTTGCGGGTATGGCTAGGGTTAGGCTTCAGAGAGAGTCAGACTGCAGAGCTGGAGATAGACTGCCAGTGAAAAGGGGCCTCCAAGACAAGCAAATCCCTGCCAAAACCATGCTCCTGCAACAACCTTCTCCACAAAAACACCTCGGCACCTCCTGGCCTTGACTCTGCCACAATTAGGCTTAGGGTTAGGGTTAGGGTTAGGGTTAGGGTTCAGAGAGAGACAGAGCATACAGCTGTGGCTGGACTGCCACTGGAAAGGGGCCTCCAAGACAAGGAAAACCCTGCCAAAACCATGCTCCTGCAACAACCTTCTCCACTCAGACACCTAGGCGTGTCCTTATCTTGGCTCAATGCCAGTTGCGGGTATGGCTAGGGTTAGGCTTCAGAGAGAGTCAGACTGCAGAGCTGGAGATAGACTGCCAGTGAAAAGGGGCCTCCAAGACAAGCAAATCCCTGCCAAAACCATGCTCCTGCAACAACCTTCTCCACAAAAACACCTCGGCACCTCCTGGCCTTGACTCTGCCACAATTAGGCTTAGGGTTAGGGTTAGGGTTAGGGTTAGGGTTCAGAGAGAGACAAAGCATACAGCTGTGGCTGGACTGCCACTGGAAAGGGGCCTCCAAGACAAGGAAAACCCTGCCAAAACCATGCTCCTGCAACAACCTTCTCCACAAAAACACCTCGGCACCTCCTGGCCTTGACTCAGCCCCGATTAGGCTTAGGCTTAGGCTTAGGGTTAGGGTTCAGAGAGAGACAGAGCATACAGCTGTGGCTGGACTGCCACTGGAAAGGGGCCTCCAAGACAAGGAAAACCCTGCCAAAACCATGCTCCTGCAACAACCTTCTCCACTCAGACACCTAGGGGAGGTCCTTGTCTTGGCTCAATGCCAGTTGCGGGTACGGCTAGGGTTAGGCTTCAGAGAGAGTCAGACTGCAGAGCTGGAGACAGACTGCCAGTGAAAAGGGGCCTCCAAGACAAGCAAATCCCCACCAAAACCATGCTCCTGCAACAACCTTCTCCACAAAAACACCTCGGCACCTCCTGGCCTTGACTCAGCCACAATTAGGCTTAGGCTTAGGCTTAGGCTTAGGGTTAGGCTTAGGGTTCAGAGAGAGACAGAGCATACAGCTGTGGCTGGACTGCCACGGAAAAGGGGCCTCCAAGACAAGGAAAACCCTGCCAAAACCATGCTCCTGCAACAACCTTCTCCACTCAGACACCTAGGCGTGTCCTTGTCTTGGCTCAATGCCAGTTGCGGGTACGGCTAGGGTTAGGCTTCAGAGAGAGTCAGACTGCAGAGCTGGAGATAGACTGCCAGTGAAAAGGGGCCTCCAAGACAAGCAAATCCCTGCCAAAACCATGCTCCTGCAACAACCTTCTCCAGAAGAACACCTCGGCACCTCCTGGCCTTGACTCTGCCACAATTAGGCTTAGGCTTTGGCTTAGGCTTAGGCTTAGGGTTCAGAGAGAGACAGAGCATACAGCTGTGGCTGGACAGCCACTGGAAAGGGGCCTCCAAGACAAGGAAAACCCTGCCAAAACCATGCTCCTGCAACAACCTTCTCCACTCAGACACCTAGGGGAGGTCCTTATCTTGGCTCAATGCCAGTTGCGGGTACGGCTAGGGTTAGGCTTCAGAGAGAGTCAGACTGCAGAGCTGGAGATAGACTGCCAGTGAAAAGGGGCCTCCAAGACAAGCAAATCCCCACCAAAACCATGCTCCTGCAACAACCTTCTCCACAAAAACACCTCGGCACCTCCTGGCCTTGACTCAGCCACAATTAGGCTTAGGCGTAGGGTTAGGGTTAGGGTTAGGGTTCAGAGAGAGACAGAGCATACAGCTGTGGCTGGACTGCCACTGAAAAGGGGTCTCCAAGACAAGCAAATCCCTGCCAAAACCATGCTCCTGCAACAACCTTCTCCACAAAAACACCTCGGCACCTCCTGGCCTTGACTCTGCCACAATTAGGCTTAGGCTTAGGCTTAGGGTTAGGGTTAGGGTTCAGAGAGAGACAGAGCATACAGCTGTGGCTGGACTGCCACTGGAAAGGGGCCTCCAAGACAAGGAAAACCCTGCCAAAACCATGCTCCTGCAACAACCTTCTCCACTCAGACACCTAGGCGCGTCCTTATCTTGGCTCAATGCCAGTTGCGGGTACGGCTAGGGTTAGGCTTCAGAGAGAGTCAGACTGCAGAGCTGGAGATAGACTGCCAGTGAAAAGGGGCCTCCAAGACAAGCAAATCCCCACCAAAACCATGCTCCTGCAACAACCTTCTCCACAAAAACACCTCGGCACCTCCTGGCCTTGACTCAGCCACGATTAGGCTTAGATTTAGGGTTAGGGTTAGGGTTAGGGTTCAGAGAGAGACAGAGCATACAGCTGTGGCTGGACTGCCACTGGAAAGGGGCCTCCAAGACAAGGAAAACCCTGCCAAAACCATGCTCCTGCAACAACCTTCTCCACTCAGACACCTAGGCGTGTCCTTATCTTGGCTCAATGCCAGTTGCGGGTATGGCTAGGGTTAGGCTTCAGAGAGAGTCAGACTGCAGAGCTGGAGATAGACTGCCAGTGAAAAGGGGCCTCCAAGACAAGCAAATCCCTGCCAAAACCATGCTCCTGCAACAACCTTCTCCACAAAAACACCTCGGCACCTCCTGGCCTTGACTCTGCCACAATTAGGCTTAGGGTTAGGGTTAGGGTTAGGGTTAGGGTTCAGAGAGAGACAGAGCATACAGCTGTGGCTGGACTGCCACTGGAAAGGGGCCTCCAAGACAAGGAAAACCCTGCCAAAACCATGCTCCTGCAACAACCTTCTCCACTCAGACACCTAGGCGTGTCCTTATCTTGGCTCAATGCCAGTTGCGGGTATGGCTAGGGTTAGGCTTCAGAGAGAGTCAGACTGCAGAGCTGGAGATAGACTGCCAGTGAAAAGGGGCCTCCAAGACAAGCAAATCCCTGCCAAAACCATGCTCCTGCAACAACCTTCTCCACAAAAACACCTCGGCACCTCCTGGCCTTGACTCTGCCACAATTAGGCTTAGGGTTAGGGTTAGGGTTAGGGTTAGGGTTCAGAGAGAGACAAAGCATACAGCTGTGGCTGGACTGCCACTGGAAAGGGGCCTCCAAGACAAGGAAAACCCTGCCAAAACCATGCTCCTGCAACAACCTTCTCCACAAAAACACCTCGGCACCTCCTGGCCTTGACTCAGCCCCGATTAGGCTTAGGCTTAGGCTTAGGGTTAGGGTTCAGAGAGAGACAGAGCATACAGCTGTGGCTGGACTGCCACTGGAAAGGGGCCTCCAAGACAAGGAAAACCCTGCCAAAACCATGCTCCTGCAACAACCTTCTCCACTCAGACACCTAGGGGAGGTCCTTGTCTTGGCTCAATGCCAGTTGCGGGTACGGCTAGGGTTAGGCTTCAGAGAGAGTCAGACTGCAGAGCTGGAGACAGACTGCCAGTGAAAAGGGGCCTCCAAGACAAGCAAATCCCCAACAAAACCATGCTCCTGCAACAACCTTCTCCACAAAAACACCTCGGCACCTCCTGGCCTTGACTCAGCCACAATTAGGCTTAGGCTTAGGCTTAGGCTTAGGGTTAGGCTTAGGGTTCAGAGAGAGACAGAGCATACAGCTGTGGCTGGACTGCCACGGAAAAGGGGCCTCCAAGACAAGGAAAACCCTGCCAAAACCATGCTCCTGCAACAACCTTCTCCACTCAGACACCTAGGCGTGTCCTTGTCTTGGCTCAATGCCAGTTGCGGGTACGGCTAGGGTTAGGCTTCAGAGAGAGTCAGACTGCAGAGCTGGAGATAGACTGCCAGTGAAAAGGGGCCTCCAAGACAAGCAAATCCCTGCCAAAACCATGCTCCTGCAACAACCTTCTCCAGAAGAACACCTCGGCACCTCCTGGCCTTGACTCTGCCACAATTAGGCTTAGGCTTTGGCTTAGGCTTAGGCTTAGGGTTCAGAGAGAGACAGAGCATACAGCTGTGGCTGGACAGCCACTGGAAAGGGGCCTCCAAGACAAGGAAAACCCTGCCAAAACCATGCTCCTGCAACAACCTTCTCCACTCAGACACCTAGGGGAGGTCCTTATCTTGGCTCAATGCCAGTTGCGGGTACGGCTAGGGTTAGGCTTCAGAGAGAGTCAGACTGCAGAGCTGGAGATAGACTGCCAGTGAAAAGGGGCCTCCAAGACAAGCAAATCCCCACCAAAACCATGCTCCTGCAACAACCTTCTCCACAAAAACACCTCGGCACCTCCTGGCCTTGACTCAGCCACAATTAGGCTTAGGCGTAGGGTTAGGGTTAGGGTTAGGGTTCAGAGAGAGACAGAGCATACAGCTGTGGCTGGACTGCCACTGAAAAGGGGTCTCCAAGACAAGCAAATCCCTGCCAAAACCATGCTCCTGCAACAACCTTCTCCACAAAAACACCTCGGCACCTCCTGGCCTTGACTCTGCCACAATTAGGCTTAGGCTTAGGCTTAGGGTTAGGGTTAGGGTTCAGAGAGAGACAGAGCATACAGCTGTGGCTGGACTGCCACTGAAAAGGGGCCTCCAAGACAAGGAAAACCCTGCCAAAACCATGCTCCTGCAACAACCTTCTCCACTCAGACACCTAGGCGCGTCCTTATCTTGGCTCAATGCCAGTTGCGGGTACGGCTAGGGTTAGGCTTCAGAGAGAGTCAGACTGCAGAGCTGGAGATAGACTGCCAGTGAAAAGGGGCCTCCAAGACAAGCAAATCCCCACCAAAACCATGCTCCTGCAACAACCTTCTCCACAAAAACACCTCGGCACCTCCTGGCCTTGACTCAGCCACGATTAGGCTTAGATTTAGGGTTAGGGTTAGGGTTAGGGTTCAGAGAGAGACAGAGCATACAGCTGTGGCTGGACTGCCACTGGAAAGGGGCCTCCAAGACAAGGAAAACCCTGCCAAAACCATGCTCCTGCAACAACCTTCTCCACTCAGACACCTAGGCGTGTCCTTATCTTGGCTCAATGCCAGTTGCGGGTATGGCTAGGGTTAGGCTTCAGAGAGAGTCAGACTGCAGAGCTGGAGATAGACTGCCAGTGAAAAGGGGCCTCCAAGACAAGCAAATCCCTGCCAAAACCATGCTCCTGCAACAACCTTCTCCACAAAAACACCTCGGCACCTCCTGGCCTTGACTCTGCCACAATTAGGCTTAGGCTTAGGGTTAGGGTTAGGGTTAGGGTTCAGAGAGAGACAAAGCATACAGCTGTGGCTGGACTGCCACTGGAAAGGGGCCTCCAAGACAAGGAAAACCCTGCCAAAACCATGCTCCTGCAACAACCTTCTCCACAAAAACACCTCGGCACCTCCTGGCCTTGACTCAGCCACGATTAGGCTTAGGCTTAGGCTTAGGGTTAGGGTTCAGAGAGAGACAGAGCATACAGCTGTGGCTGGACTGCCACTGGAAAGGGGCCTCCAAGACAAGGAAAACCCTGCCAAAACCATGCTCCTGCAACAACCTTCTCCACTCAGACACCTAGGGGAGGTCCTTGTCTTGGCTCAATGCCAGTTGCGGGTACGGCTAGGGTTAGGCTTCAGAGAGAGTCAGACTGCAGAGCTGGAGACAGACTGCCAGTGAAAAGGGGCCTCCAAGACAAGCAAATCCCCACCAAAACCATGCTCCTGCAACAACCTTCTCCACAAAAACACCTCGGCACCTCCTGGCCTTGACTCAGCCACGATTAGGCTTAGGGTTAGGCTTAGGGTTAGGCTTAGGCTTAGGGTTCAGAGAGAGACAGAGCATACAGCTGTGGCTGGACTGCCACTGGAAAGGGGCCTCCAAGACAAGGAAAACCCTGCCAAAACCATGCTCCTGCAACAACCTTCTCCACTCAGACACCTAGGGGAGGTCCTTGTCTTGGCTCAATGCCAGTTGCGGGTACGGCTAGGGTTAGGCTTCAGAGAGAGTCAGACTGCAGAGCTGGAGACAGACTGCCAGTGAAAAGGGGCCTCCAAGACAAGCAAATCCCCACCAAAACCATGCTCCTGCAACAACCTTCTCCACAAAAACACCTCGGCACCTCCTGGCCTTGACTCAGCCACGATTAGGCTTAGGGTTAGGCTTAGGGTTAGGCTTAGGCTTAGGGTTCAGAGAGAGACAGAGCATACAGCTGTGGCTGGACTGCCACTGAAAAGGGGCCTCCAAGATAAGGAAAACCCTGCCAAAACCATGCTCCTGCAACAACCTTCTCCACTCAGACACCTAGGCGTGTCCTTGTCTTGGCTCAATGCCAGTTGCGGGTACGGCTAGGGTTAGGCTTCAGAGAGAGTCAGACTGCAGAGCTGGAGATAGACTGCCAGTGAAAAGGGGCCTCCAAGACAAGCAAATCCCTGCCAAAACCATGCTCCTGCAACAACCTTCTCCACAAGAACACCTCGGCACCTCCTGGCCTTGACTCAGCCACAATTAGGCTTAGGCTTTGGCTTAGGCTTAGGGTTAGGGTTCAGAGAGAGACAGAGCATACAGCTGTGGCTGGACAGCCACTGGAAAGGGGCCTCCAAGACAAGGAAAACCCTGCCAAAACCATGCTCCTGCAACAACCTTCTCCACTCAGACACCTAGGGGAGGTCCTTATCTTGGCTCAATGCCAGTTGCGGGTACGGCTAGGGTTAGGCTTCAGAGAGAGTCAGACTGCAGAGCTGGAGATAGACTGCCAGTGAAAAGGGGCCTCCAAGACAAGCAAATCCCTGCCAAAACCATGCTCCTGCAACAACCTTCTCCACAAAAACACCTCGGCACCTCCTGGCCTTGACTC
Organism: Dromaius novaehollandiae; assembly: GCF_036370855.1. Taxonomy (NCBI): domain Eukaryota; kingdom Metazoa; phylum Chordata; class Aves; order Casuariiformes; family Dromaiidae; genus Dromaius; species Dromaius novaehollandiae. Next base: position 44,796,372 of record NC_088102.1, read on the forward strand.
AGCCACGATTAGGCTTAGATTTAGGGTTAGGGTTAGGGTTAGGGTTCAGAGAGAGACAGAGCATACAGCTGTGGCTGGACTGCCACTGGAAAGGGGCCTCCAAGACAAGGAAAACCCTGCCAAAACCATGCTCCTGCAACAACCTTCTCCACAAAAACACCTCGGCACCTCCTGGCCTTGACTCAGCCACAATTAGGCTTAGGCTTAGAGTTAGGGTTAGGGTTAGGGTTAGGGTTAGGGTTCAGAGAGAGACAGAGCATACAGCTGTGGCTGGACTGCCACTGAAAAGGGGCCTCCAAGACAAGGAAAACCCTGCCAAAACCATGCTCCTGCAACAACCTTCTCCACTCAGTCACCTAGGCGCGTCCTTGCCTTGGCTCAATGCCAGTTGCGGGTACGGCTAGGGTTAGGCTTCAGAGAGAGTCAGACTGCAGAGCTGGAGATAGACTGCCAGTGAAAAGGGGCCTCCAAGACAAGCAAATCCCCAACAAAACCATGCTCCTGCAACAACCTTCTCCACAAAAACACCTCGGCACCTCCTGGCCTTGACTCAGCCACGATTAGGCTTAGGCTTAGGCTTAGGGTTAGGGTTCAGAGAGAGACAGAGCATACAGCTGTGGCTGGACTGCCACTGGAAAGGGGCCTCCAAGACAAGGAAAACCCTGCCAAAACCATGCTCCTGCAACAACCTTCTCCACTCAGACACTGAGGGGAGGTCCTTGTCTTGGCTCAATGCCAGTTGCGGGTACAGCTAGGGTTAGGCTTCAGAGAGAGTCAGACTGCAGAGCTGGAGATAGACTGCCAGTGAAAAGGGGCCTCCAAGACAAGCAAATCCCCACCAAAACCATGCTCCTGCAACAACCTTCTCCACAAAAACACCTCGGCACCTCCTGGCCTTGACTCAGCCACAATTAGGCTTAGGGTTAGGCTTAGGGTTAGGCTTAGGCTTAGGGTTCAGAGAGAGACAGAGCATACAGCTGTGGCTGGACTGCCACGGAAAAGGGGCCTCCAAGACAAGGAAAACCCTGCCAAAACCATGCTCCTGCAACAACCTTCTCCACTCAGACACCTAGGGGAGTCCTTGTCTTGGCTCAATGCCAGTTGCGGGTACGGCTAGGGTTAGGCTTCAGAGAGAGTCAGACTGCAGAGCTGGAGATAGACTGCCAGTGAAAAGGGGCCTCCAAGACAAGCAAATCCCTGCCAAAACCATGCTCCTGCAACAACCTTCTCCACAAAAACACCTCGGCACCTCCTGGCCTTGACTCAGCCACAATTAGGCTTAGGCTTAGGCTTAGGGTTAGGGTTAGGGTTCAGAGAGAGACAGAGCATACAGCTGTGGCTGGACTGCCAGTGGAAAGGGGCCTCCAAGAGAAGGAAAACCCTGCCAAAACCATGCTCCTGCAACAACCTTCTCCACTCAGACACCTAGGGGAGGTCCTTGTCTTGGCTCAATGCCAGTTGCGGGTACGGCTAGGGTTAGGCTTCAGAGAGAGTCAGACTGCAGAGCTGGAGACAGACTGCCAGTGAAAAGGGGCCTCCAAGACAAGCAAATCCCTGCCAAAACCATGCTCCTGCAACAACCTTCTCCACAAAAACACCTCGGCACCTCCTGCCCTTGACTCTGCCACAGTTAGGGTTAGGGTTAGGGTTAGGGTTAGGGTTCAGAGAGAGACAGAGCATACAGCTGTGGCTGGACTGCCACTGGAAAGGGGCCTCCAAGACAAGGAAAACCCTGCCAAAACCATGCTCCTGCAACAACCTTCTCCACTCAGACACCTAGGCGTGTCCTTATCTTGGCTCAATGCCAGTTGCGGGTATGGCTAGGGTTAGGCTTCAGAGAGAGTCAGACTGCAGAGCTGGAGATAGACTGCCAGTGAAAAGGGGCCTCCAAGACAAGCAAATCCCTGCCAAAACCATGCTCCTGCAACAACCTTCTCCACAAAAACACCTCGGCACCTCCTGGCCTTGACTCTGCCACAATTAGGCTTAGGCTTAGGGTTAGGGTTAGGGTTAGGGTTCAGAGAGAGACAAAGCATACAGCTGTGGCTGGACTGCCACTGGAAAGGGGCCTCCAAGACAAGGAAAACCCTGCCAAAACCATGCTCCTGCAACAACCTTCTCCACAAAAACACCTCGGCACCTCCTGGCCTTGACTCTGCCACAATTAGGCTTAGGGTTAGGCTTAGGGTTAGGGTTCAGAGAGAGACAGAGCATACAGCTGTGGCTGGACTGCCACTGAAAAGGGGCCTCCAAGACAAGGAAAACCCTGCCAAAACCATGCTCCTGCAACAACCTTCTCCACTCAGACACCTAGGCGCGTCCTTATCTTGGCTCAATGCCAGTTGCGGGTACGGCTAGGGTTAGGCTTCAGAGAGAGTCAGACTGCAGAGCTGGAGATAGACTGCCAGTGAAAAGGGGCCTCCAAGACAAGCAAATCCCCACCAAAACCATGCTCCTGCAACAACCTTCTCCACAAAAACACCTCGGCACCTCCTGGCCTTGACTCAGCCACGATTAGGCTTAGATTTAGGGTTAGGGTTAGGGTTAGGGTTCAGAGAGAGACAGAGCATACAGCTGTGGCTGGACTGCCACTGGAAAGGGGCCTCCAAGACAAGGAAAACCCTGCCAAAACCATGCTCCTGCAACAACCTTCTCCACAAAAACACCTCGGCACCTCCTGGCCTTGACTCAGCCACAATTAGGCTTAGGCTTAGGCTTAGGGTTAGGGTTAGGGTTAGGGTTAGGGTTCAGAGAGAGACAGAGCATACAGCTGTGGCTGGACTGCCACTGAAAAGGGGCCTCCAAGACAAGGAAAACCCTGCCAAAACCATGCTCCTGCAACAACCTTCTCCACTCAGTCACCTAGGCGCGTCCTTGCCTTGGCTCAATGCCAGTTGCGGGTACGGCTAGGGTTAGGCTTCAGAGAGAGTCAGACTGCAGAGCTGGAGATAGACTGCCAGTGAAAAGGGGCCTCCAAGACAAGCAAATCCCCAACAAAACCATGCTCCTGCAACAACCTTCTCCACAAAAACACCTCGGCACCTCCTGGCCTTGACTCAGCCCCGATTAGGCTTAGGCTTAGGCTTAGGGTTAGGGTTCAGAGAGAGACAGAGCATACAGCTGTGGCTGGACTGCCACTGGAAAGGGGCCTCCAAGACAAGGAAAACCCTGCCAAAACCATGCTCCTGCAACAACCTTCTCCACTCAGACACCTAGAGGAGGTCCTTGTCTTGGCTCAATGCCAGTTGCGGGTACAGCTAGGGTTAGGCTTCAGAGAGAGTCAGACTGCAGAGCTGGAGATAGACTGCCAGTGAAAAGGGGCCTCCAAGACAAGCAAATCCCCACCAAAACCATGCTCCTGCAACAACCTTCTCCACAAAAACACCTCGGCACCTCCTGGCCTTGACTCAGCCACAATTAGGCTTAGGGTTAGGCTTAGGGTTAGGCTTAGGCTTAGGGTTCAGAGAGAGACAGAGCATACAGCTGTGGCTGGACTGCCACGGAAAAGGGGCCTCCAACACAAGGAAAACCCTGCCAAAACCATGCTCCTGCAACAACCTTCTCCACTCAGACACCTAGGGGAGTCCTTGTCTTGGCTCAATGCCAGTTGCGGGTACGGCTAGGGTTAGGCTTCAGAGAGAGTCAGACTGCAGAGCTGGAGATAGACTGCCAGTGAAAAGGGGCCTCCAAGACAAGCAAATCCCTGCCAAAACCATGCTCCTGCAACAACCTTCTCCACAAGAACACCTCGGCACCTCCTGGCCTTGACTCAGCCACAATTAGGCTTAGGCTTAGGCTTAGGCTTAGGGTTAGGGTTCAGAGAGAGACAGAGCATACAGCTGTGGCTGGACTGCCACTGGAAAGGGGCCTCCAAGACAAGGAAAACCCTGCCAAAACCATGCTCCTGCAACAACCTTCTCCACTCAGACACCGAGGCGCGTCCTTGCCTTGGCTCAATGCCAGTTGCGGGTATGGCTAGGGTTAGGCTTCAGAGAGAGTCAGACTGCAGAGCTGGAGATAGACTGCCAGTGAAAAGGGGCCTCCAAGACAAGCAAATCCCTGCCAAAACCATGCTCCTGCAACAACCTTCTCCACAAAAACACCTCGGCACCTCCTGCCCTTGACTCTGCCACAGTTAGGGTTAGGGTTAGGGTTAGGGTTCAGAGAGAGACAGAGCATACAGCTGTGGCTGGACTGCCACTGGAAAGGGGCCTCCAACACAAGGAAAACCCTGCCAAAACCATGCTCCTGCAACAACCTTCTCCACTCAGACACCGAGGCGCGTCCTTGCCTTGGCTCAATGCCAGTTGCGGGTATGGCTAGGGTTAGGCTTCAGAGAGAGTCAGACTGCAGAGCTGGAGATAGACTGCCAGTGAAAAGGGGCCTCCAAGACAAGCAAATCCCCAACAAAACCATGCTCCTGCAACAACCTTCTCCACAAAAACACCTCGGCACCTCCTGGCCTTGACTCAGCCACAATTAGGCTTAGGGTTAGGCTTAGGGTTAGGCTTAGGCTTAGGGTTCAGAGAGAGACAGAGCATACAGCTGTGGCTGGACTGCCACGGAAAAGGGGCCTCCAAGACAAGGAAAACCCTGCCAAAACCATGCTCCTGCAACAACCTTCTCCACTCAGACACCTAGGGGAGTCCTTGTCTTGGCTCAATGCCAGTTGCGGGTACGGCTAGGGTTAGGCTTCAGAGAGAGTCAGACTGCAGAGCTGGAGATAGACTGCCAGTGAAAAGGGGCCTCCAAGACAAGCAAATCCCTGCCAAAACCATGCTCCTGCAACAACCTTCTCCACAAGAACACCTCGGCACCTCCTGGCCTTGACTCAGCCACAATTAGGCTTAGGCTTAGGCTTAGGCTTAGGGTTAGGGTTCAGAGAGAGACAGAGCATACAGCTGTGGCTGGACTGCCACTGGAAAGGGGCCTCCAAGACAAGGAAAACCCTGCCAAAACCATGCTCCTGCAACAACCTTCTCCACTCAGACACCGAGGCGCGTCCTTGCCTTGGCTCAATGCCAGTTGCGGGTATGGCTAGGGTTAGGCTTCAGAGAGAGTCAGACTGCAGAGCTGGAGATAGACTGCCAGTGAAAAGGGGCCTCCAAGACAAGCAAATCCCTGCCAAAACCATGCTCCTGCAACAACCTTCTCCACAAAAACACCTCGGCACCTCCTGCCCTTGACTCTGCCACAGTTAGGGTTAGGGTTAGGGTTAGGGTTAGGGTTCAGAGAGAGACAGAGCATACAGCTGTGGCTGGACTGCCACTGGAAAGGGGCCTCCAACACAAGGAAAACCCTGCCAAAACCATGCTCCTGCAACAACCTTCTCCACTCAGACACCTAGGCGTGTCCTTATCTTGGCTCAATGCCAGTTGCGGGTATGGCTAGGGTTAGGCTTCAGAGAGAGTCAGACTGCAGAGCTGGAGATAGACTGCCAGTGAAAAGGGGCCTCCAAGACAAGCAAATCCCTGCCAAAACCATGCTCCTGCAACAACCTTCTCCACAAAAACACCTCGGCACCTCCTGGCCTTGACTCTGCCACAATTAGGCTTAGGCTTAGGGTTAGGGTTAGGGTTAGGGTTCAGAGAGAGACAAAGCATACAGCTGTGGCTGGACTGCCACTGGAAAGGGGCCTCCAAGACAAGGAAAACCCTGCCAAAACCATGCTCCTGCAACAACCTTCTCCACAAAAACACCTCGGCACCTCCTGGCCTTGACTCAGCCACGATTAGGCTTAGGCTTAGGCTTAGGGTTAGGGTTCAGAGAGAGACAGAGCATACAGCTGTGGCTGGACTGCCAGTGGAAAGGGGCCTCCAAGAGAAGGAAAACCCTGCCAAAACCATGCTCCTGCAACAACCTTCTCCACTCAGACACCTAGGGGAGGTCCTTGTCTTGGCTCAATGCCAGTTGCGGGTACGGCTAGGGTTAGGCTTCAGAGAGAGTCAGACTGCAGAGCTGGAGACAGACTGCCAGTGAAAAGGGGCCTCCAAGACAAGCAAATCCCTGCCAAAACCATGCTCCTGCAACAACCTTCTCCACAAAAACACCTCGGCACCTCCTGCCCTTGACTCTGCCACAGTTAGGGTTAGGGTTAGGGTTAGGGTTAGGGTTCAGAGAGAGACAGAGCATACAGCTGTGGCTGGACTGCCACTGGAAAGGGGCCTCCAAGACAAGGAAAACCCTGCCAAAACCATGCTCCTGCAACAACCTTCTCCACTCAGACACCTAGGCGTGTCCTTATCTTGGCTCAATGCCAGTTGCGGGTATGGCTAGGGTTAGGCTTCAGAGAGAGTCAGACTGCAGAGCTGGAGATAGACTGCCAGTGAAAAGGGGCCTCCAAGACAAGCAAATCCCTGCCAAAACCATGCTCCTGCAACAACCTTCTCCACAAAAACACCTCGGCACCTCCTGGCCTTGACTCTGCCACAATTAGGCTTAGGCTTAGGGTTAGGGTTAGGGTTAGGGTTCAGAGAGAGACAAAGCATACAGCTGTGGCTGGACTGCCACTGGAAAGGGGCCTCCAAGACAAGGAAAACCCTGCCAAAACCATGCTCCTGCAACAACCTTCTCCACAAAAACACCTCGGCACCTCCTGGCCTTGACTCTGCCACAATTAGGCTTAGGGTTAGGCTTAGGGTTAGGGTTCAGAGAGAGACAGAGCATACAGCTGTGGCTGGACTGCCACTGAAAAGGGGCCTCCAAGACAAGGAAAACCCTGCCAAAACCATGCTCCTGCAACAACCTTCTCCACTCAGACACCTAGGCGCGTCCTTATCTTGGCTCAATGCCAGTTGCGGGTACGGCTAGGGTTAGGCTTCAGAGAGAGTCAGACTGCAGAGCTGGAGATAGACTGCCAGTGAAAAGGGGCCTCCAAGACAAGCAAATCCCCACCAAAACCATGCTCCTGCAACAACCTTCTCCACAAAAACACCTCGGCACCTCCTGGCCTTGACTCAGCCACGATTAGGCTTAGATTTAGGGTTAGGGTTAGGGTTAGGGTTCAGAGAGAGACAGAGCATACAGCTGTGGCTGGACTGCCACTGGAAAGGGGCCTCCAAGACAAGCAAATCCCTGCCAAAACCATGCTCCTGCAACAACCTTCTCCACAAAAACACCTCGGCACCTCCTGGCCTTGACTCTGCCACAATTAGGCTTAGGCTTAGGCTTAGGGTTAGGGTTAGGGTTAGGGTTAGGGTTCAGAGAGAGACAGAGCATACAGCTGTGGCTGGACTGCCACTGAAAAGGGGCCTCCAAGACAAGGAAAACCCTGCCAAAACCATGCTCCTGCAACAACCTTCTCCACTCAGTCACCTAGGCGCGTCCTTGCCTTGGCTCAATGCCAGTTGCGGGTACGGCTAGGGTTAGGCTTCAGAGAGAGTCAGACTGCAGAGCTGGAGATAGACTGCCAGTGAAAAGGGGCCTCCAAGACAAGCAAATCCCCAACAAAACCATGCTCCTGCAACAACCTTCTCCACAAAAACACCTCGGCACCTCCTGGCCTTGACTCAGCCCCGATTAGGCTTAGGCTTAGGCTTAGGGTTAGGGTTCAGAGAGAGACAGAGCATACAGCTGTGGCTGGACTGCCACTGGAAAGGGGCCTCCAAGACAAGGAAAACCCTGCCAAAACCATGCTCCTGCAACAACCTTCTCCACTCAGACACCTAGGGGAGGTCCTTGTCTTGGCTCAATGCCAGTTGCGGGTACAGCTAGGGTTAGGCTTCAGAGAGAGTCAGACTGCAGAGCTGGAGATAGACTGCCAGTGAAAAGGGGCCTCCAAGACAAGCAAATCCCCACCAAAACCATGCTCCTGCAACAACCTTCTCCACAAAAACACCTCGGCACCTCCTGGCCTTGACTCAGCCACAATTAGGCTTAGGGTTAGGCTTAGGGTTAGGCTTAGGCTTAGGGTTCAGAGAGAGACAGAGCATACAGCTGTGGCTGGACTGCCACGGAAAAGGGGCCTCCAACACAAGGAAAACCCTGCCAAAACCATGCTCCTGCAACAACCTTCTCCACTCAGACACCTAGGGGAGTCCTTGTCTTGGCTCAATGCCAGTTGCGGGTACGGCTAGGGTTAGGCTTCAGAGAGAGTCAGACTGCAGAGCTGGAGATAGACTGCCAGTGAAAAGGGGCCTCCAAGACAAGCAAATCCCTGCCAAAACCATGCTCCTGCAACAACCTTCTCCACAAGAACACCTCGGCACCTCCTGGCCTTGACTCAGCCACAATTAGGCTTAGGCTTAGGCTTAGGCTTAGGGTTAGGGTTCAGAGAGAGACAGAGCATACAGCTGTGGCTGGACTGCCACTGGAAAGGGGCCTCCAAGACAAGGAAAACCCTGCCAAAACCATGCTCCTGCAACAACCTTCTCCACTCAGACACCGAGGCGCGTCCTTGCCTTGGCTCAATGCCAGTTGCGGGTATGGCTAGGGTTAGGCTTCAGAGAGAGTCAGACTGCAGAGCTGGAGATAGACTGCCAGTGAAAAGGGGCCTCCAAGACAAGCAAATCCCTGCCAAAACCATGCTCCTGCAACAACCTTCTCCACAAAAACACCTCGGCACCTCCTGCCCTTGACTCTGCCACAGTTAGGGTTAGGGTTAGGGTTAGGGTTCAGAGAGAGACAGAGCATACAGCTGTGGCTGGACTGCCACTGGAAAGGGGCCTCCAACACAAGGAAAACCCTGCCAAAACCATGCTCCTGCAACAACCTTCTCCACTCAGACACCGAGGCGCGTCCTTGCCTTGGCTCAATGCCAGTTGCGGGTATGGCTAGGGTTAGGCTTCAGAGAGAGTCAGACTGCAGAGCTGGAGATAGACTGCCAGTGAAAAGGGGCCTCCAAGACAAGCAAATCCCCAACAAAACCATGCTCCTGCAACAACCTTCTCCACAAAAACACCTCGGCACCTCCTGGCCTTGACTCTGCCACAATTAGGCTTAGGCTTAGGCTTAGGGTTAGGCTTAGGCTTAGGGTTCAGAGAGAGACAGAGCATACAGCTGTGGCTGGACTGCCACGGAAAAGGGGCCTCCAAGACAAGGAAAACCCTGCCAAAACCATGCTCCTGCAACAACCTTCTCCACTCAGACACCTAGGGGAGTCCTTGTCTTGGCTCAATGCCAGTTGCGGGTACGGCTAGGGTTAGGCTTCAGAGAGAGTCAGACTGCAGAGCTGGAGATAGACTGCCAGTGAAAAGGGGCCTCCAAGACAAGCAAATCCCTGCCAAAACCATGCTCCTGCAACAACCTTCTCCACAAGAACACCTCGGCACCTCCTGGCCTTGACTCAGCCACAATTAGGCTTAGGCTTAGGCTTAGGCTTAGGGTTAGGGTTCAGAGAGAGACAGAGCATACAGCTGTGGCTGGACTGCCACTGGAAAGGGGCCTCCAAGACAAGGAAAACCCTGCCAAAACCATGCTCCTGCAACAACCTTCTCCACTCAGACACCGAGGCGCGTCCTTATCTTGGCTCAATGCCAGTTGCGGGTATGGCTAGGGTTAGGCTTCAGAGAGAGTCAGACTGCAGAGCTGGAGATAGACTGCCAGTGAAAAGGGGCCTCCAAGACAAGCAAATCCCTGCCAAAACCATGCTCCTGCAACAACCTTCTCCACAAAAACACCTCGGCACCTCCTGCCCTTGACTCTGCCACAGTTAGGGTTAGGGTTAGGGTTAGGGTTAGGGTTCAGAGAGAGACAGAGCATACAGCTGTGGCTGGACTGCCACTGGAAAGGGGCCTCCAACACAAGGAAAACCCTGCCAAAACCATGCTCCTGCAACAACCTTCTCCACTCAGACACCTAGGCGTGTCCTTATCTTGGCTCAATGCCAGTTGCGGGTATGGCTAGGGTTAGGCTTCAGAGAGAGTCAGACTGCAGAGCTGGAGATAGACTGCCAGTGAAAAGGGGCCTCCAAGACAAGCAAATCCCTGCCAAAACCATGCTCCTGCAACAACCTTCTCCACAAAAACACCTCGGCACCTCCTGGCCTTGACTCTGCCACAATTAGGCTTAGGCTTAGGGTTAGGGTTAGGGTTAGGGTTCAGAGAGAGACAAAGCATACAGCTGTGGCTGGACTGCCACTGGAAAGGGGCCTCCAAGACAAGGAAAACCCTGCCAAAACCATGCTCCTGCAACAACCTTCTCCACAAAAACACCTCGGCACCTCCTGGCCTTGACTCAGCCACGATTAGGCTTAGGCTTAGGCTTAGGGTTAGGGTTCAGAGAGAGACAGAGCATACAGCTGTGGCTGGACTGCCACTGGAAAGGGGCCTCCAACACAAGGAAAACCCTGCCAAAACCATGCTCCTGCAACAACCTTCTCCACTCAGACACCTAGGGGAGTCCTTGTCTTGGCTCAATGCCAGTTGCGGGTACGGCTAGGGTTAGGCTTCAGAGAGAGTCAGACTGCAGAGCTGGAGATAGACTGCCAGTGAAAAGGGGCCTCCAAGACAAGCAAATCCCTGCCAAAACCATGCTCCTGCAACAACCTTCTCCACAAGAACACCTCGGCACCTCCTGGCCTTGACTCAGCCACAATTAGGCTTAGGCTTAGGCTTAGGCTTAGGGTTAGGGTTCAGAGAGAGACAGAGCATACAGCTGTGGCTGGACTGCCACTGGAAAGGGGCCTCCAAGACAAGGAAAACCCTGCCAAAACCATGCTCCTGCAACAACCTTCTCCACTCAGACACCGAGGCGCGTCCTTGCCTTGGCTCAATGCCAGTTGCGGGTATGGCTAGGGTTAGGCTTCAGAGAGAGTCAGACTGCAGAGCTGGAGATAGACTGCCAGTGAAAAGGGGCCTCCAAGACAAGCAAATCCCTGCCAAAACCATGCTCCTGCAACAACCTTCTCCACAAAAACACCTCGGCACCTCCTGCCCTTGACTCTGCCACAGTTAGGGTTAGGGTTAGGGTTAGGGTTAGGGTTCAGAGAGAGACAGAGCATACAGCTGTGGCTGGACTGCCACTGGAAAGGGGCCTCCAACACAAGGAAAACCCTGCCAAAACCATGCTCCTGCAACAACCTTCTCCACTCAGACACCGAGGCGCGTCCTTGCCTTGGCTCAATGCCAGTTGCGGGTATGGCTAGGGTTAGGCTTCAGAGAGAGTCAGACTGCAGAGCTGGAGATAGACTGCCAGTGAAAAGGGGCCTCCAAGACAAGCAAATCCCCAACAAAACCATGCTCCTGCAACAACCTTCTCCACAAAAACACCTCGGCACCTCCTGGCCTTGACTCAGCCACAATTAGGCTTAGGGTTAGGCTTAGGGTTAGGCTTAGGCTTAGGGTTCAGAGAGAGACAGAGCATACAGCTGTGGCTGGACTGCCACGGAAAAGGGGCCTCCAACACAAGGAAAACCCTGCCAAAACCATGCTCCTGCAACAACCTTCTCCACTCAGACACCTAGGGGAGTCCTTGTCTTGGCTCAATGCCAGTTGCGGGTACGGCTAGGGTTAGGCTTCAGAGAGAGTCAGACTGCAGAGCTGGAGATAGACTGCCAGTGAAAAGGGGCCTCCAAGACAAGCAAATCCCTGCCAAAACCATGCTCCTGCAACAACCTTCTCCACAAGAACACCTCGGCACCTCCTGGCCTTGACTCAGCCACAATTAGGCTTAGGCTTAGGCTTAGGCTTAGGGTTAGGGTTCAGAGAGAGACAGAGCATACAGCTGTGGCTGGACTGCCACTGGAAAGGGGCCTCCAAGACAAGGAAAACCCTGCCAAAACCATGCTCCTGCAACAACCTTCTCCACTCAGACACCGAGGCGCGTCCTTGCCTTGGCTCAATGCCAGTTGCGGGTATGGCTAGGGTTAGGCTTCAGAGAGAGTCAGACTGCAGAGCTGGAGATAGACTGCCAGTGAAAAGGGGCCTCCAAGACAAGCAAATCCCTGCCAAAACCATGCTCCTGCAACAACCTTCTCCACAAAAACACCTCGGCACCTCCTGCCCTTGACTCTGCCACAGTTAGGGTTAGGGTTAGGGTTAGGGTTAGGGTTCAGAGAGAGACAGAGCATACAGCTGTGGCTGGACTGCCACTGGAAAGGGGCCTCCAACACAAGGAAAACCCTGCCAAAACCATGCTCCTGCAACAACCTTCTCCACTCAGACACCTAGGCGTGTCCTTATCTTGGCTCAATGCCAGTTGCGGGTATGGCTAGGGTTAGGCTTCAGAGAGAGTCAGACTGCAGAGCTGGAGATAGACTGCCAGTGAAAAGGGGCCTCCAAGACAAGCAAATCCCTGCCAAAACCATGCTCCTGCAACAACCTTCTCCACAAAAACACCTCGGCACCTCCTGGCCTTGACTCTGCCACAATTAGGCTTAGGCTTAGGGTTAGGGTTAGGGTTAGGGTTCAGAGAGAGACAAAGCATACAGCTGTGGCTGGACTGCCACTGGAAAGGGGCCTCCAAGACAAGGAAAACCCTGCCAAAACCATGCTCCTGCAACAACCTTCTCCACAAAAACACCTCGGCACCTCCTGGCCTTGACTCAGCCACGATTAGGCTTAGGCTTAGGCTTAGGGTTAGGGTTCAGAGAGAGACAGAGCATACAGCTGTGGCTGGACTGCCACTGGAAAGGGGCCTCCAAGACAAGGAAAACCCTGCCAAAACCATGCTCCTGCAACAACCTTCTCCACAAAAACACCTCGGCACCTCCTGGCCTTGACTCAGCCACGATTAGGCTTAGGCTTAGGCTTAGGGTTAGGGTTCAGAGAGAGACAGAGCATACAGCTGTGGCTGGACTGCCACTGGAAAGGGGCCTCCAACACAAGGAAAACCCTGCCAAAACCATGCTCCTGCAACAACCTTCTCCACTCAGACACCTAGGGGAGGTCCTTGTCTTGGCTCAATGCCAGTTGCGGGTACGGCTAGGCTTAGGCTTCAGAGAGAGTCAGACTGCAGAGCTGGAGACAGACTGCCAGTGAAAAGGGGCCTCCAAGACAAGCAAATCCCCACCAAAACCATGCTCCTGCAACAACCTTCTCCACAAAAACACCTCGGCACCTCCTGGCCTTGACTCAGCCACGATTAGGCTTAGGGTTAGGCTTAGGGTTAGGCTTAGGCTTAGGGTTCAGAGAGAGACAGAGCATACAGCTGTGGCTGGACTGCCACGGAAAAGGGGCCTCCAAGACAAGGAAAACCCTGCCAAAACCATGCTCCTGCAACAACCTTCTCCACTCAGACACCTAGGCGTGTCCTTGTCTTGGCTCAATGCCAGTTGCGGGTACGGCTAGGGTTAGGCTTCAGAGAGAGTCAGACTGCAGAGCTGGAGATAGACTGCCAGTGAAAAGGGGCCTCCAAGACAAGCAAATCCCTGCCAAAACCATGCTCCTGCAACAACCTTCTCCACAAAAACACCTCGGCACCTCCTGGCCTTGACTCAGCCACAATTAGGCTTAGGCTTAGGCTTAGGCTTAGGGTTAGGGTTCAGAGAGAGACAGAGCATACAGCTGTGGCTGGACTGCCACTGGAAAGGGGCCTCCAAGACAAGCAAATCCCTGCCAAAACCATGCTCCTGCAACAACCTTCTCCACTCAGACACCGAGGCGCGTCCTTGCCTTGGCTCAATGCCAGTTGCGGGTATGGCTAGGGTTAGGCTTCAGAGAGAGTCAGACTGCAGAGCTGGAGATAGACTGCCAGTGAAAAGGGGCCTCCAAGACAAGCAAATCCCTGCCAAAACCATGCTCCTGCAACAACCTTCTCCACTCAGACACCTAGGCGTGTCCTTATCTTGGCTCAATGCCAGTTGCGGGTATGGCTAGGGTTAGGCTTCAGAGAGAGTCAGACTGCAGAGCTGGAGATAGACTGCCAGTGAAAAGGGGCCTCCAAGACAAGCAAATCCCTGCCAAAACCATGCTCCTGCAACAACCTTCTCCACAAAAACACCTCGGCACCTCCTGGCCTTGACTCTGCCACAATTAGGCTTAGGCTTAGGGTTAGGGTTAGGGTTCAGAGAGAGACAGAGCATACAGCTGTGGCTGGACTGCCACTGGAAAGGGGCCTCCAAGACAAGCAAATCCCTGCCAAAACCATGCTCCTGCAACAACCTTCTCCACAAAAACACCTCGGCACCTCCTGGCCTTGACTCAGCCACGATTAGGCTTAGGCTTAGGCTTAGGGTTAGGGTTCAGAGAGAGACAGAGCATACAGCTGTGGCTGGACTGCCAGTGGAAAGGGGCCTCCAAGACAAGGAAAACCCTGCCAAAACCATGCTCCTGCAACAACCTTCTCCACTCAGACACCTAGGGGAGGTCCTTGTCTTGGCTCAATGCCAGTTGCGGGTACGGCTAGGGTTAGGCTTCAGAGAGAGTCAGACTGCAGAGCTGGAGACAGACTGCCAGTGAAAAGGGGCCTCCAAGACAAGCAAATCCCCACCAAAACCATGCTCCTGCAACAACCTTCTCCACAAAAACACCTCGGCACCTCCTGGCCTTGACTCAGCCACGATTAGGCTTAGGGTTAGGCTTAGGGTTAGGCTTAGGCTTAGGGTTCAGAGAGAGACAGAGCATACAGCTGTGGCTGGACTGCCACTGAAAAGGGGCCTCCAAGACAAGGAAAACCCTGCCAAAACCATGCTCCTGCAACAACCTTCTCCACTCAGACACCTAGGCGTGTCCTTGTCTTGGCTCAATGCCAGTTGCGGGTACGGCTAGGGTTAGGCTTCAGAGAGAGTCAGACTGCAGAGCTGGAGATAGACTGCCAGTGAAAAGGGGCCTCCAAGACAAGCAAATCCCTGCCAAAACCATGCTCCTGCAACAACCTTCTCCACAAGAACACCTCGGCACCTCCTGGCCTTGACTCAGCCACAATTAGGCTTAGGCTTAGGCTTAGGGTTAGGGTTAGGGTTCAGAGAGAGACAGAGCATACAGCTGTGGCTGGACTGCCACTGGAAAGGGGCCTCCAAGACAAGCAAATCCCTGCCAAAACCATGCTCCTGCAACAACCTTCTCCACTCAGACACCGAGGCGCGTCCTTGCCTTGGCTCAATGCCAGTTGCGGGTATGGCTAGGGTTAGGCTTCAGAGAGAGTCAGACTGCAGAGCTGGAGATAGACTGCCAGTGAAAAGGGGCCTCCAAGACAAGCAAATCCCTGCCAAAACCATGCTCCTGCAACAACCTTCTCCACAAAAACACCTCGGCACCTCCTGCCCTTGACTCTGCCACAGTTAGGGTAAGGGTTAGGGTTAGGGTTAGGGTTCAGAGAGAGACAGAGCATACAGCTGTGGCTGGACTGCCACTGGAAAGGGGCCTCCAACACAAGGAAAACCCTGCCAAAACCATGCTCCTGCAACAACCTTCTCCACTCAGACACCTAGGGGAGGTCCTTGTCTTGGCTCAATGCCAGTTGCGGGTACGGCTAGGCTTAGGCTTCAGAGAGAGTCAGACTGCAGAGCTGGAGACAGACTGCCAGTGAAAAGGGGCCTCCAAGACAAGCAAATCCCCACCAAAACCATGCTCCTGCAACAACCTTCTCCACAAAAACACCTCGGCACCTCCTGGCCTTGACTCAGCCACGATTAGGCTTAGGGTTAGGCTTAGGGTTAGGCTTAGGCTTAGGGTTCAGAGAGAGACAGAGCATACAGCTGTGGCTGGACTGCCACGGAAAAGGGGCCTCCAAGACAAGGAAAACCCTGCCAAAACCATGCTCCTGCAACAACCTTCTCCACTCAGACACCTAGGCGTGTCCTTGTCTTGGCTCAATGCCAGTTGCGGGTACGGCTAGGGTTAGGCTTCAGAGAGAGTCAGACTGCAGAGCTGGAGATAGACTGCCAGTGAAAAGGGGCCTCCAAGACAAGCAAATCCCTGCCAAAACCATGCTCCTGCAACAACCTTCTCCACAAAAACACCTCGGCACCTCCTGGCCTTGACTCAGCCACAATTAGGCTTAGGCTTAGGCTTAGGCTTAGGGTTAGGGTTCAGAGAGAGACAGAGCATACAGCTGTGGCTGGACTGCCACTGGAAAGGGGCCTCCAAGACAAGCAAATCCCTGCCAAAACCATGCTCCTGCAACAACCTTCTCCACTCAGACACCGAGGCGCGTCCTTGCCTTGGCTCAATGCCAGTTGCGGGTATGGCTAGGGTTAGGCTTCAGAGAGAGTCAGACTGCAGAGCTGGAGATAGACTGCCAGTGAAAAGGGGCCTCCAAGACAAGCAAATCCCTGCCAAAACCATGCTCCTGCAACAACCTTCTCCACTCAGGCACCTAGGCGTGTCCTTATCTTGGCTCAATGCCAGTTGCGGGTATGGCTAGGGTTAGGCTTCAGAGAGAGTCAGACTGCAGAGCTGGAGATAGACTGCCAGTGAAAAGGGGCCTCCAAGACAAGCAAATCCCTGCCAAAACCATGCTCCTGCAACAACCTTCTCCACAAAAACACCTCGGCACCTCCTGGCCTTGACTCTGCCACAATTAGGCTTAGGCTTAGGGTTAGGGTTAGGGTTCAGAGAGAGACAAAGCATACAGCTGTGGCTGGACTGCCACTGGAAAGGGGCCTCCAAGACAAGCAAATCCCTGCCAAAACCATGCTCCTGCAACAACCTTCTCCACAAAAACACCTCGGCACCTCCTGGCCTTGACTCAGCCACGATTAGGCTTAGGCTTAGGCTTAGGGTTAGGGTTCAGAGAGAGACAGAGCATACAGCTGTGGCTGGACTGCCAGTGGAAAGGGGCCTCCAAGACAAGGAAAACCCTGCCAAAATCATGCTCCTGCAACAACCTTCTCCACTCAGACACCTAGGGGAGGTCCTTGTCTTGGCTCAATGCCAGTTGCGGGTACGGCTAGGGTTAGGCTTCAGAGAGAGTCAGACTGCAGAGCTGGAGACAGACTGCCAGTGAAAAGGGGCCTCCAAGACAAGCAAATCCCCACCAAAACCATGCTCCTGCAACAACCTTCTCCACAAAAACACCTCGGCACCTCCTGGCCTTGACTCAGCCACGATTAGGCTTAGGGTTAGGCTTAGGGTTAGGCTTAGGCTTAGGGTTCAGAGAGAGACAGAGCATACAGCTGTGGCTGGACTGCCACTGGAAAGGGGCCTCCAAGACAAGCAAATCCCTGCCAAAACCATGCTCCTGCAACAACCTTCTCCACAAGAACACCTCGGCACCTCCTGGCCTTGACTCAGCCACAATTAGGCTTAGGCTTAGGCTTAGGGTTAGGGTTAGGGTTCAGAGAGAGACAGAGCATACAGCTGTGGCTGGACTGCCACTGGAAAGGGGCCTCCAAGACAAGCAAATCCCTGCCAAAACCATGCTCCTGCAACAACCTTCTCCACTCAGACACCGAGGCGCGTCCTTGCCTTGGCTCAATGCCAGTTGCGGGTATGGCTAGGGTTAGGCTTCAGAGAGAGTCAGACTGCAGAGCTGGAGATAGACTGCCAGTGAAAAGGGGCCTCCAAGACAAGCAAATCCCTGCCAAAACCATGCTCCTGCAACAACCTTCTCCACAAAAACACCTCGGCACCTCCTGCCCTTGACTCTGCCACAGTTAGGGTAAGGGTTAGGGTTAGGGTTAGGGTTCAGAGAGAGACAGAGCATACAGCTGTGGCTGGACTGCCACTGGAAAGGGGCCTCCAAGACAAGCAAATCCCTGCCAAAACCATGCTCCTGCAACAACCTTCTCCACTCAGACACCGAGGCGCGTCCTTGCCTTGGCTCAATGCCAGTTGCGGGTATGGCTAGGGTTAGGCTTCAGAGAGAGTCAGACTGCAGAGCTGGAGATAGACTGCCAGTGAAAAGGGGCCTCCAAGACAAGCAAATCCCTGCCAAAACCATGCTCCTGCAACAACCTTCTCCACAAAAACACCTCGGCACCTCCTGGCCTTGACTCAGCCACAATTAGGCTTAGGCTTAGGGTTAGGGTTAGGGTTAGGGTTCAGAGAGAGACAGAGCATACAGCTGTGGCTGGACTGCCACTGGAAAGGGGCCTCCAAGACAAGGAAAACCCTGCCAAAACCATGCTCCTGCAACAACCTTCTCCACTCAGACACCTAGGCGTGTCCTTATCTTGGCTCAATGCCAGTTGCGGGTATGGCTAGGGTTAGGCTTCAGAGAGAGTCAGACTGCAGAGCTGGAGATAGACTGCCAGTGAAAAGGGGCCTCCAAGACAAGGAAAACCCTGCCAAAACCATGCTCCTGCAACAACCTTCTCCACAAAAACACCTCGGCACCTCCTGGCCTTGACTCTGCCACAATTAGGCTTAGGCTTAGGGTTAGGGTTAGGGTTAGGGTTCAGAGAGAGACAAAGCATACAGCTGTGGCTGGACTGCCACTGGAAAGGGGCCTCCAAGACAAGGAAAACCCTGCCAAAACCATGCTCCTGCAACAACCTTCTCCACAAAAACACCTCGGCACCTCCTGGCCTTGACTCAGCCACGATTAGGCTTAGGCTTAGGCTTAGGGTTAGGGTTCAGAGAGAGACAGAGCATACAGCTGTGGCTGGACTGCCACTGGAAAGGGGCCTCCAAGACAAGGAAAACCCTGCCAAAACCATGCTCCTGCAACAACCTTCTCCACTCAGACACCTAGGGGAGGTCCTTGTCTTGGCTCAATGCCAGTTGCGGGTACGGCTAGGGTTAGGCTTCAGAGAGAGTCAGACTGCAGAGCTGGAGACAGACTGCCAGTGAAAAGGGGCCTCCAAGACAAGCAAATCCCCACCAAAACCATGCTCCTGCAACAACCTTCTCCACAAAAACACCTCGGCACCTCCTGGCCTTGACTCAGCCACGATTAGGCTTAGGGTTAGGCTTAGGGTTAGGCTTAGGCTTAGGGTTCAGAGAGAGACAGAGCATACAGCTGTGGCTGGACTGCCACGGAAAAGGGGCCTCCAAGACAAGGAAAACCCTGCCAAAACCATGCTCCTGCAACAACCTTCTCCACTCAGACACCTAGGCGTGTCCTTGTCTTGGCTCAATGCCAGTTGCGGGTATGGCTAGGGTTAGGCTTCAGAGAGAGTCAGACTGCAGAGCTGGAGATAGACTGCCAGTGAAAAGGGGCCTCCAAGACAAGCAAATCCCTGCCAAAACCATGCTCCTGCAACAACCTTCTCCACAAGAACACCTCGGCACCTCCTGGCCTTGACTCAGCCACAATTAGGCTTAGGCTTAGGCTTAGGCTTAGGGTTAGGGTTCAGAGAGAGACAGAGCATACAGCTGTGGCTGGACTGCCACTGGAAAGGGGCCTCCAAGACAAGCAAATCCCTGCCAAAACCATGCTCCTGCAACAACCTTCTCCACTCAGACACCGAGGCGCGTCCTTGCCTTGGCTCAATGCCAGTTGCGGGTATGGCTAGGGTTAGGCTTCAGAGAGAGTCAGAATGCAGAGCTGGAGATAGACTGCCAGTGAAAAGGGGCCTCCAAGACAAGCAAATCCCTGCCAAAACCATGCTCCTGCAACAACCTTCTCCACTCAGACACCTAGGCGTGTCCTTATCTTGGCTCAATGCCAGTTGCGGGTATGGCTAGGGTTAGGCTTCAGAGACAGTCAGACTGCAGAGCTGGAGATAGACTGCCAGTGAAAAGGGGCCTCCAAGACAAGCAAATCCCTGCCAAAACCATGCTCCTGCAACAACCTTCTCCACAAAAACACCTCGGCACCTCCTGGCCTTGACTCTGCCACAATTAGGCTTAGGCTTAGGGTTAGGGTTAGGGTTAGGGTTCAGAGAGAGACAGAGCATACAGCTGTGGCTGGACTGCCACTGGAAAGGGGCCTCCAAGACAAGGAAAACCCTGCCAAAACCATGCTCCTGCAACAACCTTCTCCACAAAAACACCTCGGCACCTCCTGGCCTTGACTCAGCCACGATTAGGCTTAGGCTTAGGCTTAGGGTTAGGGTTCAGAGAGAGACAGAGCATACAGCTGTGGCTGGACTGCCAGTGGAAAGGGGCCTCCAAGACAAGGAAAACCCTGCCAAAACCATGCTCCTGCAACAACCTTCTCCACTCAGACACCTAGGGGAGGTCCTTGTCTTGGCTCAATGCCAGTTGCGGGTACGGCTAGGCTTAGGCTTCAGAGAGAGTCAGACTGCAGAGCTGGAGACAGACTGCCAGTGAAAAGGGGCCTCCAAGACAAGCAATTCCCTGCCAAAACCATGCTCCTGCAACAACCTTCTCCACAAAAGCACCTCGGCACCTCCTGGCCTTGACTCAGCCACGATTAGGCTTAGGGTTAGGCTTAGGGTTAGGGTTAGGGTTCACAGAGAGACAGAGCATACAGCTGTGGCTGGACTGCCACGGAAAAGGGGCCTCCAAGACAAGGAAAACCCTGCCAAAACCATGCTCCTGCAACAACCTTCTCCACTCAGACACCTAGGGGAGGTCCTTATCTTGGCTCAATGCCAGTTGCGGGTACGGCTAGGGTTAGGCTTCAGAGAGAGTCAGACTGCAGAGCTGGAGATAGACTGCCAGTGAAAAGGGGCCTCCAAGACAAGCAAATCCCTGCCAAAACCATGCTCCTGCAACAACCTTCTCCACTCAGACACCTAGGCGCGTCCTTATCTTGGCTCAATGCCAGTTGCGGGTACGGCTAGGGTTAGGCTTCAGAGAGAGTCAGACTGCAGAGCTGGAGATAGACTGCCAGTGAAAAGCGGCCTCCAAGACAAGCAAATCCCCGCCAAAACCATGCTCCTGCAACAACCTTCTCCACAAAAACACCTCGGCACCTCCTGGCCTTGACTCTGCCACAATTAGGCTTAGGCTTAGGGTTAGGGTTAGGGTTAGGGTTCAGAGAGAGACAGAGCATACAGCTGTGGCTGGACTGCCACTGAAAAGGGGCCTCCAAGACAAGGAAAACCCTGCCAAAATCATGCTCCTGCAACAACCTTCTCCACTCAGACACCTAGGGGAGGTCCTTGCCTTGGCTCAATGCCATTTGCGGGTACGGCTAGGGTTAGGCTTCAGAGAGAGTCAGACTGCAGAGCTGGAGATAGACTGCCAGTGAAAAGGGGCCTCCAAGACAAGCAAATCCCCGCCAAAACCATGCTCCTGCAACAACCTTCTCCACAAAAAGACCTCGGCACCTCCTGGCCTTGACTCAGCCACGATTAGGCTTAGGGTTAGGGTTAGGGTTAGGGTTAGGGTTAGGGTTCAGAGAGAGACAGAGCATACAGCTGTGGCTGGACTGCCACTGGAAAGGGGCCTCCAAGACAAGGAAAACCCTGCCAAAACCATGCTCCTGCAACAACCTTCTCCACAAGAACACCTCGGCACCTCCTGGCCTTGACTCAGCCACAATTAGGCTTAGGCTTAGAGTTAGGGTTAGGGTTAGGGTTAGGGTTAGGGTTCAGAGAGAGACAGAGCATACAGCTGTGGCTGGACTGCCACTGAAAAGGGGCCTCCAAGACAAGGAAAACCCTGCCAAAACCATGCTCCTGCAACAACCTTCTCCACTCAGTCACCTAGGCGCGTCCTTGCCTTGGCTCAATGCCAGTTGCGGGTACGGCTAGGGTTAGGCTTCAGAGAGAGTCAGACTGCAGAGCTGGAGACAGACTGCCAGTGAAAAGGGGCCTCCAAGACAAGCAAATCCCCACCAAAACCATGCTCCTGCAACAACCTTCTCCGCAAAAACACCTCGGCACCTCCTGGCCTTGACTCTGCCACAATTAGGCTTAGGCTTAGGCTTAGGGTTAGGGTTCAGAGAGAGACAGAGCATACAGCTGTGGCTGGACAGCCACTGAAAAGGGGCCTCCAAGACAAGGAAAACCCTGCCAAAACCATGCTCCTGCAACAACCTTCTCCACTCAGTCACCTAGGGGCGTCCTTGCCTTGGCTCAATGCCAGTTCTGGTACGGCTAGGGTTAGGCTTCAGAGAGAGTCAGACTGCAGAGCTGGAGATAGACTGCCAGTGAAAAGGGGCCTCCAAGACAAGCAAATCCCTGCCAAAACCATGCTCCTGCAACAACCTTCTCCACAAAAACACCTCGGCACCTCCTGGCCTTGACTCTGTCACAATTAGGGTTAGGGTTAGGGTTAGGGTTAGGGTTCAGAGAGAGACAGAGCATACAGCTGTGGCTGGACTGCCACTGAAAAGGGGCCTCCAAGACAAGGAAAACCCTGCCAAAACCATGCTCCTGCAACAACCTTCTCCACTCAGACACCTAAGGGAGGTCGTTATGTTGGCTCAGTGCCAGTTGCGGGTATGGCTAGATTTAGGCTTCAGAGAGAGTCAGACTGCAGAGCTGGAGATAGACTGCCAGTGAAAAGGGGCCTCCAAGACAAGCAAATCCCCGCCAAAACCATGCTCCTGCAACAACCTTCTCCACAAAAACACCTCGGCACCTCCTGGCCTTGACTCAGCCACAATTAGGCTTAGGGTTAGGCTTAGGGTTAGGGTTAGGGTTCAGAGAGAGACAGAGCATACAGCTGTGGCTGGACTGCCACTGGAAAGGGGCCTCCAAGACAAGGAAAACCCTGCCAAAACCATGCTCCTGCAACAACCTTCTCCACTCAGACACCTAGGGGCGTCCTTATCTTGGCTCAGTGCCAATTGCAGGTATGGCTAGGGTTAGGCTTCAGAGAGAGTCAGACTGCAGAGCTGGAGATAGACTGCCAGTGAAAAGGGGCCTCCAAGACAAGCAAAAGCCTGCCAAAACCATGCTCCTGCAAAAACCTTCTCCACAAAAACACCTCGGCACCTCCTGGCCTTGACTCAGCCACAATTAGGCTTAGGGTTAGGGTTAGGGTTAGGGTTAGGGTTCAGAGAGAGACAGAGCATACAGCTGTGGCTGGACTGCCACTGGAAAGGGGCCTCCAACACAAGGAAAACCCTGCCAAAACCATGCTCCTGCAACAACCTTCTCCACTCAGACACCTAGGGGAGGTCCTTGTCTTGGCTCAATGCCAGTTCTGGTACGGCTAGGGTTAGGCGTCAGAGAGAGTCAGACTGCAGAGCTGGAGATAGACTGCCAGTGAAAAGGGGCCTCCAAGACAAGCAAATCCCCGCCAAAACCATGCTCCTGCAACAACCTTCTCCACAAAAACACCTCGGCACCTCCTGGCCTTGACTCTGCCACAATTAGGCTTAGGCTTAGGCTTAGGGTTAGGGTTAGGGTTCAGAGAGAGACAGAGCATACAGCTGTGGCTGGACTGCCACTGGAAAGGGGCCTCCAAGACAAGGAAAACCCTGCCAAAACCATGCTCCTGCAACAACCTTCTCCACTCAGACACCTAGGGGCGTCCTTATCTTGGCTCAGTGCCAATTGCATGTAAGGCTAGGGTTAGGCTTCAGAGAGAGTCAGACTGCAGAGCTGGAGATAGACTGCCAGTGAAAAGGGGCCTCCAAGACAAGCAAATCCCCGCCAAAACCATGCTCCTGCAAAAACCTTCTCCACAAAAACACCTCGGCACCTCCTGGCCTTGACTCTGCCACAATTAGGCTTAGGGTTAGGGTTAGGGTTAGGGTTAGGGTTCAGAGAGAGACAGAGCATACAGCTGTGGCTGGACTGCCACTGGAAAGGGGCCTCCAACACAAGGAAAACCCTGCCAAAACCATGCTCCTGCAACAACCTTCTCCACTCAGACACCGAGGCGCGTCCTTATCTTGGCTCAATGCCAGTTGCGGGTATGGCTAGGGTTAGGCTTCAGAGAGAGTCAGACTGCAGAGCTGGAGATAGACTGCCAGTGAAAAGGGGCCTCCAAGACAAGCAAATCCCTGCCAAAACCATGCTCCTGCAACAACCTTCTCCACAAAAACACCTCGGCACCTCCTGGCCTTGACTCTGCCACAATTAGGCGTAGGGTTAGGGTTAGGGTTAGGGTTCAGAGAGAGACAGAGCATACAGCTGTGGCTGGACTGCCACTGAAAAGGGGCCTCCAAGACAAGGAAAACCCTGCCAAAACCATGCTCCTGCAACAACCTACTCCACTCAGACACCTAGGGGAGGTCCTTGTCTGGGCTCAGTGCCAGTTGCGGGTACGGCTAGGGTTAGGCTTCAGAGAGAGTCAGACTGCAGAGCTGGAGATAGACTGCCAGTGAAAAGGGGCCTCCAAGACAAGCAAATCCCTGCCAAAACCATGCTCCTGCAACAACCTTCTCCACAAAAACACCTCGGCACCTCCTGGCCTTGACTCAGCCACAATTGGGCTTAGGGTTAGGGTTAGGGTTAGGGTTAGGGTTCAGAGAGAGACAGAGCATACAGCTGTGGCTGGACTGCCACTGGAAAGGGGCCTCCAACACAAGGAAAACCCTGCCAAAACCATGCTCCTGCAACAACCTTCTCCACAAAAACACTTCGGCACCTCCTGGCCTTGACTCAGCCACAATTAGGCGTAGGGTTAGGGTTAGGGTTCAGAGAGAGACAGAGCATACAGCTGTGGCTGGACTGCCACTGGAAAGGGGCCTCCAAGACAAGCAAATCCCCGCCAAAACCATGCTCCTGCAACAACCTTCTCCACAAAAACACCTCGGCACCTCCTGGCCTTGACTCTGCCACAATTAGGCGTAGGGTTAGGGTTAGGGTTAGGGTTAGGGTTCAGAGAGAGACAGAGCATACAGCTGTGGCTGGACTGCCACTGGAAAGGGGCCTCCAAGACAAGGAAAACCCTGACAAAACCATGCTCCTGCAACAACCTTCTCCACTCAGACACCTAGGGGAGGTCCTTGTCTTGGCTCAATGCCAGTTATGGGTACGGCTAGGGTTAGGCGTCAGAGAGAGTCAGACTGCAGAGCTGGAGATAGACTGCCAGTGAAAAGGGGCCTCCAAGACAAGGAAAACCCTGCCAAAAGCATGCTCCTGCAACAACCTTCTCCACAAAAACACCTCGGCACCTCCTGGCCTTGACTCAGCCACAATTAGGCTTAGGCTTAGGCTTAGGGTTAGGGTTAGGGTTCAGAGAGAGACAGAGCATACAGCTGTGGCTGGACTGCCACTGGAAAGGGGCCTCCAAGACAAGGAAAACCCTGCCAAAACCATGCTCCTGCAACAACCTACTCCACTCAGTCACCTAGGCGCGTCCTTGTCTTGGCTCAGTGCCAGTTGCGGGTATGGCTAGGGTTAGGCTTCAGAGAGAGTCAGACTGCAGAGCTGGAGATAGACTGACAGTGAAAAGGGGCCTCCAAGACAAGCAAATCCCCGCCAAAACCATGCTCCTGCAACAACCTTCTCCACAAAAACCCCTCGGCACCTCCTGGCCTTGACTCAGCCACAATTAGGCTTAGGGTTAGGGTTAGGGTTAGGGTTAGGGTTCAGAGAGAGACAGAGCATACAGCTGTGGCTGGACTGCCACTGGAAAGGGGCCTCCAAGACAAGGAAAACCCTGCCAAAACCATGCTCCTGCAACAACCTTCTCCACTCAGACACCTAGGGGAGGTCCTTATGTTGGCTCAGTGCCAGTTGCGGGTATGGCTAGGGTTAGGCTTCAGAGAGAGTCAGACTGCAGAGCTGGAGACAGACTGCCAGTGAAAAGGGGCCTCCCAGACAAGTAAATCCCTGCCAAAACCATGCTCCTGCAACAACCTTCTCCACAAAAACACCTCGGCACCTCCTGGCCTTGACTCTGCCACAATTAGGCGTAGGGTTAGGGTTAGGGTTAGGGTTGAGAGAGAGACAGAGCATACAGCTGTGGCTGGACTGCCACTGGAAAGGGGCCTCCAAGACAAGGAAAACCCTGCCAAAACCATGCTCCTGCAACAACCTACTCCACTCAGACACCTAGGGGAGGTCCTTGTCTTGGCTCAATGCCAGTTCTGGTACGGCTAGGGTTAGGCGTCAGAGAGAGTCAGACTGCAGAGCTGGAGATAGACTGCCAGTGAAAAGGGGCCTCCAAGACAAGCAAATCCCCGCCAAAACCATGCTCCTGCAACAACCTTCTCCACAAAAACACCTTGGCACCTCCTGGCCTTGACTCAGCCACAATTAGGCTTAGGGTTAGGGTTAGGGTTAGGGTTAGGGTTAGGGTTAGGGTTAGGGTTCAGAGAGAGACAGAGCATACAGCTGTGGCTGGACTGCCACTGGAAAGGGGCCTCCAAGACAAGGAAAACCCTGCCAAAACCATGCTCCTGCAACAACCTTCTCCACTCAGACACCTAAGGGAGGTCCTTATGTTGGCTCAGTGCCAGTTGCGGGTATGGCTAGATTTAGGCTTCAGAGTGAGTCAGACTGCAGAGCTGGAGACAGACTGCCAGTGAAAAGGGGCCTCCAAGACAAGTAAATCCCTGCCAAAACCATGCTCCTGCAACAACCTTCTCCACAAAAACACCTCGGCACCTCCTGTCCTTGACTCAGCCACAATTAGGCTTAGGGTTAGGGTTAGGGTTAGGGTTAGGGTTCAGAGAGAGACAGAGCATACAGCTGTGGCTGGACTGCCACTGGAA
The DNA here is from genome assembly GCF_036370855.1 of Dromaius novaehollandiae. Taxonomy (NCBI): domain Eukaryota; kingdom Metazoa; phylum Chordata; class Aves; order Casuariiformes; family Dromaiidae; genus Dromaius; species Dromaius novaehollandiae. The sequence continues at coordinate 44,822,664 of NC_088102.1, forward strand.
AGGGGCCTCCAAGACAAGGAAAACCCTGCCAAAACCATGCTCCTGCAACAACCTTCTCCACTCAGACACCTAGGGGAGGTCCTTGTCTTGGCTCAATGCCAGTTATGGGTACGGCTAGGGTTAGGCGTCAGAGAGAGTCAGACTGCAGAGCTGGAGATAGACTGCCAGTGAAAAGGGGCCTCCAAGACAAGCAAATCCCTGCCAAAACCATGCTCCTGCAACAACCTTCTCCACAAAAACACCTCGGCACCTCCTGGCCTTGACTCTGCCACAATTAGGCTTAGGGTTAGGGTTAGGGCTAGGGTTAGGGTTCAGAGAGAGACAGAGCATACAGCTGTGGCTGGACTGCCACTGAAAAGGGGCCTCCAAGACAAGGAAAACCCTGCCAAAACCATGCTCCTGCAACAACCTACTCCACTCAGACACCTCGGCACCTCCTGGCCTTGACTCAGCCACAATTAGGCTTAGGCTTAGGGTTAGGGTTAGGGTTAGGGTTCAGAGAGAGACAGAGCATACAGCTGTGGCTGGACTGCCACTGGAAAGGGGCCTCCAAGACAAGGAAAACCCTGCCAAAACCATGCTCCTGCAACAACCTTCTCCGCAAAAACACCTCGGCACCTCCTGGCCTTGACTCAGCCACAATTAGGCTTAGGCTTAGGCTTAGGGTTAGGGTTAGGGTTCAGAGAGAGACAGAGCATACAGCTGTGGCTGGACTGCCACGGAAAAGGGGCCTCCAACACAAGGAAAACCCTGCCAAAACCATGCTCCTGCAACAACCTACTCCACTCAGACACCCAGGCGCGTCCTTGCCTTGGCTCAATGCCAGTTGCGGGTATGGCTAGATTTAGGCTTCAGAGAGAGTCAGACTGCAGAGCTGGAGACAGACTGTCAGTGAAAAGGGGCCTCCCAGACAAGTAAATCCCTGCCAAAACCATGCTCCTGCAACAACCTTCTCCACAAAAACACCTCGGCACCTCCTGGCCTTGACTCTGCCACAATTAGGCGTAGGGTTAGGGTTAGGGTTAGGGTTCAGAGAGAGACAGAGCATACAGCTGTGGCTGGACTGCCACTGGAAAGGGGCCTCCAAGACAAGGAAAACCCTGACAAAACCATGCTCCTGCAACAACCTTCTCCACTCAGACACCTAGGGGAGGTCCTTATGTTGGCTCAGTGCCAGTTGCGGGTACGGCTAGGGTTAGGCTTCAGAGAGAGTCAGACTGCAGAGCAGGAGACAGACTGCCAGTGAAAAGGGGCCTCCAAGACAAGTAAATCCCTGCCAAAACCATGCTCCTGCAACAACCTTCTCCACAAAAACACCTCGGCACCTCCTGGCCTTGACTCTGCCACAATTAGGCTTAGGCTTAGGGTTAGGGTTAGGGTTAGGGTTCAGAGAGAGACAGAGCATACAGCTGTGGCTGGACTGCCACTGGAAAGGGGCCTCCAACACAAGGAAAACCCTGCCAAAACCATGCTCCTGCAACAACCTTCTCCACTCAGACACCTAGGGGAGGTCCTTGTAGTGGCTCAATGCCAGTTGCGGGTATGGCTAGATTTAGGCTTCAGAGAGAGTCAGACTGCAGAGCAGGAGACAGACTGCCAGTGAAAAGGGGCCTCCAAGACAAGCAAATCCCTGCCAAAACCATGCTCCTGCAACAACCTTCTCCACAAAAACACCTCGGCACCTCCTGGCCTTGACTCTGCCACAATTAGGCTTAGGGTTAGGGTTAGGGTTAGGGTTAGGGTTAGGGTTCAGAGAGAGACAGAGCATACAGCTGTGGCTGGACTGCCACTGGAAAGGGGCCTCCAAGACAAGGAAAACCCTGCCAAAACCATGCTCCTGCAACAACCTTCTCCACTCAGACACCTAGGGGAGGTCCTTGTCTTGGCTCAATGCCAATTATGGGTACGGCTAGGGTTAGGCGTCAGAGAGAGTCAGACTGCAGAGCTGGAGATAGACTGCCAGTGAAAAGGGGCCTCCAAGACAAGCAAATCCCTGCCAAAACCATGCTCCTGCAACAACCTTCTCCACAAAAACACCTCGGCACCTCCTGGCCTTGACTCTGCCACAATTAGGCTTAGGGTTAGGGTTAGGGTTAGGGTTAGGGTTAGGGTTCAGAGAGAGACAGAGCATACAGCTGTGGCTGGACTGCCACTGGAAAGGGGCCTCCAAGACAAGGAAAACCCTGCCAAAACCATGCTCCTGCAACAACCTACTCCACTCAGTCACCTAGGCGCGTCCTTGTCTTGGCTCAGTGCCAGTTGCGGGTATGGCTAGGGTTAGGCTTCAGAGAGAGTCAGACTGCAGAGCTGGAGATAGACTGACAGTGAAAAGGGGCCTCCAAGACAAGCAAATCCCCGCCAAAACCATGCTCCTGCAACAACCTTCTCCACAAAAACCCCTCGGCACCTCCTGGCCTTGACTCAGCCACAATTAGGCTTAGGGTTAGGGTTAGGGTTAGGGTTAGGGTTCAGAGAGAGACAGAGCATACAGCTGTGGCTGGACTGCCACTGGAAAGGGGCCTCCAAGACAAGGAAAACCCTGCCAAAACCATGCTCCTGCAACAACCTTCTCCACTCAGACACCTAGGGGAGGTCCTTATGTTGGCTCAGTGCCAGTTGCGGGTATGGCTAGGGTTAGGCTTCAGAGAGAGTCAGACTGCAGAGCTGGAGACAGACTGCCAGTGAAAAGGGGCCTCCCAGACAAGTAAATCCCTGCCAAAACCATGCTCCTGCAACAACCTTCTCCACAAAAACACCTCGGCACCTCCTGGCCTTGACTCTGCCACAATTAGGCGTAGGGTTAGGGTTAGGGTTAGGGTTGAGAGAGAGACAGAGCATACAGCTGTGGCTGGACTGCCACTGGAAAGGGGCCTCCAAGACAAGGAAAACCCTGCCAAAACCATGCTCCTGCAACAACCTACTCCACTCAGACACCTAGGGGAGGTCCTTGTCTTGGCTCAATGCCAGTTCTGGTACGGCTAGGGTTAGGCGTCAGAGAGAGTCAGACTGCAGAGCTGGAGATAGACTGCCAGTGAAAAGGGGCCTCCAAGACAAGCAAATCCCCGCCAAAACCATGCTCCTGCAACAACCTTCTCCACAAAAACACCTTGGCACCTCCTGTCCTTGACTCAGCCACAATTAGGCTTAGGGTTAGGGTTAGGGTTAGGGTTAGGGTTAGGGTTAGGGTTCAGAGAGAGACAGAGCATACAGCTGTGGCTGGACTGCCACTGGAAAGGGGCCTCCAAGACAAGGAAAACCCTGCCAAAACCATGCTCCTGCAACAACCTTCTCCACTCAGACACCTAAGGGAGGTCCTTATGTTGGCTCAGTGCCAGTTGCGGGTATGGCTAGATTTAGGCTTCAGAGTGAGTCAGACTGCAGAGCTGGAGACAGACTGCCAGTGAAAAGGGGCCTCCAAGACAAGTAAATCCCTGCCAAAACCATGCTCCTGCAACAACCTTCTCCACAAAAACACCTCGGCACCTCCTGGCCTTGACTCTGCCACAATTAGGCTTAGGGTTAGGGTTAGGGCTAGGGTTAGGGTTCAGAGAGAGACAGAGCATACAGCTGTGGCTGGACTGCCACTGAAAAGGGGCCTCCAAGACAAGGAAAACCCTGCCAAAACCATGCTCCTGCAACAACCTACTCCACTCAGACACCTCGGCACCTCCTGGCCTTGACTCAGCCACAATTAGGCTTAGGCTTAGGGTTAGGGTTAGGGTTAGGGTTCAGAGAGAGACAGAGCATACAGCTGTGGCTGGACTGCCACTGGAAAGGGGCCTCCAAGACAAGGAAAACCCTGCCAAAACCATGCTCCTGCAACAACCTTCTCCGCAAAAACACCTCGGCACCTCCTGGCCTTGACTCAGCCACAATTAGGCTTAGGCTTAGGGTTAGGGTTAGGGTTAGGGTTCAGAGAGAGACAGAGCATACAGCTGTGGCTGGACTGCCACGGAAAAGGGGCCTCCAACACAAGGAAAACCCTGCCAAAACCATGCTCCTGCAACAACCTACTCCACTCAGACACCCAGGCGCGTCCTTGCCTTGGCTCAATGCCAGTTGCGGGTATGGCTAGATTTAGGCTTCAGAGAGAGTCAGACTGCAGAGCTGGAGACAGACTGTCAGTGAAAAGGGGCCTCCCAGACAAGTAAATCCCTGCCAAAACCATGCTCCTGCAACAACCTTCTCCACAAAAACACCTCGGCACCTCCTGGCCTTGACTCTGCCACAATTAGGCGTAGGGTTAGGGTTAGGGTTAGGGTTCAGAGAGAGACAGAGCATACAGCTGTGGCTGGACTGCCACTGGAAAGGGTCCTCCAAGACAAGGAAAACCCTGCCAAAACCATGCTCCTGCAACAACCTTCTCCACTCAGACACCTAGGGGAGGTCCTTATGTTGGCTCAGTGCCAGTTGCGGGTACGGCTAGGGTTAGGCTTCAGAGAGAGTCAGACTGCAGAGCAGGAGACAGACTGCCAGTGAAAAGGGGCCTCCAAGACAAGTAAATCCCTGCCAAAACCATGCTCCTGCAACAACCTTCTCCACAAAAACACCTCGGCACCTCCTGGCCTTGACTCTGCCACAATTAGGCTTAGGCTTAGGGTTAGGGTTAGGGTTAGGGTTCAGAGAGAGACAGAGCATACAGCTGTGGCTGGACTGCCACTGGAAAGGGGCCTCCAACACAAGGAAAACCCTGCCAAAACCATGCTCCTGCAACAACCTTCTCCACTCAGACACCTAGGGGAGGTCCTTGTAGTGGCTCAATGCCAGTTGCGGGTATGGCTAGATTTAGGCTTCAGAGAGAGTCAGACTGCAGAGCTGGAGACAGACTGCCAGTGAAAAGGGGCCTCCAAGACAAGCAAATCCCTGCCAAAACCATGCTCCTGCAACAACCTTCTCCACAAAAACACCTCGGCACCTCCTGGCCTTGACTCTGCCACAATTAGGCTTAGGGTTAGGGTTAGGGTTAGGGTTAGGGTTAGGGTTCAGAGAGAGACAGAGCATACAGCTGTGGCTGGACTGCCACTGGAAAGGGGCCTCCAAGACAAGGAAAACCCTGCCAAAACCATGCTCCTGCAACAACCTACTCCACTCAGTCACCTAGGGGCATCCTTGTCTTGGCTCAGTGCCAGTTGCGGGTATGGCTAGGGTTAGGCTTCAGAGAGAGTCAGACTGCAGAGCTGGAGATAGACTGCCAGTGAAAAGGGGCCTCCAAGACAAGCAAATCCCTGCCAAAACCATGCTCCTGCAACAACCTTCTCCACAAAAACACCTCGGCACCTCCTGGCCTTGACTCAGCCACAATTAGGCTTAGGGTTAGGGTTAGGGTTAGGGTTAGGGTTAGGGTTCAGAGAGAGACAGAGCATACAGCTGTGGCTGGACTGCCACTGGAAAGGGGCCTCCAAGACAAGGAAAACCCTGCCAAAACCATGCTCCTGCAACAACCTACTCCACTCAGTCACCTAGGGGCGTCCTTGTCTTGGCTCAGTGCCAGTTGCGGGTATGGCTAGGGTTAGGCTTCAGAGAGAGTCAGACTGCAGAGCTGGAGATAGACTGCCAGTGAAAAGGGGCCTCCAAGACAAGGAAAACCCTGCCAAAACCATGCTCCTGCAACAACCTTCTCCACAAAAACACCTTGGCACCTCCTGGCCTTGACTCAGCCACAATTAGGCTTAGGGTTAGGGTTAGGGTTAGGGTTAGGGTTCAGAGAGAGACAGAGCATACAGCTGTGGCTGGACTGCCACTGAAAAGGGGCCTCCAAGACAAGGAAAACCTTGCCAAAACCATGCTCCTGCAACAACCTACTCCACTCAGACACCTAGGCGCGTCCTTGCCTTGGCTCAATGCCAGTTGCGGGTACAGCTAGATTTAGGCTTCAGAGAGAGTCAGACTGCAGAGCTGGAGACAGACTGTCAGTGAAAAGGGGCCTCCCAGACAAGTAAATCCCTGCCAAAACCATGCTCCTGCAACAACCTTCTCCACAAAAACACCTCGGCACCTCCTGGCCTTGACTCTGCCACAATTAGGCGTAGGGTTAGGGTTAGGGTTAGGGTTGAGAGAGAAACAGAGCATACAGCTGTGGCTGGACTGCCACTGGAAAGGGGCCTCCAACACAAGGAAAACCCTGCCAAAACCATGCTCCTGCAACAACCTTCTCCACTCAGACACCTAGGGGAGGTCCTTGTCTTGGCTCAATGCCAGTTCTGGTACGCCTAGGGTTAGGCGTCAGAGAGAGTCAGACTGCAGAGCTGGAGACAGACTGCCAGTGAAAAGGGGCCTCCAAGACAAGCAAATCCCCGCCAAAACCATGCTCCTGCAACAACCTTCTCCACAAAAACACCTTGGCACCTCCTGGCCTTGACTCTGCCACAATTAGGGTTAGAGTTAGGGTTAGGGTTAGGGTTAGGGTTCAGAGAGAGACAGAGCATACAGCTGTGGCTGGACTGCCACTGGAAAGGGGCCTCCAAGACAAGGAAAACCCTGCCAAAACCATGCTCCTGCAACAACCTTCTCCACTCAGACACCTAGGGGCGTCCTTATCTTGGCTCAGTGCCAGTTGCGGGTACGGCTAGGGTTAGGCTTCAGAGAGAGTCAGACTGCAGAGCTGGAGATAGACTGCCAGTGAAAAGGGGCCTCCAAGACAAGCAAAAGCCTGCCAAAACCATGCTCCTGCAACAACCTTCTCCACAAAAACACCTTGGCACCTCCTGGCCTTGACTCTGCCACAATTGGGCTTAGGGTTAGGGTTAGGGTTAGGGTTAGGGTTCAGAGAGAGACAGAGCATACAGCTGTGGCTGGACTGCCACTGCAAAGGGGCCTCCAAGACAAGGAAAACCCTGCCAAAACCATGCTCCTGCAACAACCTTCTCCACAAAAACACCTTGGCACCTCCTGTCCTTGACTCAGCCACAATTAGGCTTAGGGTTAGGGTTAGGGTTAGGGTTAGGGTTCAGAGAGAGACAGAGCATACAGCTGTGGCTGGACTGCCACTGAAAAGGGGCCTCCAAGACAAGGAAAACCCTGCCAAAACCATGCTCCTGCAACAACCTACTCCACTCAGACACCTAGGCGCGTCCTTGCCTTGGCTCAATGCCAGTTGCGGGTATGGCTAGATTTAGGCTTCAGAGAGAGTCAGACTGCAGAGCTGGAGACAGACTGTCAGTGAAAAGGGGCCTCCCAGACAAGTAAATCCCTGCCAAAACCATGCTCCTGCAACAACCTTCTCCACAAAAACACCTCGGCACCTCCTGGCCTTGACTCTGCCACAATTAGGCGTAGGGTTAGGGTTAGGGTTAGGGTTGAGAGAGAGACAGAGCATACAGCTGTGGCTGGACTGCCACTGGAAAGGGGCCTCCAACACAAGGAAAACCCTGCCAAAACCATGCTCCTGCAACAACCTACTCCACTCAGACACCTAGGGGAGGTCCTTGTCTTGGCTCAATGCCAGTTCTGGTACGGCTAGGGTTAGGCGTCAGAGAGAGTCAGACTGCAGAGCTGGAGATAGACTGCCAGTGAAAAGGGGCCTCCAAGACAAGCAAATCCCCGCCAAAACCATGCTCCTGCAACAACCTTCTCCACAAAAACACCTTGGCACCTCCTGGCCTTGACTCAGCCACAATTAGGCTTAGGGTTAGGGTTAGGGTTAGGGTTAGGGTTAGGGTTCAGAGAGAGACAGAGCATACAGCTGTGGCTGGACTGCCACTGGAAAGGGGCCTCCAAGACAAGGAAAACCCTGCCAAAACCATGCTCCTGCAACAACCTTCTCCACTCAGACACCTAAGGGAGGTCCTTATGTTGGCTCAGTGCCAGTTGCGGGTATGGCTAGATTTAGGCTTCAGAGTGAGTCAGACTGCAGAGCTGGAGACAGACTGCCAGTGAAAAGGGGCCTCCAAGACAAGTAAATCCCTGCCAAAACCATGCTCCTGCAACAACCTTCTCCACAAAAACACCTCGGCACCTCCTGGCCTTGACTCTGCCACAATTAGGCGTAGGGTTAGGGTTCAGAGAGAGACAGAGCATACAGCTGTGGCTGGACTGCCACTGGAAAGGGGCCTCCAAGACAAGGAAAACCCTGCCAAAACCATGCTCCTGCAACAACCTACTCCACTCAGACACCTAGGGGAGGTCCTTGTCTTGGCTCAATGCCAGTTATGGGTACGGCTAGGGTTAGGCTTCAGAGAGAGTCAGACTGCAGAGCTGGAGATAGACTGCCAGTGAAAAGGGGCCTCCAAGACAAGCAAATCCCTGCCAAAACCATGCTCCTGCAACAACCTTCTCCACAAAAACACCTCGGCACCTCCTGGCCTTGACTCTGCCACAATTAGGCGTAGGGTTAGGGTTAGGGTTAGGGTTAGGGTTGAGAGAGAGACAGAGCATACAGCTGTGGCTGGACTGCCACTGGAAAGGGGCCTCCAAGACAAGGAAAACCCTGCCAAAACCATGCTCCTGCAACAACCTTCTCCACTCAGACACCTAGGGGCGTCCTTATCTTGGCTCAGTGCCAATTGCAGGTATGGCTAGGGTTAGGCTTCAGAGAGAGTCAGACTGCAGAGCTGGAGATAGACTGCCAGTGAAAACGGGCCTCCAAGACAAGCAAAAGCCTGCCAAAACCATGCTCCTGCAACAACCTTCTCCACAAAAACACCTCGGCACCTCCTGGCCTTGACTCAGCCACAATTAGGCTTAGGGTTAGGGTTAGGGTTAGGGTTAGGGTTCAGAGAGAGACAGAGCATACAGCTGTGGCTGGACTGCCACTGGAAAGGGGCCTCCAAGACAAGGAAAACCCTGCCAAAACCATGCTCCTGCAACAACCTTCTCCACTCAGACACCTAGGGGAGGTCCTTATGTTGGCTCAGTGCCAGTTGCGGGTATGGCTAGGGTTAGGCTTCAGAGAGAGTCAGACTGCAGAGCTGGAGACAGACTGCCAGTGAAAAGGGGCCTCCAAGACAAGGAAAACCCTGCCAAAACCATGCTCCTGCAACAACCTTCTCCACAAAAACACCTTGGCACCTCCTGGCCTTGACTCAGCCACAATTAGGCTTAGGGTTAGGGTTAGGGTTAGGGTTAGGGTTCAGAGAGAGACAGAGCATACAGCTGTGGCTGGACTGCCACTGAAAAGGGGCCTCCAAGACAAGGAAAACCCTGCCAAAACCATGCTCCTGCAACAACCTACTCCACTCAGACACCTAGGCGCGTCCTTGCCTTGGCTCAATGCCAGTTGCGGGTATGGCTAGATTTAGGCTTCAGAGAGTCAGACTGCAGAGCTGGAGACAGACTGTCAGTGAAAAGGGGCCTCCCAGACAAGTAAATCCCTGCCAAAACCATGCTCCTGCAACAACCTTCTCCACAAAAACACCTCGGCACCTCCTGGCCTTGACTCTGCCACAATTAGGCGTAGGGTTAGGGTTAGGGTTAGGGTTGAGAGAGAGACAGAGCATACAGCTGTGGCTGGACTGCCACTGGAAAGGGGCCTCCAACACAAGGAAAACCCTGCCAAAACCATGCTCCTGCAACAACCTTCTCCACTCAGACACCTAGGGGAGGTCCTTGTCTTGGCTCAATGCCAGTTCTGGTACGGCTAGGGTTAGGCGTCAGAGAGAGTCAGACTGCAGAGCTGGAGATAGACTGCCAGTGAAAAGGGGCCTCCAAGACAAGCAAATCCCCGCCAAAACCATGCTCCTGCAACAACCTTCTCCACAAAAACACCTTGGCACCTCCTGGCCTTGACTCAGCCACAATTAGGCTTAGGGTTAGGGTTAGGGTTAGGGTTAGGGTTAGGGTTCAGAGAGAGACAGAGCATACAGCTGTGGCTGGACTGCCACTGGAAAGGGGCCTCCAAGACAAGGAAAACCCTGCCAAAACCATGCTCCTGCAACAACCTACTCCACTCAGACACCTAAGGGAGGTCCTTATGTTGGCTCAGTGCCAGTTGCGGGTATGGCTAGATTTAGGCTTCAGAGTGAGTCAGACTGCAGAGCTGGAGACAGACTGCCAGTGAAAAGGGGCCTCCAAGACAAGTAAATCCCTGCCAAAACCATGCTCCTGCAACAACCTTCTCCACAAAAACACCTCGGCACCTCCTGGCCTTGACTCTGCCACAATTAGGCGTAGGGTTAGGGTTAGGGTTAGGGTTAGGGTTCAGAGAGAGACAGAGCATACAGCTGTGGCTGGACTGCCACTGGAAAGGGGCCTCCAAGACAAGGAAAACCCTGCCAAAACCATGCTCCTGCAACAACCTTCTCCACTCAGACACCTAGGGGAGGTCCTTGTCTTGGCTCAATGCCAGTTATGGGTACGGCTAGGGTTAGGCGTCAGAGAGAGTCAGACTGCAGAGCTGGAGATAGACTGCCAGTGAAAAGGGGCCTCCAAGACAAGCAAATCCCTGCCAAAACCATGCTCCTGCAACAACCTTCTCCACAAAAACACCTCGGCACCTCCTGGCCTTGACTCTGCCACAATTAGGCTTAGGCTTAGGCTTAGGGTTAGGGTTAGGGTTAGGGTTCAGAGAGAGACAGAGCATACAGCTGTGGCTGGACTGCCACTGAAAAGGGGCCTCCAAGACAAGGAAAACCCTGCCAAAACCATGCTCCTGCAACAACCTACTCCACTCAGTCACCTAGGGGCATCCTTGTCTTGGCTCAATGCCAGTTGCGGGTATGGCTAGGGTTAGGCTTCAGAGAGAGTCAGACTGCAGAGCTGGAGATAGACTGCCAGTGAAAAGGGGCCTCCAAGACAAGCAAATCCCTGCCAAAACCATGCTCCTGCAACAACCTTCTCCACAAAAACACCTCGGCACCTCCTGGCCTTGACTCAGCCACAATTAGGCTTAGGCTTAGGCTTAGGGTTAGGGTTAGGGTTCAGAGAGAGACAGAGCATACAGCTGTGGCTGGACTGCCACTGAAAAGGGGCCTCCAAGACAAGGAAAACCCTGCCAAAACCATGCTCCTGCAACAACCTACTCCACTCAGTCACCTAGGCGCGTCCTTATCTTGGCTCAGTGCCAATTGTGGGTATGGCTAGGGTTAGGCTTCAGAGAGAGTCAGACTGCAGAGCTGGAGATAGACTGCCAGTGAAAAGGGGCCTCCAAGACAAGCAAATCCTTGCCAAAACCATG